>NW_025335706.1:11674-15665 GCF_004798865.1 Varanus komodoensis | reverse complement strand
GCAGTCTTTGCTGTGGCACATGCTTTGCAGGCCATGCTTTCATCAAGGTCCAACATCAAGGCCAGGGTGGGCAGCCAAAATCTTGAATTCCATAATCCTGAGCCTTGGCAGGTAATGTCCCCATGACTGAGTTGATATATTACTAGAAACAAATCTGTAGCATTTGGTCCAGTGTCCACATGGACGGGAAATTTCACTTCCCCAAATGTGTGTATATTGAATTGTGTGCTAAAGTATGAATTGTTCAGGATTTGCTTGACAACATCTGTTTTAGAAAGGAGTCTTGGGACATGTTGCAGAACATTCCATGGGTGAGGGGGAGTGTAGAACCTGGTATACATTGGATCATGTTGTTTCTGGTCCACAAAATCACTGGCTACAGTAAATTCCTTCTTTTTCCAGGGGCAATAGGTTCTCTTTTCCCAATGATGAGAGACTACTAGAATCATTCCTCCAGATGTGTAGTGGAATGAGCTAACAGCAAAATTAATAAAGAACATGCTGTCATTTTTCTGGCTTCTGCTAAGATTTGAGTGTTCCTTAATACCATTTTCTCCATATATTCCTTCCATTAGATCCATCCATTTCTTCAGAACATTTTATTTAACAACTCAGTAGGAGAGACAGTGTTCTTTAATGAGAACAGAGAAATAGTGGGTGCATTTGATATTACAAACTTAGTCATATATCCAAACAACTCCTTCATTCGCATCAAAGTTGGGAGGATGGATCCCCATGCTCATGTGGGGAAACAAATAATTAATGAGGATATGATTGTTTGGCACAGAGCATTTAACCAGGTAATACAGAAGAGTTTTCAATAAGCACCTTGGCTTTTTTCAGTTTTTAGATGATAATGCACACCTCGACAAGAAAGGGATTCGTGAACCAACCAGATCTTATCAGAATTCTTCAACATATCCAGTGTATTTCCGGATCATATTGCAAGCATTTTCCCCCTGTTTGCATGCTTATTTTCTTCATATTTTTATACATAGAGAGCAAGTCAGAAGGGGCCTCCTGGGCCATCTAATCTGACCTCCGGCACCAATCGGCTCCGTTCACGACATGTCCACCATGTGCACGTCCAGCCTATCCTTGAACACCAGCACCGATGGGGCCTCAACGACCTCTCGTGGAAGTTCATTCCACACTCTTGGGGTCCTAACTGTCAGGAAATGCTTCCTGGCATTCAAGTGGATCCTTGGCTCCCTTAGCATTGCTCCGTTGGAGCGTGTCCTGTCTTCCTCTGCAGGGGAGAACAGGTCTCTACCCATCTCCATGTGACATCCTCTCACATACCTGTCTGTTGCCAACATATCCCCTCTGAGTCTCCTCTTCTACAGTCTGAAGAGACCCAGTTCCCTCAGTCTCGCCTCATTCCCCATCCCCTGCAAACTGGCCACCCACCTTGTGGCTCTACGCTGCACTGACTCTAACCTGGCTATATCATTTCTGCAATGAGGGGCCCAAAATGAGCACAATGCTCCAGTTGTGGGCACACCAGAGCCGTATAGAGTGGTAGTAATACCTCTCTTTATCTAGAAGCCACACTTCTGGCTATGCAACCAAGGGTGGCGTTCACCCTCTTGACCACCGCGTCACACTGCTGACTCATTTTTAGCACTGCTGACTCATGTAGTCAACCAGTATCCCGAGGTACCTTTCACAAGTGATGCTCTCCAGCCACTTGTCACCTATCCTGTACTTGTGACAGCTATTCCTATGCCCCAAATGCAAGACCTTGCACTTATCCACACTGAAAGCCATCCTGTTGTCTCCTGCTCGCTTCCATAGTCTGTCCAGATCCTTTTGGATCAGGAGTACCTGCTCCTCTGTTGTGGCCACTGCTCCAGTTTTAGTGTCGTCTGTGAATTTGATCAGCAGACTCTTCTCCCCTTCTTCCATGTCAATATGCATTTATGAATATACATTTTTATACACTTTCCCCCCTAAAATGTCCTTTTCAATGGTGTGCATTATTTAATAGCATGTTTTTTCTCCTGGTGATCATAATATGTCTGTCTTTCATCTTGCTTTTTGTTCACACATTGGAAGCACTCAGAAACATCCAGAATTCCATTACAGATTGTTTTCGGGTAGATGTTGACTTTTTGGAACTGCAAACCTGACAAACGCTCACCACAGTATCTATGCAATTGGTGCTTCTGTGCCACGAAAACACTGTTAAATCGTACTGGAATCCAATGGCAAGCCAAGTACCCTGTATTCCATAATAATATAGTATGAAGGGACTTTGAAACGCTGTTCGTCTTCATTCACAATTACATTTGATGTTACATTCCTTTCATGTTTATGGTAGGTGCAGCCAGTTTCTCTGTGCAATGCTCACTGCCTTCCTGGTTACCAGAAGAAGAAGAAGGAGGGGGAGAAATTTTGCTGTTACAACTGTGTTCCATGCCCCAAAGGGAAGATTTCAAATGAGAAAGGTAGGCTATTTGGTCCAGCAAAATGTAGCGTTCCTAAAGTGCACATTATGTCTTGGAACTAGGCTTTGCTTTTTCATTATTTCAAACAGGATTTACCATTCAAATTATTAAACTTGAATTAAAATTGACTGGTGACCAACAGTTGGATGTTTATAACTGTGTTATATTTTTTGTAGACCATTTTGTAAAACGTTCATGAAAAGTGCATAGGTTTCTATACTTCTGGGAGGATACTGAGCCTTTAGGAAACTGCGCACCAGATCAATGGGGTAATGTGTAACATTATAGGAAAAGAAGATGTACAATGGGTGAACATCCATGAAACTGAAATTTAGTCTGATTCTCTGTCATCAATTCAAATGGAGAAATCAGATGACTGAGAGGTGGAAGGGGAGCAATGAAAGAACTAGAAAAATTCATCATGTGTAAGGCATTGTACGGGAGATCTAAGCCAGAATCAACCACACTATTGTATTTCTAGTGACTATGTATAGTTGTGAAAGGTGCACATTGAAGAAGGCTGAAAGGAGGAAAATTAAGGCATTTGAAACATGGTCCTGGAAGAGAGCTTTGCACATTCCCAGGACTGATAGAAAGATGAATAAATGAATTCTAGACTGAATCATGCCAAAACATTATGCATGTGACATTTCTTCACTTCCTGAGGGGACAATGGGAAAGGGACTAGTGAAAAGAGAATTCTGTCCAGACATGTTTCCTTCCTTCCTCGTTCAGTTTCTACTTCACCTCTTCTTCCACAAGATCATCCAAATAGATGACACTCAGTTATAGCTACCAGAATCAGGAACATTAGTTTTGAGAACATATTGAGTTTCCTAAGTTCGTTAGTTCTGCTGACTGACAACTCCTGTTCCACAGGGGTTTCTGTGAGACACATGTCCAATGTGTCAGCTAAAAAATGAAGAGGGGGCATTTCACCTCACAGAAACATCTCAGATAAAATACATGAACGCTGCACGTTCACTCACATGCACATCACACTCAATCACGCACATTTGGTACATAACATACTTAGAGGTATAATCATGCAAAATGTACGCATCCTTCCCTTGCCATTCATAAATTCTGCAGAGAACAGAGCAAGAGCGAGCAATGGTGAAAAGGTCAAAATTTCTATATTGTTAAGATTATTGGAAATATATAAATACATCATTAACCTATCCATAAGGGTTGGATATTCTTTAAAGTTGTGGATTAACAAATTACTACAAATGTTCCACCTCCTCAGCAGACTACAGTCTATATGGGCAAGAAATAGTAGTATGTATTGTAACCCAGGCAGCTGTGTCTAAGAAGCAGTCAACACTATTGGACATATGTCACCTAACTATTCACTTGTTCCGTTCCCTGCTGTCCCCCACAGGTTTGGATGACTGTTTCACATGTCCAGGAGATCAGTATCCCAGCAAGGACCAAGATTACTGTATCTCTAAGTCCATCAGCTTTCTATCATATACGGAACCTTTAGGAATCAGTTTAGCCACAGTTGCTCTTTCTTTTTCCTTTGCAACGGTTTTAAT
>NW_025335706.1:9618-10754 GCF_004798865.1 Varanus komodoensis | reverse complement strand
CCTGGCTTGTACTGTGAAAGGAGCTCTGTGGAAGGAAGAGAAATTGGCCAGTGCATGAGAGTTACATGCTATGAACATCTGGAAGGATCTCTTTCTAGTTGGGAAAGCAAAAGGCTTGATTTTCACAGCGAACATTTCAAAATGCACACAGGAGGTGAACAGATCTTGTCTGTTTTTGCCATTCAATAAATGTTCAAATGGATTCAATCTATAATAATGTGGTTTCACTTCTACAAACTTGTTTGGAAAAGAATTTGTCCTGTAATTGGATGCACTATGCTGCAACAGAAATATGGAATTTCTGCATTGTTAAGGAAATCTGGTATTCTTCATCCACTTTTAATGCAGTTTATGAACTTACACATGCGTCACGAAAGAGGCAACAGAACGGCTTGTGATTCTAGCCTTAGGGTAGAACGGACACAGCTCAGTGTTGTGTTGGGTGCATGGAAGAAGGTGTAGTTGGGGTTGCAACTCAGAAGAAGCATATATTCTTACTCATTTTGAAAAAAAAAATGGCATTTTAATTGGAGGCAATTCAAACATTCCTATGGAAGTAGTGTGGAAGAAGGAACACACTGCATCAGTGGGTATCCTTTTGTCAGGATGACAGCTTGCCAATTCTTTTTGAGCAAGCTGTTCAACAGAAAACATCACAGATAGATCTGGAGGAAGAAATACAGAGCTGTTCGGACCTGGGGAGAGAATGGTTGCAGCCACAGTCTATTCCTCCCACAATAGCAGATACTTGGAAAAATATTGCTCCTTCCTTCTGTTTTATGTATTTTATAGATTATTTTAAATCTTTTTTTGTCTGCTCGTTTCTTGTTCTTATGTGTGCCATTTCCACATTAAATAAGGTTCCTCCCTTTCCCCTTCCCCTTCCCCTCCCTTCTCCTCCTAGCATAGCATGTAGATTCTACCTTCTTCCCCTAATGAGGAACCCATGGTGGCTCACACTGCTCCATATCATCCTTGCACTCATAACCCTGTGAGATAGCTTAGGTGGAGAGTCCCCCCCTTTTTTGGTGGGGGGCGTTTGGCCATATGTCTATATATATATGCTTATATTCATGCCCACCCACCTATTTACTCCTGCATTTGTATCATTTGGGGGAAAATGTTCCTTTGAAAAG
>NW_025335706.1:5445-8660 GCF_004798865.1 Varanus komodoensis | reverse complement strand
CAGCAACCTATGTTTCTATCCCCAAATCAATAATAGTGTATAAATGTTGGATAGACTTTAGAGGGCAAAGGAGACATAGTGAAGGGTGAAAAATAGGAATATGCCCAATTTTTACATATTGTCTTACATCTAGTAGAGTATGGAAAATATGACTCAGTAGATTCCCACTTTTAAGTATTAAATTTTATTTTCACACTATCTATTTTCAGCCACAGTTTGGTGGCGGGGCAACCGAAAATTGCATCTAGAAATTGTTGGAAGGTTTGAGAATTTTTGTGAGGTGTCTTTCTTGGTAGGGCTTCAGTGCTTGGATCAATATCTGAAAAGTGCTTGGAGTGGGGAGGAATTCTCCATGTTTCCTTATTTATTTGATTCTGACTTTTCTTTCTGGAAAAACACCCACTTCCTTCACTAGTGGAGTTAGCCGGCACTTAGTCCCTTGGATTTCCCAGTTCCGCTGTCCACTTTGTGCATGAAAATAGAAGAAAACATTTGTGTTTTGGACTTAAAGGCCTTTAGATGATGATGATGAGGAGGAAGAAGAGCCCGAGGCAACCAAGTTTCAAAAGGTCCTCAGTCAGGAAAGCCATGAGGGAGGAAGTCCTGGAAGAGTCTTTAATATGAATTTCCAGGAGCCACACTATCCAGAAAGGGTTAAAATGTAAAAATGAAGTTGGTAACCTTTCCTTCCCCAAAGAATCTGCCTTATGTGATGTGACATTCCAAAGTCCTGCACTCTGTCTCCTACTGCCCCCCCAGCAAAAAACAAAAAACAAAAAAACTCCATGCAAAAGGAATTTAGAAAAAAAAACTGACTCTCCATGGGGAAGCAAGGGCTCTGTGGAAAAGCAGGTGAGGTTGAGACACATCACCATCCTTTTTTAGAAGAATAGCAATAAAGAGAATTCAAGAAGGAGTCAGACTACAGTCTACAGAAAGAAATTCACCCTTCCCTTCTAACTGTACTCATCCCACCTAGAAAGTAGTGATTCCCTTGTTCTCCACAAAATAAAAAGAGAAATGAATGAAAGAACCTGCTCTGAAAAAATCACAGGAAAAGTGTTTATGTGTCTGTGATGACAACCTTTTCCCCACAATTTTTAAAAGGATCAAAAGAGGAAAACCTATGCTAATGGAGTCAAGGAAACAGTGCAATGAAATGCGTGTATGTATCTCTACATGTGTGACTGGTTCTGTATATATGTGAGTGTGGTTTGCAAGGTCATGCATATCCATGTGCCTCTCGTCCTCTTCCTGCTCCTCTTCCTACATGCAGTATATGATTCTGCTACACATCAGCACATATTCTGTATTTCAGTTCGGTGCCAAACTTCTACCAGCACCTCCAGGCCTTTGCTTTTGCTGTAACGGAGATCAATGAGAAGCCCACCATCCTTCCCAACATCACCCTTGGCTTCCACATCTATGACAGCTACTATGATGCAAGGATGACCTATCGTACTACCTTGGATCTCCTCTTCAACGTTCATGAGTTTCTCCCCAATTTCCAGTGCGGCAAGGAGAAAAAAGTCCTCACTGTCATAGGGGCCCTCGGCTCTGATACCTCATTCCACATAGCAGACATCTTAAATGTCTACAACATTCCACAGGTGGATCGTGAAGTGCAAAAGGGATATATAGCTAGTGTGTTCTTCTCACATGTTATGCTTCTCTTGACAGTTCTCCAGGTTGAACAGAACAGAGGAGACTTCTATAGTTGAGAGGAGGCAATGTCCCTTTCGAGAAAAATAACTGTTTCTGGCCAGGAAAGAGATATTTCTTTTCTTTGTTCTGTCCAATCTTGATCAAGTTCGTGCAACTTGGCAGTTACTTCTGCCTGGACTACTGAAGTACTCCAAAGAATTTCGAAAGGAAAGCATTCTATGCTGTATAGACTACAGCAAAGCCATTGTCTTGGAGGATGAAAAGAGTTCATGCATGGTCCTGAAATAAATAAGACTGTTTCAGCACATGGCAGCCCTGATGCATGTATCATGGAGAAGAAACTACTGTAGGAACACATAATGAGGAAAGAGAATGCTTTCTTTAAGGGAAAGGGGTCCCACTAGGATGCATTTCAGCTCCCCCACAGTTCACTCTGAATGGAGATGGCAGAGCCAGCTATAAAAACTTATGGAAAAGACATCACAGTTTTTTTGTTTTTTGTTTTTTTGTTTTTTGCTGATGATGCCTTTAAGCAGCAGGAAGCAGCAATGAACTGGAATGATTCCTGATTAAAGTAAAAGGCGAAACAGCTAAAGCAAAACTGCAGCTGACTATTAAGGAAACAAAATCCATGGCTACAAAAGTTCTGACAAGAGTTGATTGGTTGGTTCTTTTCGAACAATAAATAGCTTGCAAAATATAACCTGGGATTCACTTCACTAGAATATTTGAAAATCAAAAGATTTTTCAACTCAATTTCCTGAGGCATACCAAGCTAATTGTGTTTGTAATTCATGAGGGAACTTGTCACACTACGTGAAAAAGTGTCCTTAACAATACACTTTGCTAAAGTTTCCTTTTGTTTCTCCTTTCTTTCAAGTGGGCTTATTCTCAGTTGAATCAAATACATATACTCAAAATCTATGTACCTGTAATGTGGCTATTCTTTTTTTTTTATTTCAGATTACTTATGGCTCATTTGTGCTAGAGAAAAAATATGAAACCCAGTTGCCTTTGTTTTACCGCATGGTCGCTGATGAATCGAACCAGTATATGGGAATTATCCACTTACTTCTCCATTTCAAATGGACATGGATTGGGATCTTTGCTGTGGATGATGAGAGTGGAAATCACTTCTTGCAGACCATGGAACCACTCTTTTTCAAGAATGGAATCTGTTCCGCCTTCACAGAAAGAACTCCCAAACAAGCTCGCTTTTCTTACTTAGGTGAATCTATAGAAACATCCAGGAAATATTATGTGTTGCTCAAAAAAACGAAAGCCAAGGTGTTTCTTGTCTATGGAGAAACCACATCCTTTATATGGCTGAAAGTTATGTTAGTTGAAATGAATCCAGAAAATGAAGAACTGCTATCTGTGGGGATGGTATGGATAATGACAGCCCAGATCGATTTTGCATTAATCAGCGTTCAGAGTATGCATGGCTTTGAGGTCTTCCAAGGTGCTATTTCCTTGAAGATTCATTCCCATGAACTTCACGGATTCCAGCAATTTCTTCAGATGATACACCCATACAAAACCCAAGGAGA
>NW_025335706.1:1831-5279 GCF_004798865.1 Varanus komodoensis | reverse complement strand
ATGCAGTCTTTGCTGTGGCACATGCTTTGCAGGCCATGCTTTCATCACAATCCAACATCAAAGCCAGGGTGGACAGTCAAAATCAAGAATTCCATTATCCTGAGTCTTGGCAGGTAATGTCCCCATGGTTGAGTTGTTATATTACTGCAACCAAATCAGTAGAATGTGATCGAGTGTCCAGAGGGACTGGAAATTTCACTTCCCCGATTGTGTGTATATTGAATTGTGTGCTAAAGTATGAATTGTTCAGGAATTGCTTGACAACATCTGTTTCAGAAAGGAGTGTTGTAACATGTTGCAGAATATTTCATGGGGGTGAGGTAGAACCTGGTATACCTGAAGTAGCGCTTACATCCATATATGCCCGCCCACCCCTTGAGATCTGCGGGAGAGGCCCTTCTCCGGGTACCCTCCGTGAAAGAAATTAAGAGGGTTGGTACACGGAGGAGGGCATTCTCTGCGGTGGCGCCCAATCTATGGAATGCGCTCCCCAGAGAGGTCTGCCTGGCACCGTCGTTATTTGTTTTTCAGCGCGAGGCGTAGAACTTTTTATTTAAATATCATTTTAATTGGTAATATTATTTGCTTATTTTATCTGGCCAGGGCGACTTATTTTATATTGTTAATTTGATTTATATTTTTATGTATTATATTTTAATTTATGTTGTGAGCTGCCCTGAGGCTTCAGCGACTGGGGTGGCATAGAAATGTTTTAAATGAATAAATAAATATACATTGGATCATGTTGTTTCTGGTCCATAAAATCACTTGCTACAGTAAATTTCTTCATCTTCTGGGAGCAACAAGTTCTCTTTCCTCAGCGATGAGAGACTACTAGAATCAATCCTCCGGATTTGTAATGGAATGAGTGAACAACACAATTAAACAAGAATAAATAGTTGTCCATGTTTCTGCCTTCTACTAAGACTTGAATGTTCCTTAATACCATTTTCTCCATATTTTCCTTCCATTAGATCCACCCGTTTCTTCAAAACATTTTATTTAACAACTCAGTAGGAGAGACAGTGTTCTTTAATGAAAACAGAGAAATAGTGCATGTATTTGATATGACAAACTTAGTCATATATCCAAACAAGTCCTTCATTCACATCCAAGTTGGGAGGATCGATCCCAGTGCTCGTGTGGGGAAAGAAATAATTATTAATGAGTATATGATTGCTTGGCACAGAGCATTTAACCAGGTAAAGTAGAGCAGTTTTCAGTAACCTCCACGCCTTTCTTCAATTTGTAGATGGCAAACTTGAAGCTTGAATCTTCTGGATATCAATGAAGTGTGAGTGCCACATAAAAGGAACTAGACAGATCATATAATCTATTGAAAGATCTAACATTGGAAACTTTCTGTTATCCTTATCTCATCAACCCATTTAGCTTGGCATTGTTTACACTAACTGGCCTTGACTCCTTAGAATTACTTGCAGGAGTCTTTTCTAGCCCTAGTCTTCTTCTGGTGTGCCAAAGTGCAAGACATTTTGATGAGAAATATGGGACTACTGGAAAGTATGAACATGCACACACACACAAACACACAGCATGACAAAGAAACCAACCAGATCTCAACTTAGAATTCACCAACATGACCAGAATATTTCTGTATCCAATTGCAAGCATTTCCCACCTTTTTGCAATTGATGCTTCTGTGGCACAAGAACACCGTTAAATATTACAGGAATCCAATAGCAAGCCAAGTACCCTATAATTCATAATAATATAGTATGAATGTACTTTGAAATGCTGTTCATCTTCATACTGTAGCTTCATTTGCATGATAGCTTCAGTTGCAAAGAAACCTGGGATGTGGCTCCACCATTGTGCCACATATAGCCATCCCTATCCAACGTACCAGTCCAGCTTGAAGTGACCAAAACATAGAGCTTCAGATACTGGGTGCTGTAAAAACCTTTAAAAATTGACAAATAAAACATATTCTGTGCATATTGCCTAAATATTGTATCAATGAATCTTCTGCCACCAAGCACCCATCATTTCCTTGTTGAGTTTAAATGAACATGGAAGCTCTTCAATACAGCATGCTGAATGAAAAAGGGTTCCTTTTATTGAATTATCTCATTTTTTTCAAGAACATGTTCCTACAGTTTTTGTAGTTCAACAGATGAATTGCATAGAATCAAGTAAATCTTGATTCACCATTTCTTATGTAGTTGCATTCCTTTCATGTTTATGGTAGGTGCAACCAGTTTCTCTCTGCAATGCTCACTGCCTTCCTGGTTACCAAAAGAAGAAGGAGGAGGGGGAGAAATTTTGCTGTCACCACTGTGTTCCATGCCCCAAAGGGAAGATTTCCAACCAGGAAGGTAGGGGTTTAGGTCCAGCAAAATGATAGCATTCCTAAAGGCCCCATAATGACTTGTAGTTAGGCTTGCATGCAAAATTCTTTTCGTTATTTCAAGCAGGAGTTACCATTCAAATCTACTAAACTTGAATTTGAATGCAACTAGTGACCAACAGATGGGTGTTTTTAACCATTATATGGTTTGTAGACCATTTCGAAAAAATGTTCATGAAAAGTGCATAGGTTTCTATACTTCTGGGAGGACACTGAAACCTTTTAAAATATCCACGAGAATACTGGGGCAATGCATAACTGAATAGGAAAAGAAGATGTACAAAGGAATTCAGCAATGAATGAACTAGAAAGATTCATGAAGCGTAAGGGAATTCAGTTTCTCCTCCATCTCTTGTTCCACAATATCATTGAAACTGCTGACACTCAATCATAGCTACCAGAATCAGGAAGATAGTTTTTCTGAGCATGTTATGTGTCTCTTAAGTTGGATGGTTCTGCTGACTGAGTGACACCTCCTGTTCCAAAGGGTCTCTGTGAGCTGCATGCCCAATGTGTGAGTCAAAAATTTAGGGACTGGCAGTTTCCCCACACAGAAACACCACATATGAAATGAACCATATGAATACTGCACACTCACTCACATGCACAAAACACTCAATCACTCAGGTTTGGTACATAGCATAAACAGTTGTATAATCATGAATACTGCATCCACCGTTCCATTGCCAATCATAAATTCTACAGAGAGGAGAGAGAGAGCAATGGTCAAAAGTTCAAAAATTCTATATTGTTAAGATTATTGGAAATAAATAAATACATCAATATCCTATCCATAAGGGTTGGATGTTCTTAAAAGTTGTGGATTAACAAATTATTACAAATGTTCCACCTCCTCAGCAGACTGCAGTCTAATTGGGAAGAATCAGTAGTATGAATTGTAACCCAGGCAGCTGTGTCTAAGAAGCAGTCAAGTCTATTGGACATATGTCACCTAACTATTCACTTGGTCCTTTCCCTGCTATCCCCTGCAGGTGTGGATGACTGTTTCACATGTCCAGAAGATCAGTATCCCAGCAAGGACCAAGATTACTGTATCCCTAAGGCCATCAGCTTTCTTTC
>NW_025335706.1:0-1647 GCF_004798865.1 Varanus komodoensis | reverse complement strand
ATTGGCCAGCCACAGAAAGTGGTATGCCTCTTCCGACAAACTGCTTTTGGCATCATCTTCTCCATGGCTGTCTCCTGTGTTTTAGCAAAAACCATCATTGTGGTTTTAGCCTTCATGTCCACCAAGCCAGGGACCAAAATAAGGAATTGGATGGGGAAGCAACTGGCCAGCGCCATCGTTGTGGCCTGCTGCCTCACTCAAGTGGTGATTTGTACAGTGTGGCTTGCAACATCTCCTCCATTCCCAGATTCTGTCACGAATGCAATGCCTGATGAAATTGTCCTGGAATGTAATGAAGGGTCATCTGCCATGTTTTACTGTGTACTGGGCTTCCTGGTTTTCCTATCCATTGTCAGCTTGATGATGGCATTCCTAGCCAGAAAGTTACCGAATAGTTTCAATGAATCCAAGTTTATTTCCTTCAGCATGTTTGTTTTTTGCAGCGTTTGGGTGTCCTTTGTTCCCTCTTATCTGAGCACCAAGGGCAAATACACGGTGGCTGTGGAGATCTTTGCTATCTTAGGCTCCAGTGCTGGATTGTTGCTTTGCATTTTTTCTCCCAAATGCTACATTATTTTGCTGAAACCTGAGCTAAATAACAAGAGATATTTAATAAGAAGGAAACAATAATCATACAATCATCTCCAGCCAAATCTAGCTAGAGTTAGCTGCCACAAATTGAAGTAATTAGTCAAATGAAAGTTTTCTCCTTTGGTTTCAGAATAACATAATATAAAGTAACTCATGTATGTTTCCTCAGAAGTTTATCGTATTTGTTTCAAATAGACTGCAGTCTTAATCATACACAAAATTAACTGGATAAAGTTATCTCTGTTGCATTTAACCTCTATTTAGACTGCCCATACTAAATAAATAATGGAAGTAAATTAGACTTGATCTATAATGAAATGTTTATGCTCACCCACAGTATAATATCTGGTTTCCTCCAGCATAATTCATCATTGCTTTTTTGAAAAAATAAATAATGAGAACATGCTAAATTTTAACTTATATTTTGATCTAGCATCCATTGTTCCAGCATTTATACTAATGAAATACAATATACTGAAATGCATGGAATCCCACTTGTTCTTTTGGATTGCTCTTTTCTCGGCTAGGGGATGGCACGTTGTGTTTTGTAAGATATTAAGGACAATGAGTGGTTAGTGTTCTTGTATACCAGCTTGTTCATAATATATGTTTTATTCTTTCTCGACTCATCTGACATAAATATTCCATACAACTTGGGAGTTTACATGTGGAAAACCAGTGTGGTGTTGTGGTTAGAGTATTGGAGAGGGACCTTGGAAATCCCCTTAGCCATAAAGTTCACTGGCTGACCTTGGGATGCTCACAGAGTTGCTGTTGTGAACATAAAATGGAGTTATGTAACCAGTCCTGAGTTCCTCACAATAGGAAAAAAGTACTATTTAAATGCAATACAATAGTATTTAAATACCTATTTGCAGTATTTCCCAGGATATTCTCTCTCACCCTTGTCAAATATAAGGACAATCCTACTTATCTTTCCCATCTGTTAGAAGTTTCCACCTCCTATTTGATTTTTATGAATGAACCATCTCACCAATAATGAAGGTTCATGAGAGGGATTACTTTTATCTAATTCAGTCTAGGGTTGGGCAGAAA
>NW_025335705.1:8488-12119 GCF_004798865.1 Varanus komodoensis | reverse complement strand
TATTTTGGGCAAAAATCCAACATACACAAAAGGTCCTTCTATCATTCGATTCCACAGTAATTATTATTTTGATTCTTCACCCTTGGAGACATTAAAAAAGAAAAGTATTTTCCTTACATACAAGTAACACGTCATTTGAAAATACATGTCTGGGTATAGTTCTTTGTCAATATATTGTGTCACAATTGCTATTGCTTCATGTCTGAATTCATTGGATTCCTGAATCCAATTCAGATTGATCTATTTCCCACAGTAACTGAGGGACAAAGGAAATCTTAGCACATTTTCACCTTCATCTTAAATATCTTTTGACTACTTTCAGCTCACATTTGGGTCCTTTGCATCAAGCAAGGAAATGCTGGCCCTTCCTCCCTTTTACCAGCTTGTCCCGGCTGAAGACCAACAATATGTGGGAATTATCAGCTTACTTAAGCATTTTGGATGGACTTGGGTCGGGCTGTTTGTGGTGGAGAATGAATAGGGAGGTCTTTTCCTGCAAGCCATTGAAACACTGTTTTCCACACATGGAATCTGTGCAGACTTCACAGAAAGGATCCTTAGCCAAAGATATATTCGTTCTGAGGAAGAACTGATGCCTCTAGCCCATGCTACGTTTGAACAGATCAATTTCAGGAAATCCAGAGTATTTGTCATCTATGGTGAAACTTACACATTGATGCACATATGGTATTTTGTACATCATAAAGAAGATGCCTCATATGAGCAAATTAAGTTGGTTGGAAAGGTGTGGATTATAACAGCCCAGATTGATTTTTTATTGGCCAGCATAAACAGGGACTCTGATTTGCGAGCCTTCCATGGTGCCATTGCCTTCTCCATTCACTCAAATATCCTTCCTGGGTACCTGGAAGCTCTTCAGATTTTTCCAGATGCTTTTCTGGAGCAGTTCTGGGAGGAAGCATTTGACTGTGTGGTTCCAGACCCACGGCTGCCTTACAAGGTTATGGGAACATGCACTGAAGAGAAGAGGCTGGAGAGTCTGCTCAGACATTTTTTTGAGATGCGCATGACTGGCCACAGCTACAGCATCTACAACGCTGTCTTCACTGTGGGACATGCACTCCACACCTTGTTCTCCTTGCGATCTAGCCACAGAGAAAGGGCTCATGGCAAAGCAGGTGGACTTCAGGAACTGCAGCCTTGGCAGGTACAGTCCANGCATGACTGGTCACAGCTACAGCATCTACAATGCTGTCTACGCTGTGGGACATGCACTCCACACCTTGTTCTCCTTGCGATCTAGCCTCAGAGAAAGGGCTCATGGCAAAGTAGGTGGACTTCAGGAACTGCAGCCTTGGCAGGTACAGTCCGCAATGGAATGCCAATTTTTGCATGAAGAAATCAGCAGAGATTTGTACGGCACAAAGGGTTTTCCGTCCCCAAATTAAGTTAAATGTGTTTAGATGTATTCTCCATTCACAATACCACAAGCGTTCGAATTTCCTTTCCTCTTGAAGCCAACAATGGGAGATGTGATAGCTTTCCCTCTGCTTGTTGCTGGAATGCCACATTTCGCATGAGGCTGATGCTTTGCTGCATACATCAGTATTTGAGGTCAAGCCTTAGACAGACATGGAGAAGCACCCATAAAGAAAGTAGGAAGTATGCGATCTTTTCCTATATACCCCCATTAATTTTAGGCAGTGAACAGTATGCCAACTTATGTCACATATATAAAATGCAACGTGCTTTCATGTTCTCAGGGAAGACTTAAGCTCTTCCTTTTCCTCCCCAACTTGCACCTCCTCCTGCTTCTACTTCTCTTTCTCCTTCTTTTCAATCAGCTCCACTCATTCCTTCAAGGCATTTCCTTTAACAATGCTGCTGGTGAAAGGGTCGCTTTCAATGAGCATCGGGAAGTGGAAGGTGGATTTGATGTAATCAACTTCATCACATTTCCAAACAAATCCTTTCTCAAAGTCAAGGTTGGATTTGTAATTCCTGAGGCTGTTGAGGGGGAAAGGTTCATCATTGCTGAGGACAAAATAACTTGGCATCAGAGCTTTAATCAGGTGTGTATTCAGAATGAGAGTATGTGAGGTGCAAGTCAGCTGTGTCTATTTCCATGCATTTTTCACTCTGAAATTACAAAGGTTTAAACCAAGTTGGAAAAAAATCAGGACTGTGGGAGACCAGTGAGATGTCCTTGAAGTTTTGTGATATCATGCAAATCTGAGTCTTCCTTTTCTTTTCTAAAGAGCACAAAGAATTCCTAACTCCACCTATTTTGCTCAAAGATGAAGAAAAATATGCTTCGCATGTTGTGGAATTTCCTGACAGATAGTTTTGCATACCATGTTCTGCATTCTTTCCTGTCAGGTTACCATTTCTCTTATGTTTCTTAGGCTGCTGATGGATCTGTTGTAGTTGTTTAACTAACGACTAATGGGAACATTCCTACATCTTTATGGACAGATTGCACCTCATTCCATCTGCAGCGATTCCTGCCCGGCTGGTCATCATAAGAGAATGAAGGAAGGGGCAAAAAATTGTTGCTATGAATGTGATGTATGCCCAGAAGGGAAGATTTCAAACAAAACTGGTAGGTCACTTGAAACACCAAACATTCTAGAAAGGTAGATAAGCATTAGAGAAGAGAGAAGAATCTCTTTTTCGTGTGGGTTGAATCCATAAAATTCCCATGGACCACCCAGCCCCTGGACTCCAATCAGCTTGGTCACAGTGCTGAGTCTGAATTCTGGGAGAATGGCGCAACTGACATGCAGTGATCTCTAGAAACTGTTCCCTATTTAATGACACCACAGGTGCCATTCCTCTTGCTTTCCCCCAGCATTTGTCAGCACTGGTTCTCATTATTACACAGAACAAGTAGAAGGTCAAGAAGCCAAGCAGGATGGATTCCATGGAGCTTCATCAACGTCCTATTTAACAGTTTTTTTTTCTTCTTTTACTGTTTCTATTGTGAACAGTACCGAGCTCTCAATTGTGAAATGGCATGCAGAAGTTTTAAACAGATACATATATCAAAGTAACCCTTCAAGGATTAGCACATTGAGTGAATATATATTCAGATCATGATGTCACACCTTGGCCTATTTCACCCTGAAAATTGAATCACTTTTGCAAACACTTTGGGAAATTTACTTGTTTACTATATGCATGGGATCTATGGGGAAAGGAATTATTTTGGATGAAATGTTATTCTTATGGGCCAAACCAAAGATTGATCTGTAGGCCCTTACAAAATAGTGTGCTTCCACACTTTCTTAATAATTTTCAACCTTCCTTTAATAATGCACGTTTGTGTATGTGTGTCTGTGAGACCAACTGGGTTTGGAAACTTTTCCTGCTCTTTAGATTTTTGCCATGATATACATTCCCTATTTGCGAAAAAAACTCTTGAAAACTCTTGAAGAAACATTCCAAATGGCAGCTAATTTGGCTGAATTTTGACTAAAGAGAGAGGAAGGTATCAGTAGCTTCTCCAAACCCCATTGTGCCATTTCTGAATTGCAGCTCATGTCTGAACCTAATTATGTTTCCCCATGATCGGACAGAAACCAGAATAAATCTGAGTGCCTTATTACCACTCTCTCTGCTGCTGGACAAGGAAGTTGGTACAGACATAGTCTGACTGTTTCACTGCTAG
>NW_025335705.1:4465-8461 GCF_004798865.1 Varanus komodoensis | reverse complement strand
AGGAAGTTGCCTGACAGTTTCAATGAAGCCAAGTTCATCACCTTCAGCATGCTGCTGTTTTGCAGTGTTTGGCTTTCCTTTGTTCCAACATACATGAGCACCAAAGGGAAGTACATGGTGGCTGTGGAGATCTTCTCCTTCTTAGCTCCAGTGCAGGACTGTTAGGCTGTATCTTTTCCCAAAAATGTTACCTTATTCTCTTCAAGCCTGAGATGAACAGCAGGGAGCAGCTTATAAGGAGAAAGTAAAGAAATCACCCACCCTATCCATTACAAGTGAAATTCTCCACATTCTCACGGTTCTTCAGGGGTAAGAATAAGATGGTTGGATGTCCCAGTTCTGAAACCTGGTTTCTGAAGGCCAAGCTGCAGCCCTTCCCCCTTCCAGCCAGCATGGAAAGAACTATGGCCTCAAACAGGGCCAATGGGATGTGCTTCAGGACAGGAAGAAGAATTCTTTTGGTCTAGCAGTCATCCTATCAGTACTGCAGTCACTTCAGTTCCCATGTCTGGCAGTGTTCCAGGCTAATGTGATAATCCATTTGAGACCAGGTCGTGGTGGAGATCCCCCTACTCTGCTTCATGCTATCCCCTGGAATTGTTTGCTGGAAAGAGATATGTCTCTCTAACTCAATTTCTTCTCTGATATATATAGTTATGCTCTTAGTGAGTGTTTCTTTAATGCAGTTGTGGGCAATCTTGGCACATTGTCTCCTGGTGATCTCTGGGGATTTTCATTCCTTTCCTTCTCCCCTATTCCTGCCTGCCTTCCGTTTTTGTGGTAGCATTTCTGTCAGCTTTGTGGTCACCTGCACAGGTACAAATGTATATTATCAGTCTCCTCTCACTCCTCCAAGCCTGTTCACACTGACACACATAGACAGACACACATTGCTGTCTGGCTGGCTTATATCGTACAAGTTGTTTTAGTTACAAAGTCATGCCCAACCCATCATGACCCCATGGACAACTTTCCTCCGGGCTTTCCTGTCCTCCACCATCTCTCAAAGTGCACCCAAGCCTACACCCACTGCCCCAGTAACTCCAACTAGCCACCTCATCCTCTGCCATCCCCTTCTCCTTTTGCCATCAATCTTTCAGGTACTTCTCCAATGAGTTTTCCTTTTCATTTGGTGGCCAAAATATCTGGATCCTACACAGTAGCACTCCAAAATGAAGCATGGTGCTACATGGTTTAATGCCATCTGACCAGTTAAAGATGCTGGTTCAATAATCAAGTATCAGTGTAACAATGTTTTCTAATGCTATTTGGATTATCAGTATCATTTTCCTAATGCTATTTTGATTAGCAGAAAGAAGGGTGATCCTGCAAGAACAAAGTTAATTCTTCCCTTGCAGCTGCAGTTCTTTCTTCCTTGTACATCTTACTTATTTATAGTAAGAAATCACTGGCAGTGAGCAGAGTTCAGTAAGTCATTCAGTAGTGATGAAATACAAGTGGGTGCTGCAAACCCACAACAGGGAAGGCAAGCACACCACAGCTCTCCACCCGCTCAGACTACAGAATACCCTTGATCCATTCTTTCTTTTCTTTTTTGAAAGATGCAGCAGTTCTTCTTGAACATGCTCTCCATATTTTGAGTTCAGTTGGGACCATGCCATGATTTTATTTTTAACACTAGTTTTCTTCTCTGTCTTTGTCCATGGTGCTGAAGGTAAGCTAATGGTACATAGGGCTCACCCTACATGAAACTTTATGTAGATCATATGACCTCTGTGCCACTTTATTGCATCTGCATAGATAAGAAGCAGGACTTTGTGGTAGTGTGCGGCAGGTTTCCTAACCTGAACTTGTTCCTGGCGTTTCTTTATGACCATACTGGAGAGTTCTGCTCAATTTGGAAAGTGATATAACAAAATTAAATAATGAATCATATGAACAAAACTCTACAGAAGGATCCGCATTGATGTAGCATGAACATGTCCTATACTCCAAATCATTTTTGTTTCCAAAACTAGGTGCTGAGTAATGCACCGAATGAGCATGAATTGAACATATTTGGAGTGGAATTTCCTCCTACGTCCATCCTGAGAACTCTTGTGGGCAGTGTTTCCAAAGGAAAAAGCAAACCTGACTAAAAGCACCTCAGCAGCCAGATATTATCTTTCCCCAAAGCAGACCCACTCATTAAAATTAGAACATTGGTTGTGGCGTATTCAAGTTTTACTTCTTATAACTAGATTATTTTGCCCTTCATCCTCTGTTGCTTCTTCCTCAAGCTTTCTTCTCTGATGGTGATGATAGAATGAGAGAGATCAAGATTGAAAGGAGAGTTCAGGTGTGGAATATCTTCTTGGGTGTAGGATGGATGAAGGGAGGACAACTTTGAGCATGACACTTGCAGTGGGACATTTGAAATCAGGGCTCATGGCTGTGGACTGCAGGGCCAATGTTGTGAGAAGTTGGTGAGCTTCTCCATCTCCAGAAGGACACAATGGGAATTCTGTTGGAGGGACACCTTCAAATGAGTTCTTGAAGTGTAAGAAGTCAGAGACAAGTAGTGACAAAGGAAGAGTGCTTTGTCAGCATTAACTCTTCCATGTTTTGAGAAATTGGCTGGTGTAGATTTTAAGGAAATCTCATTAAAGAGGAACACTACTGGGTCCTTGCAGCACTGTTGATTTTCGTGAAGAATGGTAACCAGGGACATTCTCCTAATATTCAGGAAAATGATCTCAATATTCATTACTTTGTCTATATTCAATTGGCATATTGTTACTACATGGAAAGAATTCCCTCAAAAAAACCTCAAGGAGGGAACAGAATTGTGGAAGGGCATATATTAGCTCTGATTTTCAACATATCAACAGGGGGATGGTGCCAGGACACACTGAGGATTTCCCCCCACATATGGTGGCTGTGTGGGGTTAATCTCTGTGGCTGGCCCTAGCCAGTGAGGTTGAGCCCATCAAGCATCTTCTTCCACTTCAATTTATCACCAAACAAAAATGCATTCTGCAGAAATTCACAATTTATGTGCATATTCGGGAAAATATGCTAAAATGGCACACACATTTTCATGCTGATTGTGGGTTTCTTTATGTGGGGATGAGAGAATGTGTTTGAAGATGCAATTTACAAGAGTTTGACAAGTTTCGCTGTTGTCTTTGTTAACATCCATTATATGATAAACACATCATTCATTCTGCTCAGCGGATGACTTATGTCCATATATTCATTCTGGTACCGCTTGACAAACAAAAGAGAAAGAAAACTTGTTACGATTTGTGTGCGTTACGAGTAACTTTGTGTGTGTGGCAGCGGGGGGGGTGGAATGTGTAATTTAGGTTGCTTTTCCCTGTTACCATCCAAATGACTATAATATGATGAATGTATTCCCTCTGTGAAAGGTACAGTGGTTATGAGAAAGAAAATATATGATATAAATAAGCAAGAAAAAGGTCTCAGAACCATTGAGAAAGCTTGGAAGAGCTTTCTGATTTCAGTTTCTGACACTTGCCAGCCCAAATATATCCATGTGTTGGCTGTCTCTTGGTTATGTGAGACATGTATCTCCCCTTCTTGTATGCAAATCGCCAGTAGGCCTTTGTTTAAGAAATATATGGCAAATCGGCAACTGTTGAGGGAGTGTTGATAGTGAAGCAGATGTTGTAGATGGGTGTCAGAAGATTTGCTTCAAGAGAGGAATGCCGCTGTTGGAATTGTGGTCAGCAAATGTTACTTGTATGGCTTCTACTTTTTCACTGGGCAAGTGAAGTAGATACAAAGACACGCCTTGTGTCTGATCCTTTTCCTGTTCTGCATGAGTCGTACCTGCCAGGGGACATCCTTATTGGTGGGATGTTTTCCCTGATCAAGTTCCTTCACCCAGAATTTTCATTCAAGGAATATCCTTGGCAGTAGTTCTCAAATTGTTTAGTGTATGTAATGCTGCTTTTGTTCTTCTGTACCAAATTTGAACTTGCCTTGAAAATATCTCTCAGTACTGCATGCTCAGTAACCATAGACTTTTTC
>NW_025335705.1:2171-3369 GCF_004798865.1 Varanus komodoensis | reverse complement strand
CTCATGTGTTATGTTTAAGTGAACTTGCCCTTATGGCCATGCTTTTTAATGTTTTGATATCTTGGAACATTTAATATTTAGGAAGAGAAAGACTCAGAAAGTGACACTTAAGGAACACCTGTAATGAAAAGAAAAAGAGAGTTTCTTTCAAAATTGTGCAGCTTTTAAAATGGGTACCTTTCACATTACTCCTAAGCCTTGAAATAGCTTGGTGACCACAATTCTACGTATATATGGAGTTACTGTCCACTAGCTGAATTTTCCTATACAATTCACCTCAATTAATCAAAATGTGAGAAGATAAAATAAAAAATATAAATATAATAAAATACAGTGCAAGAGTACAAGATAGAAATTTAAAACCACTTATGAAATCCTAGATAGAAATATAAAAAAACATCTAATATTTTTTCCATACAATTAGCCCTTATTGAAATAGCTGGATAGCATATCATTTGCAAATAAATGCAAGGGAGTTTTAGAAACACAGAAACAGAATGAGTCAGAAGGGGCCTCCTGGGCTATCTGGTCTGACTCCTGGCTCCAGCAGGCTCCACTCATGGCATGCCTACCATGATTTGACTCTTAAAGGAACATAATTCTGGCACCAGGCAGGGTTCAGTGGGGTAGCTATTCCACAACTGTGCAGACACCACTGAAAATACCTGCTCCTTGTTGGCCTTCCTTGGAGTTGGCACTGGGAAGACAACCCCTCATGTAAATTGGATTTGTTTGCTTTGCCTTAGAGTAACCCGCTCAGACCCTAAGTCATTCTGCAGCAAGAAAATATTGGAAAATACTCCTTGTAAACTTAGTATCTCCACAAGGCCATTCTCCCTTTCCTTCATCTGTGAGAAATGTTGTTACTCCTCCGTTGTTATTGGGCTTTTTTTTTAATTTGAAGATTGCAATCACATCAGGCTGCCTGTAACACTGTAAACTTGAGGTCAAATGCTTCTCAAAGTTCCTCTTCTCACCTTCTTCACTGACTGAGTTGTGGGAAGGAGGTTCCAAGTGTAGATCCCCAGCTGCAAGCATAAATTGATTTTTTAAACATGTCACTACAAATCTGTAAAAATAGCCTGTATTTTTTAGACATGACCAAACAGTAAAAGGCATATGTTGGTGATCATTTCTTCTTTTATCCCGATTGTAATATTTTAACATGCACCCTCACGTACATTGTGTAAGGATTTCC
>NW_025335705.1:0-1800 GCF_004798865.1 Varanus komodoensis | reverse complement strand
AGAACTTTTCCTGCAGGCCCTGGAGACACTGTTTTCCAGCCATGGAATCTGTGCAGAGTTTGCAAGATGGATCCCCAGCCAAGACCATTTTAATACTGCAAAAGAATTTAATGCTGTAGCCCAAAATATGCTTCAACTTTTCGAATTTCAGAACTCTAGGATATCTGTCATCTATGGTGAAACATTTTCATTGCTGTATTTATGCTCTTTTATACATGGTAAAGGAGAGCTTGAATATGAGCAAATGGTGGCAGTAGGAAAGGTATGGATTATGACAGCCCAGATTGATTTTATATTAATCAGAATGCACAGCAACTCTGATTTGCGATCTTTCCATGGGGCCATTGCCTTTCCATTCACTCAAATGCCCTCCATGGATTCCAGGAAGCTCTTGAGATGCTAACACCAGAGTGGAGGCAAGCAGAAGGTTTTCTTGAGGGTTCTGGGAAGAAGTATTTAACTGCATCATTCCAGAGCCACACGTTTCCGGAAGGGGTGGAAACGGAGGGCTGTGCGGAGGGACAGCGTCTCAAAGAGGACGAGGTGTGTGCGCGGCGCCATCTTTTCAGGGCAGCTTTTGCCCCTCAGGGTGCGGGAGGCGCGGACGGGCAGGGGTGGGGCCGTGGAGGCGTGGCGCCCGGGCAGACTACTGAGCACTGGAGCGCGCCCGGAAGGGGCGGAAACGGAGGCCTGCACAGAGGGACAGCGCTTTAAAGAGGACGAGGTGCGTGCGCTGTGCCCTCTTTTCGGGGCAACTTTTGCCCCTCTGTCAGGGTTCGGGAGGCGCAGCCGGGCAGGGTTGGCACCGGGAAATCGCGTTGCCCGGGCAGGCTTCAGAGAGGTGGAACGCGAGTGGAAGGGGTGCAAATGGGGGACTGCGCAGCTGGACAGCGTCTCAAAGAGGAAGAGGTGCATGCGCGGCGCCCTCTTTCGGGGCAGCTTTTGCCCCTCTGTCAGGGTTCAGGAGTCGCGGCCGGGCAGGGTTGGCACCGGGAAATCGCGGCGCCCAGGCAGGCTTTAGAGTGCTGGAAGGCGCCTGGAAGGGGCGGAAATGGGGGGCTGCGCGGAGGGACAGCGTATCAAATAGGACGAAGTACGTGCGCGGTGCCCTCTTTTCCCGCCAAATTTTGACCCTCTGTCAGTGTGCGGAAGGCGCGGCCGGGCAGGGTAGGGGCCGGGAAATTGCAGCACCCAGGCAGGCTTCCGAAAACTGGAATGCGACCAGAAGGGGCGGAAATGGGGGGCTGCGTGGAGGGACACATCTCAAAGAGGACGAGGAGCGTGAGTGGTGCCCTCTTTTCTTGGCAACTATTGGCCCTCTGTCAGGGTGCGGGAGGCCCACCCGGGCAGGGGAGGGGCCATTGAAATCACAGCACCCGGGCAGGCTTCCGAGCACTGGAACACGCCCGGAAGGGGCAGAAATGGAGGGCTGCGCAAGGGGCAGCGTATCAAAGAGGACGAGATGCGTGCGCAGCGCCCTCTTTTCGGGCAGCTTTTGCCCCTCTGTCAGTGTTAGGGAGGCGCAGCCAGGCAGGATTAGTGCCGGGAAATCGCAGTGCCCGGGCAGGCTTCCGAGCGCTGGAACATGCCCAGAAGGGGCGGAAATGGAGGGCTGTGTGGAGGGACAGCATCTCAAACAACGACAAGGTGCATGCGTGGAGCCCTGTTTTCTGGGCAACTTTTGCCCCTAAGTCAGGGTGCGGGAGGCACGGCCGGGCAGGGCTGGGGCTGGGAAATCGTGGCGCCCAGGCAGGCTTCCAAGTGCTGGAACGTGCCCGAAAGGGGCGGAAATGGAGGGCT
>NW_025335704.1:0-80488 GCF_004798865.1 Varanus komodoensis | reverse complement strand
CAGTGTAGCTTTCCCGAATGTGGAAGCTGAGGGTGATGCTGGGCAAGATGCTGGGGTCCTCATTGACCTTGTCAATGGCAAATATGAAAGCCAAAATGTGTTGGTAGAACTTAGTCATCACCCTGCAAAAAATTAAAGAATGGCATACAGTTTCACAGAAAAAGTAAAGGGTACAATAAAATCATGTTATCATACATGTCTACTTTAGCTAGCACTGAAAGAATCATCAGATTGGGGATATGTAGAGAGATAAGCCAGCAAGTCAAGGGCAATATAAATCTTTTTGGAATAAGGAACTGCAGGGGGTTTTATTTGCTCAATTCTTTCTTTAGATTTGTGCACACTACTGGATTCTCAGAAAAGAAGGCAGAGCTTCTCACAACAAAGCTCACCTGTATATTTATTTTAACACTGAAAATCTACTCTTTCCCAAAAGCTATCCATATATGCAGACAGTCATTTATAAATAAAAGGCTACTCAATATAGCTTAAGAGAATTTTGGGGTGGCCTTGAATAGAAAATGAGTTACCATGGGATGTTAATCTTTCCCTGAGAAGGGTGTCTGATGAATCTGTTTCTGAGGGGATAGTAATGTAGAAAGGATGCCATCCCCCCAGTGAGGAAATCTCCTGGCTTGTACCAGTTGTGAGGAATATATATGGGCTCATTTCCAGATCATTCCGCAGTATACACTTTCCAAACCACAATTGAAAACAGCAGCAGCTGAAGAAGAAGCATCATTTTACTAGCAAAATCTTCCCACACATGGAGCATTCTATGTCTTGCCCTAAATCCACAACATGATTATAGTCAGAGTGACTTGAAGATGGTGGGTTGCAGAGGAGTATGGTTGTGAATGCAGCTGTGGGGACAGCTGTTGCTAACTACAAAAATGCATCGACATTTTGCATCGGAAGCAAATTTTGGAATCCTTGTTTAAAGCTAGAAGTTTCTAGTGAAAATGATCAAAAGGGAAGGTGATCAAAATGACAAATATTTGCCTCAGTCTTCTCCTAAATCTCAGGACTCCATTGCCCCATGGGAAAACTTTAAATATTGCAGGGTCCCCTGAAGTCCCCACTTCCCCTGGTATGCTGCTTAAGCAGTTGAATGAATTATAGCAATTCTATAATTATAACAATTGATTATATATGGTAATTTTATGAGAAAGATCCTGATGCTTCCAAGCAAAAGGAGAAAGGGATGGAAGGAATGGGGTCATTGGTGCAGAGGGTGTGAGCTTAGACAGACTCTGGGAAACAGTGTAGAACAGAAGAGCATGGAGATCTAATTCCTGTGGGGTTATGAAGAGGCAGACTTGACTTTGAGACTAAACAACAACAATCAGAGATAAACACTTCAGCAGTTTTCAAACTCCATGACACAACTTCAGTGACTGTTCCACTGAAACATAGCGTACTTGGAGAGTTGGTGTGGTGTTGTGGGAATGACTGCAGGATTGGGTCTCAGGAAATCTGGCTTCTAATCCCCACTCAGCAATGGAGATAACTGGCTCATTTTGGGCCAGTCAAACTCTCAGACTCTCAGAGGAATGTTGTTCTGGTGAGGATAATATTGAAAGAAGGAGGAGAATTACGTAGGCTGCCATGAGTTTCTTGAAAGAGAAAAAGGAGGGCTATAAATAAAATTAATACAAAATAATTAGGATTAGATTAGGTTTGCATAACTCACTGATAAAAGTGATTAAGATCCTGGCTGGTAATTTTTATTGTCTGCCACACTGCACAGCAAAGATGCACCTTTGAACTTACATTGGACCAAGGTATGAACTAGCACTAGTTTTGGGTGAGCTCAGCCAGACTTGAAATAGCATGTGTTCTTACGAATGGGATGCACTTTCTTTCAAGAACCTAATTCTTCAAATATCCCATTCCTAATGGAGCATTTATTCCTCAGAAATGGAAGACATTGAAAATCATTGAGTACATTTCTCTAAAAAAGAACGATGCACACAACCAAAGAAAAAGGAATACATTCACTCCAAGTAGAATTGAAGAACTAAAAAATAGTTTCAGTATTTCAGTAAGTGAGAGGAATATCTAGACTGAGAAAGGAAAATAGGCGAAATCCCATGAAATTATATGATATAATTTATAATTTCTTTCAGAAGATATAGAGAAAATTGAGAAACAAAGGACCACTGCACTATCTACATGGTTTACGCATTATCTGCTCTCTGTTGTTCAAGTCTGGTCTGAACAGAAGAATGTAGCACTTGGGGGAAAATATGCAGAACAGCAAGCCAGCACTGGAGGCCAAGATGGAGAAAATCTCCACAGCCACGATGTACTTTCCTTGGGTGCTCAGGTATGTTGGGACAAAGGACAACCACACACTGCAGAAGACCAGCATGCTGAAGGTGATGAACTTGGCTTCATTAAAACTGTCTGGCAACTTCCTGGCCAGGAAGGCCAACAGAAAGCTGACTGAAGACAGGAGGCCCAGGAAGCCCAAGACACAAGACAACATGAGGATTGAGCCTTCATTACAGAGCAGAACAATTTCATCAGTCATGGGGTGCATGTCCACATCTGGGAAAGGAGATGACGTTGTAAGCCACAGAATACAGATCCCTGCCTGAATGTTGGAGCAGCAGAGCACAATGGAATGTGACAGTCTTCTCCCCACCCACTTCCTCATCTGGGATCCTGGTCTGGTAGCCATGAATGCCAGCACCACAGAAACCGTTTTTGCCAAGATGGTGGAGAGAGACACAGAGAAGACCATGCCAAAAGCAGTTTGTCGCAGCAGGCAGGACATTGTATTGGGCATTCCCATGAAAAGCAAAGAGCAGAGGAAACACAAAAGAAGGGAGATGAGGAGAATGCAGGTGAGCCTTCGATTGTTTGCCTTGACAATGGCAGTGTCCCTGTGCCAGAAGAAGAGGCCCAGCACCAGAGCTGTGATCAGAGACAATGAAAGAAGAGCAGAATTCAAAATAATGGCCAAGGTGTCTTCAAAAGCAAGGAAGTTTGGAGTCTTTGGAATGCACTGATTCTGAAATTGGTTTGGATATTGGTGCCCTGGGCAATGGACACAGGTTTCCATATCTGAAAAACATAGAAGAATTGATGAAGAAGAGCTCCCACACCCCTCTGATTTAAGAATAGCCTGTCCAGAAGGTCCCATGTCCTAGTTTCTCCTATCTGCAATATTATGCATGTGCCAAAGAGGCTTTTAAAGAAGCAATTTCCTTCTACTTTCAGAATGGGTATTTGCTTATCTTTAGCCATCCTTTAAAGTATAATGCCATGAAACGAGAGAAGACCTCTTTGGGAGATTGACAAATCATTGGGATAATATGGGTTGTTATGATCAATCTTTCCAACCTCTCCTAAATCAAATGTATCCTTTGCGCTTCTGTTCATAAGTTAGTTTCTTGTTTTCTATTCCTTGTTCCTCTTTCTCATTTCCAAACTTTTTATATGTGGATATACATGGTGACGGAGAACAGTTAAGCAAGGAAGCAAGATCTACATAAATGCTGGCAAACAACCTTTCAGTGAATGTCTTCCCTTTTGCTGTAACATGCATTGCTTTTGATCTATGCCCTACCTTTCTGGTTTGAAAACATCCCATCTGGACATGTAGCACAATCGTAGCAGCAAAATGGCTTCCCCTCCTGCTTTTTCTTGCTGGAACCAGGGGGGCATTTTCCATTACAGGAAGAAACAGGAGGCACCTGTTTGAAAATATTGGAGGCAAGTCATGCAAAGGAGACATTTGAGGAAGTCATTGCAAATCAAGGACTTTTTCAATGACCAGGAAGGGCCAAGATAGTGAATAATCGATTTCCCAGTGCAAAATAATAAATTTCAAAATGGAGGTAAGAAAACAATGATTAGTGAGAACAGATGGTATAAAAAACAACAATAGGGTTTTCCAAACATTAAATTATATGATGAAGTTAATCAATTAAGAGTTACATCAAAAATCATATTGCAACCTATTAAGATAATAGGGCCAGAGAAAGAACAAGGGCAAATTGAGGGATCTCCTTTAAGCTTTTTTGGATGATAAGTTTGTAATAGAATTAGAAAACCCCTTTTTAAAAAGTATGGTGTGAGTTTGGAATAAGTACAGGGAAGAATTTATGCTAACTCTCACCAAAAATTTCAGTGATGGAAATTAGGGAATTCCAAGAAAAACTGAGAGACAGCTTGAGAAATATATTAAAAGAAAATCAAATATTTATGGTGAAATATTGGATGGAGAAAGGGCATGATAAGAAAAGTGTTTTGGAAAATAAAACTGACCTAGGTTAATGTTATGCAATTGGAAAAATAGAGTGGGGAATGGTTGAAGAAAAAGGGTAAATGTAGAGACCACACCAATTTTGATGACACTGTGACGTATATGGAGAGTCACGGTACTGTGTCAAAAAGGGCAATTAAAACTGAGATTTATAAGATTTTACTGGACAGGTAGGACAAATATATGATAATTATAAAATCTCATGGAAAATGGATTTAGGGAAGGATATAGACAGGGAAGTATGGGGAAATATGTGAAAAGAGAATATTAAAATGTATGTCAATTACAATTAAGGAAAATATTTCTAAATTAGTAAGAAATGGTACCTGATGCTGGTAAAACGATTCTATATGGATAATAAATTGAAGCAGATCCAGAAACAGAATTTATGAAAGGACATGAAAATGCAAAGAAAGAAAAGATTTGGTAGTAGCAGCAAAACTGATAATGGCAAAGAATAGGAAAGGCAAATGGGATCTTCAGTTAATTGGCTGGTATTAACAAGTTTTGAATACATTGGCTAATGATAAGTTGACATGTGGTATTAGGGTGAAAAAAAGGATTAAGAAAAGAAAGAGGAATGTTTTTATTGATATATGGGGTTTCTCTACTGAATATGTACTAAGAGAAGGGAAGGGTTTTAAACTTTCAGCTGATTCAGTGTTTTGTTGGTGGAAGTGGGGTATCCCTGAAAGAGTGGAGAGTTAGAGCAAGAAGCAAAGAAGAAGAAAGAAAAAATATTTTCAGTCATGGTCCCAGTGCAGGGGTGTACTAATGTGTGTGTTTAGATTTTTTGGCTTCTTTCAGTTGTTTTTTCTTCTATTTCATGGTGCGTTTGCATTTGTATTCTTTTGTAACAGTTTCTCATTAATATTAATATTTTTAAAAACTGAGGAAAAAAAGAAATGCCCTTATTTCCCACCTGCTTCAATTGTCTGTGCCATTCAATTCTGTCCTCATTAATGGTGAATCCTTTGCCTGGAAGAACATCATGGTCCATGCTTCCCACTTTGACCCTGACATAGGACTGATTAGGGAAAGTGACCAAGTTGGTAATATCAAATCCCCCTTCGAATTTTCCATGTTTATTAAAGGCAACTTCCTCGCCTGCACTGTTGTTGAATGAGATCTTCTGAATCATTGAGTGCAGCTAAACAAGAGACAAAGACAATCAAATGGTACAAGAGATGTGATATTCTCATTCACAATATGCAAGTAGCTTGCAGGGAAAGAGAAGCATTCCTTTTTAGGAAACGGATATATGAATCACTGAAAGCAGATTATGCATCACCAAGAATCTCACCTTTGAAAGCATTGCCCTGAGAACTTCCAGGAGTATCTACCAAGAACAAACATGGCTATGCATGTATTGGCTGGATCCAGGTTTTCGCACAGTTCAGGTGCAATTGTATACATGTTCTGAAAGGAAATTGCTCCCAGCTCATGGCATTCTCGCTCCTGAGTTGATCACTTGGGGGATGCTGCTGATGGACTTTTTTCCTCTCTAAAATGCATAGGATTGTCTTGAAAGCAATAGTTGTGAAATATTGTACTGGCCCTTTTGTTCTTTGTTCCTTTTGTGGTTTTTGTTTTATCTAGCTGTACTGATGGAATTGTAGACTACTGGTAAAAGAATGGGTGTAGGGGGACGTGTTCAAGATACCATCACTGGACAGGAAGCCCCAGTAAAGATAAAAGGCTCCTTCTCAGTATGAACTGCAGGATCAACATGACATAATTTTGTTTTAAGGGTCTGAGGGATATGGCTGTAGGGAACCAGGTACTTGAAAATCACATACATTTATTCTATTGGGAAGTTTTAAAAATGTTATTATTACATACTCATCTCATGGAAATGAGAGCAAGTTCATGTAAGCATATTTTCCTCACCATTTGACAGTCAATGACCAGGGTTGCCATATTAGATGGATGAATCGCCACCTGTACTTGCTCAATGAGGGAAGGGTTGTAAAAAGTTTGATGTCTGAGCAGGTGGATTATAGGTGGAATTAAAGAAAAATGTGAATACCTCGGGGTGTCTTTGTGGAAGTATATTTTGTTGGTTCTATGTGCCATCAAGTAATCTCTGACTTAGGGTAGCCTAAGGAAGAGAGCCCTTGAGGATGAACTTTCCACAAAATCCCTGCTTAGCAGTTCAAAAATCAGGTCTGTGGCTTCACTTAAGGAGTTCATTGAGGTCTTTTTTGGTCCTTCTTATCTTCTTGGAAATCCAGTTTCCCATGGCATGCTTGCCTTCTCCACTGAAACTTACCTGCTCATTATTTGTAACTCATCCCCACCCCCCGCAAAAAAACCCCCAAGGTAAAGCTACAAATCCATGTTAGAGTTGATCTTCTTCTCTAACCTCATAACTTCAAATAACAATTGTATGTTCTGCATAATGTTTTACTGGAATGACCACTACAGAAACTTTTCTTTCCTGAAACTGTGGAAGAATCTTCAATGCTTTATTTTTGTTCTTTTTTTTTTTTTACTTTTTCTTTATTGTCATGGCATGGATCGTAGCTTTTGCATAGTGCAATAAACAATACATAAATAAACATTCACACCACCTTCTAATCTCTACGTGATGACCATTGACTTTTGACAGTCAGCAAAGTTACCTGCCAGGAATGTACAACCTCAGGAAATGCCCTGTCTCCACTCACTGTTCCTCTGTGGTTGGGTGTAGATGAGTACAAGTTGTGCAAAGCATGAGCAAGAGTGTAGACTGCATTGTAGATACTGTAACTGTGGCCACTCATCTCCAATTCAAACACAGACCGAGGAACGGTCTCCAAACTCTCATTTCCTGTACATGTTCGACCTAGGAAAATCACAATGGATCCTGAAAATGAACAAGCAAAAGCACATTGCCAAAATTCATGAATAAAGCCATCGTCATTATCCCAAGAAGGATTGACAAGCTCAAGAAACTCTCGGAAGCCTTCAGGTTGCTTGGAAGGAATGGCAAAGGAAAGGGCACCATGGAGCTGTTGTATGTCAAATCCACTAAGTGTTCCCAAGCCAGTTATAAAGAAATCAATCTGAGCTGTTGTTATCCACACTTTTGATGAGGAGAGCCTCCCCTTATACTGAGGAAATACTTGCTGAGCAAAAGTGTTTGCCAAGAGAAGACTTGTCAACCATATAATGGCTGATGCTTCACCATGGATTAAAATGGCATTGGATTTTCTCCCCATTATGTATTCCACATGATTCCATAGTGTACGAAAAATGTCCTCTATCTTTTCACTTATATGCAAAGTTATTGCAACACTTCTTGTGAATTCTGAGCAGATCCTGTTCTTCAAAAGCAGTGGCTCCATGGTTCTCAAGAACTGGTCTCCACCACCATCATCTGAAGCCATGAGACCTACCCACGTCCATTGGAAATAGAGGAGTAACTGGACAAGTCCTTGGTATTGCAGGTCTTCATTGGGGTCCATGTGGTAAAAGGAGCGCAGATTGTCCTGATCATTCATGGGTTTGAATGAGCCATATGAAAGCTTGGAAAAAGGAAAGAAGAGGAGAAAGGCTGAGCTTTCAGAAAGGGAAAAGAAGGATTTCTCAGCCTCCTTGGTCCCAAAACTGGATTCACTATTTAAAAGCTTCAGCTGCTGAAACAAGTTATTGTATGAACAATGATTTAACAAAGTATTCAAATAATTCATTTGACATTTGAAATGGATGATGCAGGGCAGCTGGACCATTGTACGCAGAAAATAACTGATAGCATTGGCATAGCTGGAAGTCAAGGAAGTTCTGTAAATGGGCACAGTTGTCCTTTCAAGTCCTTTCAGACTTTAATGGAAACTAATTTTTTACCTTACCCAGGGTTCCTAATGAGTTAAGCCTACAGTTAGTTGAAGAAGCATCCTGAAGAAATGTGTCCAATTCATTAATGATCCAACTAGAAGAATCCGCCAGTAAGTGTATTAAAGAGCTAGTGTGAGATCAAGGTCGAATCAAAGGATTTCCAGAAGAGTTAATAGGACTACTGCAGGCTTGACAAGACCTGGATCCAATCCAGTGTCTTGGTCAAATCTGTCACAACATTTACATCTTTGGATAAACATGTGACACTCAAAAAGGAACTCTATGCTTTCAGTTCCCTTTCCTACCTCTTCCCTCTATTCCACTTCATTCTGACAGATCATCAAATTGCTCCTGGAAAGAGAGGAATGCATTGGAGAACTTATGCGGAATGCCTTTAGTGCCAGGTTATTGTTTTCCTTAGCTATTAGAACCCCATGAAATATGTAAGTGACTGTCCCATAGTCATCTCGCAGAGGGGCATTAGAACTTGGGTTTCGTACCTCTCAGTCCAGCCTTCTGACCACTCTGGCACACCGGCCCATGTGCATTTCCTACCTGTGGAATCTTGTAAGGACCTAGGATGTCTGCCATGCAGGAGGAAGTTTCAAAGCTCAATGCACCTATGATGCCAACAATATTTTTTTCAATGCCACATTGGTAGTTGGGCACAAACTGATGTGTGTTGAAAAGCAAATCTAAGGTGGTGCGGTAGGTTATCCTTGCATCATTGTAGCTTTCCCGAATGTGGAAGCCAAGGGTGATGTTGGGCAAGATGCTGGGGTCCTCATTGACCTTGTCAATGGCAAATACAAAAGACAGGATGTGTTGGTAGAACTTTGTTATGAACCTGCAAAGAAAGCAGTGGCATGCGGTTTCACTGAAAAGGTACAGGGTGCAACAAAATCATGTAATCAAATGCCTATTCCACTGTAACTCCCACTGAAAGATTGAACAGCACGTACATGCTTAGGGAGCTGAGCCAGCAAAGTTAAAAGAAAAATAAACCCTTTTGAAATTAATAGCTGCATAGCATATTTTTGCAGGATTTTCTCTTTAAATTCATGAATGTTAATGCACTGTCTGAAAGCTGGGCAGGTCTTCTGACACTGCAGCACACTTTCAGTATTTTTATTTTTGAAGATTCAGTCTTTCCCAAAGCAATCCATATAGGCAGATAGTGATTTAAAAATAAAGAGCCACTCAATGTAGTTTAAGTCCATGTCAAGCTTACGCTGGGAAGGTAATCTTCTCCTTAGAAGGGTGTCGCATGAACGGGATGCTGTGGGAAAGGTAATGCATTGAAGATGCCATCCCCCCAATGAGTAGATCTCCGTGTTCATACCAGTTGTGTGGAATATGCACAGGTTCCTTTCCTTTTCATTTCAAAGTATACACTTTCTGAACTGCAATTAGGAACAGTAGCTGCTGGAATAGCAGAATCATTCTTTCGGCAAACTCTCCCCACACATGAATCCTTCCTTTACTTGCTCTACAACAAGAAAGTTACTATCCTGAAGGTGAATTGAGAAAAGTGTCAAGGAGCAAAGGAGACATACATTGCCACAATCAACAATGTATCAACATTTGCTCCTCAAGCACATCCAGAATCCACATTTGCACCTAGAATGTTCCAGTGAAACGGGGGAGCTGATCAAACTGGCAAGGCTCAGCCTCTGTCTCCTGCTTCATCGCAGCACTCCATGCTCCAGGGGGAGACCTAAATAGCTTGCAGACCTGCTTCCTAATTTTCCTTCTTGTTCAACTGTCTGAAGAGTTGAACGAATTACAGCATTTTTGATAATTACATGGTTGATGAAAATTTGTGCACATTTGATCTCCATGATGCAAGCTTAGCTTAGGACTTGCAGGTTTAGCAGATGACTGCAGAATGCAACTGAACAGAAGAACATACTTTCTAGGCTAAAGGAATGTGGAATCGTGGTGTATTTGATGGCAAGAGAATTACATTGTCTTTGTGATATTATTTATTTATTATTATTTATTATTAAAACATTTTTATGCCGCCCCATTCGCCGAAGCCTCGGGGCGGCTTACAACATAGATAAACAACATATTGTGTGTTTGTGTGTGAGCACACATGTGTGCACATATTTCTAAGAAGTGCTCTCAGACAGCTTGCACTTTGCCTATGACAATCCTCAGTGCCAGTGAGTAACAAGTCTCAGACAACCTGGTCAGCATGGGACCGGTTCAATCAAGACAGAGATAATGAGAGATTATGTGTTTTCATCATGAGAACCCACTCTTAATGACAATACATGCTGAGTCACTGTGTCAGAGGGATTTTGAATGATTCATGCAGAGTGCCCTGTTTTGGGGCAACAACCCATCACAACTTCCTATGGCTGGTTCTAGGGCAGTGGTCTCAAACTCAACTTACCTGGGGGCTGCTGGAAGTAGAGTCTGGGTGAGGCTGGGCTGCATCAAGCATTCCACCACCGCAGTGCCGGTGGGCCGCTCATCCAGAGGCCAGCCCGGGTGCCACCGGCGCTTTGAAGGCTGTAGGGCCCCTCCCCTGTGCCCCGCCCGTCCCGGCAATTGGGCCGCGGGCAGCGAGATTGAGACCTCGGTTCTAGGTGTTCTCTAAGCACAATGGGTTGTGTTGTTCCTGGTCGTGGGTTTGGCCTGATTTGCTTTAAATCCTGATTGATGATACTGAAATGCTTGGTGCACTGCATTGCAAAAATGCATATTTAAACTCAGGTTCAGTTATTAAAATAACAAGTGCAGATTCCTGAGTCAGCACCACCATTCTCACATGTGATTCTTTTCATGCAGCAATGCAAGTAGGACTGAAACTGAGAGATTTCCTAGAGCATCTATAAATTCTGTGATCATCCTTAGCTCATGAAGTGCTTCAAGGAGGCAGAAGAAGAAGAAAGGAGGTTGAAAGTCTTATTCAGTTCATTGGATGCTGGGCTACTATGGAATTGACAATCCAAGAACTGGAGAGTGAATTCTTCTCTGACAAAAGGACTGTGATCATTGGGTCCTCTCTACTTATTTTTGATGTGAAGAGAAGGATTGGATTGACAACAAACACATGGCAAATCTGATTAGACACTTTAGTCAGGATTCCTTTATCCCACTCTTATGCTTTTCTGTAGGATGCAGAGAAAATCAGAGAGAACATCAGTTCCTCTAATGTTTCCTTCTTTCTTCTCATTAACTGCTCCCTGTTGTTCAATTCTGGTCAAATCACAATAATATAGCATTTGGGGGAAAAGATGCGGCATAGTAAGCCAGCACTGGAGGCCAAGATGGAGAAAATCTCCACAGCCATCATGTACTTTTCTCTTGTGCTCAGGTATGTTGGGACAAAGGACAACCACACACTGCAGAAGACCAGCATGCTGAAAGTGATGAACTTGGCCTCATTGAAGCTGTCTGGCAACTTCCTGGCGAGGAAGGCCACCAAAAGGCTGACTGAAGCCAGCAGGCCCAGGTAGCCCGAGACACAATAGAACATGAAGACTGAGCCTTCATTACAGAGTAGGACAAGTTCTTCAGTCATGGAGTGCATGTCAAGATCTGGGAAAGGGGGAGACCATGTCAGGCACAGAAAGCAGATGCCTGCCTGAATGTTGGAGCAGCAGAGCACAATGGAATGTGACAGTCTTCTCCCTACCCACTTCCTCATCTGGGATCCTGGTTTGGGAGCCATGAATGCCAGCACCACAGAAACCATTTTGGCCAAGATGGTGGAGAGGCACACAGAGAAGACCATGCCAAAAGCCGTTTGTCGAAGAAGGCAGGACACAGTATTGGGCCTTCCCATGAAGAGGAAGGAGCAGAGGAAACAGAAGAGAAGGGAGATGAGGAGAATGTAGGTAAGGTTTCGGTTGTTGGCCTTGACAATGGCAGTGTCCCTGTGCCAGATGAAGAGACCTATCACCAGAGCTATGATCAGAGACAATAAAAGAAGAGAAGAAGTCAAAATAATGGTCAAGGTGTCTTCAAAAGCGAGGAAGTTTGGAGTCTTTGGAATGCACTGATTCTGAAATTGGTTTGGATATTGATGCCATTGGCAATGGACACAGGTTTCCATATCTGAAAAACAAACATAGAAGTATAGATGAAGAAGAGCTTCTACACCCCCCAGATTTAAGAATAGCCTGTCCAGAAGGTCCCGTGTCCTAGTTTCTCCCATCTGCAAAATTATGTATGTGCCAAAGATGCTTTTAAAAAAGCAATTGTCTTCTACTTGCAGAATGGATGTTTGCCATCTTTTAATGTATAATGGCATGAAATGAGTGAAGACCTCTTGGAGAGGTTGCACAACCTTTGGGGTGACATGGGTCATTATGATCAATCTTTCCAACCTCTCCTCAATCAAACTTATTCTTTGTACTTCTGTTCATAAGTCAGTTTCTTGTTTTCTATTCCTTGTTTCCTCTTACTCATTTACAATCTTCTAATATTTGTATTTTGATGTCTTTCCTTCAGTACATGGTGACTGAGAACAGGTAAGCAGGCAAGCAAGGTCTGCGTAACTGCTGGCAAACAACCTTTCAGTGAATGTCTTCCCTTCTGCTGTAACATACATTGCTTTTGATCTGTGCCCTACCTTTCTGGTTTGAAAACATCCCCGATGGACATGGAGCACAATCGTAGCAGCAAAATGGCTTCCCCTCCTGCTTTTTCTTGCTGGAACCTGGGAGGCATTTTTCATTACACAGACCATCCCATGTAGAGTGTTTTGCAAGAACCCTACTTCACTGTTCTCACAATAGAGAAAAGTGAGTCCTAGAGACCTCAGTAGAGACAGTATAAAAATGGTTTAAATACATTAAAACTACCACCATCCTCTCATCCATTCCTCATGGCAGTGGATGTCAACCTTTTCACAGTTGGGGACCGGCAAATATAGGAACCGTATTTTACATTACAGGCATTTTATTTTGTTTATTGATTTTTAAATACAATACCAAAAATGATAATTCCCAAAACAACCCAAAACTGAGCAGCAAAAATGCTAGTAAAGAATAAAATATTGAAATTAAATGTAATCAAATACAACTGAAATTTTTAGAGTGCAAAATTTAATCAAACAAGGCTAGAGCAAAATCTGGATTGGCTTCTTTTCAAGACTACTTAATCAAAAATTTACAATAGCTAAACTAATCCATATAAAAACAGTGATATACTATATTAATGGCAGAGCAATACAGAAGCAAACCAAGATGATTAATACAATAATTTTCACAATGTTAAATGATGAAATACAATGAAGCTCACCCACTCCAACCCCAGAACACACCAGCATAAATTTACTGAGAAAACACACTCAACAAAATCCTGCTTCAACATTTCCCTTATCAGCAGAAAACAAAGCAGAAAAAGGCCCAGTCTTTGCAGCCTTGCCAAAATGGTGGACCCGGCACACTGATGCTCCCAACTGACTCATATGGAGCAGTCCCTCCCCTCACTTCCCTCCTCTGCCAAGGAAGAGATAGTGAATCAGCAGGGAAGACACAGCTAGCCCCACACTGGTTTGTGGCGAGCAGGATGTGGCTGGTGTGTACAAACACAACAGACCAGAAGTAAATGCTGGCAGACTGGTGCTGCTCCACAACTGGAGGTGAAAAACACTGCCTCACAATATCTAGATAAAATGAAATGGAAGTTCCAGTTAGTTTTGGGGTTCTTGGTAGAAGAGACAGGAAAAGGAAAGGAGGGACAAAGCACAGTTATCTTCGCGCCTCAGTCTGAATGAAACCAGTTTAATTCCTGAGCTGCCTAGACTTAGCACTGAACCTTGCCAAAGTAAGTGACACCTCTAGTATAAAACTAAGAACATTGAACAGGAAAATGGACTGGAATACTAATGAGGAAATACACTAACAGGGAGACATAGACCAGTGTATCATCAGCAAAAACCTGAGGACCTCCCCCCACGTTTCCATGCAGATGTGAAATGGATAGGGGATAGGGTTGACTCCTGAGGAACCTGGTACTGTTGACTTCACAGGGCTGGACGACTTCCATGTGAAGCAGCTTCTGGAGCTGATCATCCAAGTAGAAATGCAACCAAAGGAGTGCAGTGCCAGCCAGTCCCAACACAGCCAATAGTCTCAAAAGGACAGATCAACAATATTGAAAGTCACCATGACAAGAAGAATCAAAAGTCATAATCTCCCACATGTCCCTTATTCTAGAAGAAGACCTTGCAGTTTCAGTGAGAAAAAGTGGCTTGAACCATTGCACAAATATATCATGAAATTCAGTCTTGTGCATGAGTATCTGGAAGTAAGCATCAGTCACCCACTGAAGGATCTAGGAAAGAATTTTTGACACTGGTGCAAAGCTGAGATATTTCACATCTGGAAAGAAATTGGTTTTAATTTTTGTTTTTGTTTTCTTTTTCATGTTTCCTTCCTTCCTTTCTTTGGCATGGTGTCACTGCGACCTCATTCACACAGACAGGGACCATCCTTCTGGCCAAGAAGCTTCTCAATTTCAAGAGGGAAAATGCTCCAATAGGAAAACTTTTGCACAAATTTGTTGAAGCATGGACTTCTCTGTTTAGCAGATTTTTTGGAATGTCAAGTGACTGCAGAATGCAACTGGACAGAAGCACATTCTTTCTAGGCTAAAGGAATATGGAATTGTGGCATCTGTGATGGCAAGAGAAAAGATTCTGTTTCTGATATAGTGTGTGAGTGTGTGTGCATGCACACACGGAAACACACATGATTCTAAATAGTGTTCTCAGACAGGTTGCACTTCACCCATGTCAATCTTTAGTGCCAGTAATTCTCAGTCACCCTGGAAACAGTCCAACAGCATGCATGAACAGGTTTAATGAAGACAGAGGGATGGTGAGTGATTGCATTTTACATTGTGACAACCCTCTCTGGATGAAATGACATGCTGAGTCTTTGTGTCATGTGTACCTTGAAAGATTCACACTGCGTGACTTGTGTGTGGGCAACAACCTATTACAACTCCCTACAGCTGCTTTTAGGAATTATTGAAGCTCAAGGGGTGGGGGGTTCCTGATCATAGCTTGGTCTTGGACTGATTCAAATCCTGATTGGTCAGGCTGCAATCCCAGTGTGCTCTCTTACAAAACTGCAAAATTGAACACATGTTAAGTTACTAAATTATCAGGTGGAAATGTCTGAGTCAGCTTCACCAGACTCTCACCTGACCCTTTTCATGCAGCAATGAATGGACAGGTAGCAAGGTTGAAACTGAGAGGAGTTTTCCTAGGAGGTTGAGGAAGGAGAAAGGAGGTTGAGTGTCTTATTCAGTGCATTGGATTTTTAGGTAGTAAGGAACAGACCCCAAGACCAGAGGTGAGCTTGCTTCCCTAAATTCATTGGTTCATCTCTACTTATTTTCTTATGTGAAAAGAAGGATTGAATTTACAGTGACTACAATGTAAATCTGCACAGCTTTCGTCAGAATTCCTTTATCCCATTCTTATGCTTTCGTGCAGGATGCAGAGTACATCAGCAAGAACCTCAGTTCTCCTAATATTTACTTCTTTCTTCTCATTAACTGCTCCCTGTTGTTCAAGTCTGGTCTGAACACAATAATGTAGCATTTTGGGGAAAATATGCAGCCCAATAAGCCCACACTGGAGGCCAAGATGGAGAAGACCTCCACGGCCACCATGTACTTTCCTCTTGTGCTCAGATATGTTGGGACAAAAGACACCCACACACTACAGAAGACCAGCATGCTGAAGGTGATGAACTTGGCCTCATTGAAGCTGTCTGGCAACTTCCTGGCGAGGAAGGCCACCAAAAAGCTGACTGAAGCCAGCAGGCCCAGGTAGCCCAAGGCACAGTAGAACATGAAGACTGAGCCTTCATTACAGAGCAGGACAAGCTCTTCAGTCATGGAGCGCATGTCCACATCTGGGAAAGGGGGAGACCATGTCAACCACAGAATGCAGATGCCTGCCTGAATATTGGAGCAGCAGAGCACAATGGAATGTGACAGTCTTCTCCCTACCCACTTCCTCATGTGGGATCCTGGCTTGGTAGCCATGAATGCCAGCACCACAGAAACCGTTTTTGCCAAGATGGTGGAGAGGCACACAGAGAAGACCATGCCAAAAGCCGTTTGTCGAAGAAGGCAGGACACAGTATTGGGCCTTCCCATGAAGAGGAAGGAGCAGAGGAAACAGAAGAGAAGGGAGATGAGGAGAATATAGGTGAGGCTTCGGTTGTTGGCCTTGACGATGGCAGTGTCCCTTTGCCAGAAGAAGAGGCCCAGCACCAGAGCTGTGATCAGGGACAATGAAAGAAGAGATGAAGTCAAGATAATGGCCAAGGTGTCTTTAAAAGCGAGGAAGTTTGGAGTCTTTGGAATGCACTGATTCTGGAATTGGTTTGGATATTGATGCCCTGGGCAATGGACACAGGTTTCCATATCTGAAAAACAAACATAGAAGAATTGATTAGTAAGAGCTCCCACACCCCTCAGTTTAAGAATAGCCTCTCCAGAATGTCCTGTGTCCTAGTTTCTCCTCTCTGCAATATTATGCATATGCCAAATATGATTTTAAAAAAGCAATTTTTTCTACTTGCAGAAAGGTGGTTTTTTAAATATTTTGCTATCTTTTTGAGTATAATGCCATAAAATGGGTGAAGACCCTTCGAGAGTTTGGAAAATCTTGGTCATGATGATGAATCTTTCCGACCACTCCTCAGTCAAGCATATTTTTTGTGCTTCTGTTCATAAGTCAGTCTCTTGTTTTTTCCCCTTGTTTTCTCTTCCTCATTTACTATGTTTTTACATTTGTATATTGAGTTCTTTTGTTCAATACATGTTGACTGAGAACAGATAAGCAAGGAAGCAAGGTCTGCATAAACATTGGCAAGAGAAACTTTCAATGACTTTCTTCCATTCTGCATTGCTTTTAATCTATCCCCTACCCTTCTGGTTTGAAAACATCCCATCTGGACATGGAACACAATCGTAGCAGCAAAATGGCTTCCCCTCCTTCTTTTTCTTGCTGGAACCAGGGAGGCATTTTTCATTACATGAAGATACAGGAGGCACCTGTTGGAGGCAAGTCATGTGAAGGAGACATTTGAGGAAGGCATTGCATGTCGATGGTGCTGTCAATGATCTGTAAGGCCCAAGATACTGAATATTTGATTTCTCAGTGTACGTCAGGGAGGAGGAGCTTCCTAAGCATTTCCTGAATTCTGGAATATAAGCATTTTTTTTCTTGGCCTGGTCAGTGGAAGAACCAACTCAGAAATCACTCTCACAAGGATACGTGTCTTTGTACCTGTTCTTCAATGAATGTAACAATAGGCAGTTAGGGTTAGGGTTACATTATCCCATAAATTGAGCCATCAATTCTGCCTGATTTCAGTCTTTTCAAGTTGAAACGTTCTGTTAATCAGTCTGATAAAGAATCTGGTAAAGAATCCGACAGAGGAGCAGTTGGGGACAACAGAGAGAAGGAAGCAGAAAATACTGGGAAGGTAGTTGATGCCTCTCAAAAGTCACAAAAGTATTAGGAAAGAACAATAAAGAATTAAAGAACTTAATTAAAGATCTGAAAGGCGATGGAGAATGCAAATCTCAAAATATATTCATTCAAATTAAAGAGGATTTTTTTCCGAATATTGGAGAAACAAATATTGGCTGTGGACAAAAGACTTCAAGAAACAGAGGAAGTAGTGTTTTAGAATACCATACAATTGGATCATCAGGCAACAAAAATATCTGAATTAGATAAAAAAAAAGTCATTTTTTGCAAGATTAGTATTACAGACTGCATGTTCAAATGTAATGTCTTCCAGTACAATCACCTTCATAAGAAAAAAATAACCTTTTTAAAGAAAAATAAAAGGATGATAAGAAAAGGATAATGGCAGTATTTGGGAAAGAAAAACTGACCTAGGTTAATGTTATGCAATTGGAACAATGGACTAGGGAATGGTTGAAGAAAAATGGTAAATGTAGAGACCACACCAAATTTGATGACAATGTGACACATAGGGAGACTCAAGGTACTATGTAAACAAGGGGAGTTATAAGTGAGGTATAGAAGATTTTACTAGACAAGGAAGACATACATGATGTTTTTAAAATCACATAGTAAATGGATTTAGGGAAGGATATAGACAGGGAAGTATGGGATAAGAGAATTTTTTAAGTATGTCAATTATACTTATGGAAACTAATATTTCTAAATTAATATGGGCATGGTACCTGAGGCTGGTAAAATGATTCTATATGAATAATAAATAGTATAATTAACATTAGAGATGTGGGCAAATATGGGAATCTATTTCTATATGCGGTGCGATTGTGAAAATAGTAAGAAAGTTTGGATAAGTTTTTTTTTTAAGGAAATTAGTGAAATATTGAACTGATACATTGAAGTAGATCATAAAATAGCATTTTATGCAAAAAAGGGAAAACACAATATTGAAGAATTAATAAAACAGTTGGCAACACAAGCAAAACTGATAGAGGCAAAGAATTAGAAGGGGAAACGGGATCTACATTTAATTGAATGGTATAACAAAGATTGGAACATAGCTGCTAATGATAAATTGATGTGTGGGATTAGGGTGAAAAAAGGATTGATAAAGAAGAATGTTTTTAATGATATATGAGGTTTCTCTATTGAATATGTAGTAAAAAAAGGGAAGAGTATTAAACCATCTGGTTTAATGCAATTTTAGATGGAGATGTGTATTCATGAAAGAGTGGAAAGTTAGAGCAATAAGCAAGGAAGAAGAAAGAAAAAAATATTATACAGCCAATGGTCCCAGTGGAGGGGTGTACCAATGTGTGAGTTCTTGTGTTCGTGTGTGTAGATTTTCTGGTATCTTGTGTAGTTTTTTCTTCTATTTTATGATGTATTTTGCATTTTTACTCTTCTGTAACATTTTACTATTAATATTAATAGTTTTTAAAAGTGAGAAAATAAGGAAATGCCATTGTTTCCCACCTGCTTCAGTTGCTTGTTCCATTTGATTTTGTCCTCATTAATGGTGAATCCTTTGCTTGCAGGAACATCATGGTCCATTCTTCCCACTTTGACCCTGACATAGGACTGATTAGGGAAAGTGACCAAGTTGGTAATATCAAATCTCCCTTCGAACTCTCCATCTTCGTTAAACGCAATTTCCTCTCCTGCACTGTTGTTGAATGAGGTCTTCTGAATGAAGGCATGCAGCTAAACAAGCGACAAAGAAAATCAAATGGTACAAGAGTTGTGATATTCGCATTCACAATATGTAAGTAGCATGTGGAGAAGGGGGAGCATTCCTCTTTAGGAAACAGATACATGAATCACTGAAAGCAGATTATGCATCAACAAGAATCCCACAGTTGAAAGCATTGTCCCGAGAACTTCCAGGAATATCATCCAAGAACAAACATGGCTACACACATATTGACTGGATCCAGGTTTTGCCACAGTTCAGCTGCAATTGTATACATGTTTTGAAAGGAAACTCCCTACAGCTCATGACATTCTCCCCCCTGAGTTGATCACTTGGAGGATGGTGGGAGTTGTCTGACTTTCCCCCCTTTAAAATCAGTAGTTGTGAATTCCATTGAGAATTCACATGATCTAGTCTACATAAGACTGCTTCTACATGTGGAATGTAAAAGTGCTATTACATATATTATAAAGTGATGGCAGGAATAATAACAATAACTATATAAATAACACAAACATTTACTTGCAGTGGCAGGTTCAAGAATTAACTTCCCACTGCTAATGAAAGAATATGTTCAAAATGCATTGCACTGGCACCATTTTTCATCTTTGTTTTTTGGGGGGCTTTTTATTTTACTAGCTGTACTGATGGAGGTGTAGATTAATGGTAGAGGAAAGGTTTTAGAGGGATGCATTCAATATACCATCAATGGACAGGAAGCCCTAGTAATGATAAAATGCTTCACCTCAGTATGAGCTGCAGGATTAATATGATGCAATTTTGCTTTTAGGGTCTAAGAGTTATAGCTGTAGAGAACCAGGTACTCGAAAATCGCATAAATTTATTCTATGAAAATGCTTTGTAAAATTATTATTACCTACCCTTCTCATGGAAACTAAAGCAACATCACATAAATAGATTTTGCTCACCCTTTTGACAGGTAAAGATCCTTTTCTTTCCTAAAAATAAGGGAAAACTACAATCTTATATTTCTGCGCTTGTTTTTCATGTTCTTGATTTTTATGGCATGGATTGGTTGCTTTTGCACGGTGCAATAAGCAATGAATAATGAAAGTTTCACACCTTCTAATTTCTAAGTGATGTCAGTTGGCTCTTAAAAGTCACGAACGTTACCTGCCAGGAACGTACAACCTGAGGAGATGCCCTGTCTCTACTCGCGGTTCTTTGGTAGTTGGGTGTAGCTGAGTGCAAGTTGTGTAAGGCATGAGCGATTGTGTAGACCGCATTGTAGACAATGTAACTGTGACCACTCATGTGTAATTCAAAAACAGACCGAGGAAGGCTCTCCAAACTCTCATTTCCTGTACATGTTCCACGTAGAAAAGTAACAATGGAGTTTGAAAATGCACAAAGAAAAGCACGTTCCCAAAAGTCATGAATAAAGCCATCTTCATTGTCCCAAGAAGGACTGACAAGCTCAAGAAATCCTCGGAAGCCTTCAGGTTCCTTGGAAGGAATGGTAAAAGAGAGGGCACCATGGAACATTTGCATGTCAAATCCAGTACGCATTACCAAGCCACTTACAAAGAAGTCAATTTGAGCTGTAGTTATCCACACTTTTGCTGAGGAGAACCTCCCCTTATACTGAGGAAATACTTGCTGAGCAAAAGTGCTTGCAGTTAAAAGACATTCCAACCATGCAATGGCTGATGCTTCACCATGGATTACAATGGCATTGGCTTTTCTCCCCATTATGTATTCCACATGATTCCATACTGTATGAACAATGTCCTCTATCTTTTCACTTATATGCAAAGATATTCCAACCCTTCTTGTGAATTCTGAGCAGATCTTGTTCTTCAAAAGCAGTGGCTCCATAGTCCTCAAGAACTGGTCTCCACCACCATCATCTGAAGCCATGAGCCCTACCCACATCCACTGGAAATGGAGGAGTAACTGGACAAGTCCTTGGTATTGCAGGGCTTCACTGGGGACCATGCGGTAAAAGGAGTGCAGATTGTCCTGATCATTCATGGGTTTGAATGAGCCATATGAAAGCTTGGAAAAAGGAAAGAAGAGGGGGAAGCCTGAAATTTTAGAAAGGGAACAGAAGGATTTTTCAACCTCCCTGGTCCCAAAACTGAATTCACTAAATATAACTTTCAGCTGTTTTAACATGGTATTGTTTGAACAATGATTTAAACTACGTATTGAAATAATTCATTTGGCATTTGGCATGGTTGTGTAGGGCACCTGGACCATTGTAGGCACAAACAACTGACAGATTTGGCATTGGTGGCAATTTTAACAGTGCTGACAATGGGCACAGTTGTCCTTTCAACTCCTTTCAGATTTTAATGGAAACTACTTGATATCTTTCCCAGGCTTCTTAATGAGTTATGTCTGCAGTTCTTTGAAGAGGCATCCTGAAGAAATGCATTCAAATCATTAATGCTCCAAGTGGAAGAATCCTCCCGTATTTGTATTAAAGAGCGAGTGTTGGTTCAAGATCGAACCAAAGGATTTCCAGAAAAGTTAATAGGACTACTTCAGGCTTGACAAGACCTGGATCCAATCCAGAGTCTTGATCAAATCTGTCACTACATGCACATATTTGGATAAACATGTGACACTCAGAATGCAACTCTATGCTTTCAGTTCCCTTTCTTACCCCTTCCCTCTATTCCACTTCATTCTGACAGATCATCAAATTGCCCCTGGAAAGAAAGGAATGCATTGGAGAACTTATGCGGAATGCCTTTAGTGCCAGGTTATTGTTTTTCTTAGCTATTAGAACCCCATGAAATATGGGAGTGAATGTCCTATAATCACCACTGAGAGGTCGTTAAGAACTTGGATCTTCTGCATCTCAGTCCAACCTTCTGACCATTCTGGTTCACTGACTCGTGCAGATATTACCTGTGGAATCTTGTAAAGACCCAGGATGTCTGCCATGCATGAGGAAGTTTCAAAGCTCAGTGCACCAATCACGCCAATAATATTTTTTTCAATGCCACAATTGGTAGTTGGGCACAAACTGATGTGTGCTGAAAAGCAAATCTGAGGTGGCACGATAGGTCATCCTTGCATCTGTGTAGCTTTCCTGGATGTGGAAGCCGAGGGTGATGTTGGGCAAGATCCTGGTGTCCTCATTGATCTCATCAATGGCAAATACGAAAGCCAGAATGTGTTGGTAGAACTTTGTCATGAACCTGCAAAGAAAGAAACAAAGTGATATTATTTAGTTATTATTACTTAGACCTGAAAGATTCAACAGTGTGTGTATACTTAGAGAACTGAGAAAATTAAAACCTTTTGAAATTAGGATCTGCATAGTTTCTTTTTGCTGGTTTGTACCTTTACATTGGTGCATGTTACTGGACTGTCTTGAAAATGGGCAGACTTTCTGACACTGCGGCACACTTTTGTATTTCTATTTCTTGAAAATCCAGTCTTCCAAAACAATCCAAATAGGCAGCTATTGATTTAAAAATGAAGAGCCACAAAAGACAGTTCAAGTCAGTATCAAGGGTGCCTTGGGTGGAAAATGCCTTACCCAGTGAATTTAATCTTCTCTTGAGAAGGATGTCTCATGAAGCTGGTGCCGCTGGGAAAGTAATGCATAGAAGACGGCATCCCCCCAATGAGGAGATCTCCTGACTCATACCAGTCATATGGAATATGTACAGGCTCATTTCCTGAGCACATCAGAAGATTCACCTTCCTAACTACAATTAGGAAGAGTAGCAGCTGAAATTGCAGACTTTTTTGACAAAATGTCCTCACCCAGGAAGCCTTCTTTGTCTCGCTCTATAGAACCAACTTTATTATAATGAGAGTGAATTGAGCAAGGTGTGCTAAAGAGAAATCTGTCTGTGAAAGCAACCTAGGAGACATACATTGCTAAGATCAGCAATGTATCAACATCTTGCTTCAGAAGCAAATCAAGAATCCTCATTAAAGCTAGGTGGGTCCAATGAGAAAGGGGAAGTGATCAAAATGGCAGAGCTCAGCCTCTGTCTTCTGCTACATCTCAGTACTCCATGCTCCAGAAGGGAGACTTAAAAGGCTCACTTGCCTGCTTCCTGTTTTTTCTGCTTGTTCAACTGCCTGAAGAGTTGGGTGAATTACAGCAATTTTTATAATTACATGACTGATGAAAAGTTGTGCACATTTGGTCCCCATGATGCAAATTCAGTAACTCTGTCAACTTTCAGGGCAAAACACAAATGTATTTCTTTCAGCTATCTCCTCCTTTTTCCTGTTTCTGCAATGTGAAAAGGAAAGTATGGAATCATGACCTTGGATGGAGCCTTGAAAGCTCGTCTAGCACAAGCTGCTGTGCAATCACTTTCAATGAAACTAAGAGATTTGCTTTGGAAGTTCACCCAAGCAGGTTCATTCAGGATTATGCCTGCTAACTCAGAGAAAGAAATCCATGTGAAATTAAGTACGCTTGGAATAGACATGACTTTTCTGCCCCCCCTTGTACAGATGTGTGAGTTAAAACCAGCATATTGAATTCGACTTGATTACATTCCATCTGTCAGTTCAAGTTGGCCAGATTTGTTGTGACACCTTCTTGGTTCTTATTCCCACTATCCATCTGGGAACTGAAGTCGACACAGGATGAAGCTTCCATACCATCTTGGAGGACCCCCACATAGACTGCTTTGCAATAAACCTACTTCAGAGTTCTCACAATGGGGAAAACTGAGTCCCAGAAACCTCAGAAGCAGACAGTATATAAATAAATAGAAATTACAGCCACCATCTTCTCATCCATTCCTCACAGCAGTGGTTTAAAACATTTTTGAAACTGGCAAAAATCGCAACGCTATTTTGCATTATATACATAATATATTATTTTGTATATTAATGTTTAAATATAAATCAAAAAATGATAATTCTCAAAATGATCCAAAAACCATCAGTAAAAACACCAGTAAAAGAATAAAATATTGAAATTAACTATAATTGAATACAACTGAAATTTTGGAGGGCAATATTTAATAAATTAATGCTAGTGCAAAAATGTACAATAGCAAAACAAAATCCATATAAAAGCAGTCATATGCTATATTAATGGCAGAGCTATACAAAATCAAACCAAGTTAATTAATACAGTAATATTCATATCATTAAATAGTGAAATATAACGAACTTCACCCACTCCAACCCCACAACACACCAGCACAGATTGGCTGAGAAAAGACACTCAAAACAACCCTGCCTCAACATTTTTCTTATCAGCAGAAAACACAGCACTAGCATAAAACTATTGAAAAGGAAAATGGACTGAAATACTAAAGGGGGAGTGGGCTAACAGGGAGAAATAGACCTGTGTATCATCAGCAAAATGATGGCAATGTACTTCAAAAACATCTCTCCATGCTTCCATGCAGATGTGAACTAGTATGAGGGTTGGAGTTGACTCCTGTGGAGCATGATACTGTTGACTTCACAGGGCTGGATGACATCCCTGTGAAACAGCTTCTGGAGCTAACCATCCAAGTAGAAATGGAACCAAAGGAGAGCAGTGTCAGTCAGACCCAACACAGCCAATGGTCTCAGAAGGAGAACAAATCAACAATATTGAAAGTCATCATGACAAGAAGAATCAAGAGTCATAATCACCTACAACCCCCTCATTATATTAGATGTTGGTGTTTCAGTGACAAACATTGGCCTGAAATTTGACTCAAATATATCATGAAATTCGTTCTCCTATATGAGTACCTGGAGCTAAGCATCAATCAGTCACCCACTGAAGGATTTAGAAAGAATTCTTGCCACTGGTGCAAAGCTGAGATATTTTGGGTTTGGAAAGAAATGGGTTTTTATTTTGGTTTTGGTTTTAGTTTTCTTTTTCATGTTTCCTCCCTTCTTTTCTTTGGCATGGTGTCACTGCTGCCTCACTAAGACAGGCAGGTTTCATCCCCCTGGCCAAGAAGCTTCTAAATTTCAAGAGGGACAATGATGCAATAGGGTTTAGCAGATTTCTTGGAATGTCAATTGCCTGCAGAATGCAACTGAACAGAAGAACATTCTTTCCAGGCTAAAGGAATATGGAATCATGGCATATGTGATGAAAAGAGAAAGGTGTTGTATTTGTGATATGGTGTGTGTGCACATGATTCTAAGAAGTGCTATCAAACAGTTTGGAGTTGGCCTATGCTAGTCCTCAGTGCCATTAAGTAACAAGTCTCAGTCAACCTGGAAAAGGTCCAATGGATAGCATGGAAAAGGGTTAATCAAGACAGAGAAATAATGAGTGATTGTGTTTACATTGTGACAACCTCTGGGTGACATGCTGAGGCTTTTTGTCATGTGTACCTTGAAAAATTCACACTGGGTGACTTGTTTGTGGGCAACAACCTATCAAAACTCCCTATGGCTGCTTCTAGGGGTTGTGCAAGCACAATGGGGTGTTATGTGGTTCCTGGTCACAATTTGGTCTTGGATTGATTCAAAATCTTGGTGGAAAGGCTGCACTCCTGGCACATTGCATGCAAAACTGTAATGTTAAACTCAGGTTCAATTCCTAAATTAACAGGTTCAAATTTCTGAATCAACTCTACCAGACTCACAGCTGACACTCTTCATTCAGGAATGCTAGCAAGGATGAAACTGAGAGGAGTTTTCCTAGAACACCTGTAATTTCTGCAATCAACCTTTGTTCATGAGGTGCTTAAAGGAGACTGAGGAAGAAGAGAGGTTGAGTGGCTTATTCAGTGCATAGGACTGACTTCAATGGTTACTCTACTTATTTTCTTAGGTGAAGAGATGGATTGGATTGACAGTGCTGGCATAGTAAATCTGATTGCATAGCTTTAGTCAGAATTTCTTTATCTGTACTTTATGCTGTTGTGCAAAATACATATTAAATCAATAAAAATGAATTAGTCTAATAAATAAATAATGAATAAGTCTGGTCTGAACACAATAATGTTAACATTTGGGGGAAAATAAGCAGCACAGTAAACCAGCACTGGAGGCCAAGATGGAGAGGATCTCCATGGCCACCATGTACTTTCCTTGGGTGCTGAGGTATGTTGGGACAAAGGACACCCACACATTGCAGAAGACCAACATGCTGAAGGTGATAAACTTGGCCTCATTGAAGCTGTCATGCAGCTTCTTGGCCAGTAAGGCCACAGCAAAACTGACCAGAGCCAGGAGACCCATGTAGCCCAAGACACAAGAGAACATGAGGAGTGAGCCTTCATTACAGAGCAGGATAATTTCTTTAGTCATAGAGTACATGTCCACATCTGGGAAAGGAGGACACCATGTGAGCCACAGAACTCAGATCCCTGCCTGAATATTGGAGCAGCAGAGCACAATGGAATAGGGCAGTCTTCTCCCCATCCACTTCCTCTTTTGGGATCCTGGTTTGGTTGCCATGAATGCCAGCACCACAGAAACCGATTTTGCCAGGACAGTGGAGATTGACATAGAGAAGACCATGCCAAAAGCTGTTTGATGAAGACAGGACACCCTATTGGGCCTTCCCATGAAGAGGAAGGAACAGAGGAAACACAGGTGGAGGGAGATGAGAAGAATGTAGGTGAGGCTTCGGTTGTTTGCCTTGACAATGGCAGTGTCCCTGTTCCAGAAGAAGAGACCTAACACCAGAGCTGTTATCAGAGACAATAAAAGAACAGTAGAAGTCAAAATAATGGCCAAGGTGTCTTCAAAGTCTAAGAAGTTTGTTTCCTTTGGGATGCATTGATTCTGGAATATGTTTGGGTAATGATGTCCTGGACAAAGGACACAGGTTTCCATATCTGAAAAACAAACATAGAACAAGTGGTGAAGAAGAGCTCCCCACCTCCCTCAGATATAAGAATAGCCTCTCCAACAGGTCCTGTGTCCTAGTTTCTGCTATCTGCAAAATTTTGCATATGCCAAAGAGGCTTTGAAAAGAAATGCAATTTTCCTATATTTCAGAATGGATGTTTGTTTATCTTTTTCCATCTTTTTAAGTAGAACGCCTTGAAATGAAACAAGTCCTCTAGGAGATCTTGGGGGTGACATGAGTCAGTATGATGAATTTGTTTTTCAGCTTCTCCACAATGTAAGGTATTCTTTGTGCATCTCTTCATGAGACTACTTCTTCCTTTCTTTTCCTTGCAAAAGAAGGAAGTACTCATTAACATTTTTTCTATTTGGATTTTGATTTCTTTCCTTCAGTACATGTTGACTGAGAACAGGTAAGCAAGAAAGCCAGGTCTGGAGATGCACTGGCAAGAGAACATCTCAGTGAGTTTCTTCCCTTTTGCTGAAATACATTTTGCTTTTGATCTATACCCTACCTTTCTGGTTTGAGGAAATTACAGCCTGACATGGAGCACATGCATAGTAGCAAAATGACTTCCCCTCCTGCTTTTAATTGCTGGAACCAGGAAGGCAATTTTCATTACATGAAGAAACTGGAGGCACCTGTTTGAAAATATTGCAGGCAAGTCATATGAAGGAGGCATTTGAGGAAGTCATTGCATGTCAAGAATGCTGTCAGTGATCAGGGAGGCCCAACATGCTGAATACTCAATTTCTCAGTGCACATGAAGCAAGGGGAGCATACAAAGCATTTCATGAAATCTGAAGGATTAGAATGTCTATTTTTGGCCTGATCAGTGGAACAACCAGGTCAGCAATCACTTCCACAAAGTTAAGTGTTCTTTTACCAGTTCTTCAATGACTATAACATTAGGCAGTGCTACCTCTCCTCTGTCAGCTGCTAGTCCACCTAGCTAAGAAAACACCCTCTGTGCATTTGGATATAGTTTTCTCAGCTGCACTATTCTGACACTGTGCATTTTTGGGAGTTAATCTTATTGAGATCAGCCTCTGAATTCATTTGCAGTCACATGGTATCAATGGGGTGAAACCAAGCATAGATGGAATAAACACTACTGAGCTCAATGGCGCTTAATTCTTGATAGACATCTGGCCAGGGTGACTTATTTTATATTATTTTTTGCATTTCAACTTAATGTTTGTATTTTACAAACATTTTAACTTAATGTTATGTTAAGTTAATGTTTTAACTTAATGTTTTTATTTTAACTTAATGTTGTGAGCCACCCTGAGGCTTCGGTGAATGGGGCGGCATAGAAATGTTTTAATAAATCAATAAGATAAAATAAATAGACATGTAGAGGATTGCAATTCCCAGTTATGACATACAAAGTAGACCTTGTATCCATGAATCCAATGTTCCCTTTACTCTCCAAAATGAATTGTAGGCCCTTTTTCTTCTTTCCCAGCACAGTTTTTCAGTGAATGTCAGCTTAAATAGGAGTTGCATAAGAAACACCATTGTGGGGCACGACGTCTGGTATGGTGATGATCGGCGTTTAAAAAAACAATACACTAAGAACACAAAGAGTTTTGTACTGAGAAGAGTCTGGAGACTGAGGGGAAGCAGAAGGTGGTGATTTCATGTATTTAGGCAGACGGTAGAGGGAAACAAGGCTGATAGGAAAAAATATGCATGTGTTGGTATTATGGGTTGAAAAAGAAGAAATAAGTTTCAAACATGATAGTTGGAAAGCATGAACATTTCTCAAGGAAATGAATAAATGCAGAGATCTGGGCTTGGGAAGAGATGGGCATTCACATACAGTAGAAGTTGAACCCCTTTGACTTACTGGGAAACATAGATCACAACCTTACATGTGATCCATGATGGTAAGTAGAGGCTTTGAAGGTTATCTGCCAGGGTTGCAGAGTCAGAGTTGCCAGCCTGCTCCTGCACCCTCTTGCTCTGTGTGAGGACATGACCGTGAGAGCAGTGTGCAAGGCATGGGCCAGAGCATAGACAGAATTGTAGATATTGTAACAGTGGCCAGACATGCTCATTTCAAAGAAGGTTGAAGGTAGGTTTTCTAGCTCCTCCACACCGGTGCATGTTTCACTCGTATCTCCTGGTGTTTCAGAATTTGAGTAAATGCACTCAAAAGCTTGTTCCCTGAAAAGTGTGATAAATCTATCTGCTTTTGCTGCAGAAGGACTGATTCTCTGGAGAAAGCTATGGAAGCCTGGAGGCTCTCTTGAATGAATTGTGAAGGATAGAGCACCATGGAACATTTGCATGCCAACAGCCTTTTGAAGGACATGCAAGGTGAAATCGATTTGTGCTGTAGTAATCCAAACTTTCCTTACAGGGAGAATCTCTCTGTAGTCCTGACCTGATAAAGGAGAGTGGCTATCAGTATAATACTAGCCAGCCAGAGAATGTTTGTACTTTCTCCATGTATAACAACTGCAGTGCCTTTTTTCTTCATGAAAATGGGAACATGGCTCAATGTTTCATTGAGAACGCTCTCCATCCCAGAGAACTGCCAATTGGCCTGGAGTCTTTCTGTGGATTCTGAACAGATTCCTTTCTGGGAAAGCAGTGGCTCCATGGTGTGCAAGAAACGCTCTCCACGTTCGTCATCCATTGTGATGAGGCCAACCCATTTCCAGTGGAAATGTTGAAGTAGCCGGACAATTCCCTGGTATTGAAGAGCTTCATTGGGGGCCATGAAGTAAAAGGAGGGCAAATCAGATTCATCACTTTCTTCTGCTTCAAATGATCCATATGAAAACTGAAGGAAGGAAAAATGGATCAACAAGTGAACAAAAGAAAGAAGTTAGCCTGAATGATGCAATGGAAACCATCATTTCTTGTATTGAAATCCATCCAGAATAATCTCCTCAAAAAGTGAAGCAGAACCATATCACCAACATTACTTGTTGAATATTTTTTTCTGATAGGCAGGTACTTTGAAAGTTCTGACTACAAGACACCATTCCACGTACTTGTGTCAGAAAAAGATCTGAGGGAGGCAGGATTGTTGTCAGAAAATCAGAATACACCAAATTAGAGATATCTATTCACTGTTCTCTCCACTTTGCCCTCTACAGCTGTAGAGTAGCTGGAGGTTATTCCACTCAGCCTTCCTGTATTGCAGTGCTGCTATTTAATGCTCAGTTGGTCTGTAATGTTTTGAACCCTTTCATCATTTCATTATGGAAGGGAAGCCAGATGTGAAATGTATGCTAGGGGGATGGTGCAAGGGAGTCACTCTGGTGCATAGAACTGCCATCCCCCTCACCAGGATGTAATTTCATCTTAGAGTGGTCCTTGTGGTGTTGTGCCATAGTGATATTGGGGGAGAAATTCTCTTCAGAGTTAACTCCAGTCTGTAGGATCTCCTCCTGTGCTTGGAGAGTATAATCAGGTTGCTGTGGGAAGGAGACAGTGAGGAGCACCAATTCTGCTAGCATAGTGGATCCCCTCTCAACTCGATCAAACAACGTACCTGCGGGATCTTATAAAGGTGAAAGAGATCTGCCATGCGATCAGAGATATCAGCACTCAGTCCCCCAATGACTCCTATAATATTTCCTTGAGTACCACATCTGTAGTTGGGAATCATCTGATGCGATTTGAAGAGAAGGTCCATACTGGCCCAGTAGGTCATCCTCGCATCAGAGTAGCTGTCATAGATCTGGAAGCCAAGAGTGATATTGGGCAGGATCTTGGGATTTTCATTAATCTGAAGGATGGCAAACACCAAGGCCAGGATGTGCTGGTAGAACTTGGTCACCACCTACAAAGAAAGCAATGTCTTGTAGTTTGAGAAGAGAAGTCTGAAGTGAATGAAATCAAATAATTGGGTGTAACCAGAGTGCACAATCTTGGGAAGAATGCCCAGATGAAGCTCAAATGGGAACAGGGAAAATCTGATGATGCATGACACGCATTCCCTGTTTCACATTGAGATTTGCAGATTTGCTCAAAAGCTCTCACTGTTATTCCACTGTGGTTTTCATTCTACTCTGAGTATATGATGCTATCACAAATCTTCCAGAAAGTGTCACCAGTGTGATAGAACGTAATGTAATTTTATTGGAATGTATAATGCCCCTAGAAATCTTTCAGATCTTACTGAGTCATTGAAGTTAGTAGAAGAGGGAAGGTGATAGTGGGATAACAGAAGAACCAAACACATAGAAAAAAGTAAGGATGACGCCCCACGAAAACTAAAGAAGGGCGACTGAGTGAATGGCTCAGTCACACATGAGCTCCTTGGCTGAGAGGGAACTAGAGCATGGGTGTCCAGAGTTCCCATCCAGTATTAAAAACATTGTCTGCATACAAAGCATTTCTTATAAAGAAATTACATTGAGGCTCACTTCACAAGATTCCTTACAATGGGATGTCAATGGAGTCCCGAGAAGGGTGCTCGTTGAACACAATGTTGGGGAAGATGTAATGAAAGTGTGATGCCATCCCCCCAATGAGGAGCTCGCCCGCCTGGTGCCACTCTTGTGGGATGGGAAGGGGAACGTTTCCGGTGCACTTCATCTTCTGAGTCTTAATTGCTGTGTGTGGGATGAGTAACCCCACCAGGGCCACAGTCACCATGTTCCCCCTGGCAAACGTCCTTCTTGCCTTCCTTTCTTCCATATCACTCTCCACAGAGTCATTGCTATGCTCATTTGTCTACATCCACGCTGAGTTCAGGGGGCTGCTGACTCTGCAATGCACTGCTGAAGGTGCAAAAGTCTTCTCTCCAGTGCTGCTAGGTGGCTTCTTTCATGCCAAGAGATACGCAGTGATTTGAAGCCAAGATATACCTGGCAGGGGGAACGTGTGCAACATTTCAGAAGTCTATGGATTTCTAGCCTGCAATGTGATGTGTGAACAGCATGCTATGTGTGTGTGCTTTCAATATCCATCTACACCTTCGGAGTTGTATCTTTCTCCCTATTGTTTTGCCTGAAGGCACTGGAGATTTGGCTTCCTGCCTTAATGACAATGCTTCTGATTGGAGTTGATGAAGATAATAACACTGGATACCATGTGTAATCCCAGCTCCCAGACAACCAGTGAAGCAACAGACATGTTTGTCAAATGCCAGCTTTTCCTGGTTCTCAATAGTGGGACAGCAATTTTGTGGAAAGTGTGAATGATATCAGGGTGGAATCCAAATTACACAGTGGCCCTTGAGCCCAGAAAAGCTCCATGTTTTAAGCTAATCATGCCTGCAAAATTGAGGACAAGCATGGTAGCAGTGCTCACCGTGCTGACCATGCACTCTTGCTGAATTCATGACAACCTCATCCATGGTGTATTTTCAGCCCCACGCTTCAAACAAGAGCCTTGGATCAAAGCCTGACTGAGCGTTTATTCTTCCCAACAAGAGTTTTCTTTTAACACTTGACAATTTTAGAACCATTGTGGGATCAGCCCCTCTGGTTGGCCGACCATCTCTAGTCCTGGTTGGGTGCTAGCCCTTGTAGGATTGGCTGTACTCCATGGTCCCTGTGATTCCAGTCAGGAAATAGTTTTCCCTTCCCTTCCCTTCCCTGCCCTGCCCTGCCCTGCCATGCCCTGCCCTGCCCTTCCTGCCCGACCCACGGAATGTTGTTTTCAGCACCCAAAAGTTATTGACTATATGCAATGGTTAAATTCTGTCCCTTTATGTCCCTATTGAGGGGAACAAGCAGAATGGCAGACATCACAAAGCTAAAGCTGTTCGTGGGCAGCTCATGCCCATGACCTTTTTTTCCTGTATGATCTCCAAAACTGATTATATCTTTCTCTGCATGAGCTGCTCCTTGTTGTTGAGCTCAGGTCTCAGGACAATGATGTAGCATTTGGGGAAGAATATGCAGCCCAGTAAGCCAGCACTGGAGGCCAAGATCGAGAAGATCTCCACAGCCACCATGGCCTTTCCTTTTGTGCTGAGGTAGGTGGGAACAAAGGAGGCCCAGACGCTGCAGAAGACCAGCATGCTGAAGGTGATGAACTTGGCTTCATGAAAGCTGTCAGGCAACTTCCTGGCCAGGAAGGCCACTGCAAAGCTGACTCCAGCCAGCAGCCCCATGTACCCTAAGACGCAATAGAACATGAGGACAGAGCCCTCATTGCAGAGCAGGATAATTTCTGTAGGCATGGAGTGCATGTCCAGATCTGGGAATGGGGGAGAAGTGGCCAGCCATAGAGCAGAGAGTCCTACTTGCACACTGGAGCAGGAGAGCACAGTGGCATAGGCCTGTTTTTTCCCCACCCACTTCCTCATCTGGGATCCTGGTTTGGTAGCCATGAATGCCAGCACCACAGATACAGTTTTTGCCAAAATGGTGGAGAGGCACACAGAGAAGACTACGCCAAAAGTAGCTTGTCGAAGAAGACAGGACAAAGTTTTAGGCTTTCCAATGAAGAGCAAGGAGCAGAGGAAACAGAGGAGGAGTGAGATGAGGAGAATGTAGGTGAGGCTCTGGTTGTTTGCTTTGACGATGGCAGTGTCTTGATGCTTAATGAAGATACCAAGCACCAGGACCGTCATCAGAGACAACAGAAGTGCAGAGGAAACTGAGATGATGGCCAAGGTTTCCTGAAAGGCTAGGAAGTTTGGCTTTTTAGGAGTGCATTGATTCTGGACTTCGTTTGGATGGTGACCTTCTGGGCAATTCATGCAGCTTTCCATGTCTGAAAATGAGTAATCATGTGGAAATATATGAAGATCCAAAAGAGTTATCTCTCCCGTTAGCAGTGCTACCCTTCATGCTTCTTAATTTCCCCCATGCTCACTGTTTTGCGCTTTCCACCCTTTTAGTGCATAGTTGGTACACCGAAAGGACTCTTATCATTTCCTTCTTATCATTCTCTTAATGTGATCTAAAACTTTCTGGAATATTTGCTAAGTACTCAATACAGCTGCTTGCTGCTCAGAATTGAGGGTTTGGGGGTAGTAGTGTTATTCTTGCTGTTCCCAGTGAGGTGAAGAATGGCCAGTAAAAACCCAAATTGGGGCAGGAGAAGAACTTAAAATCATAAGCTGAGTTCAGTACTTGCCACACATGTTGAGTTTACTACATGTTGCTGGGTGTCCCGCAGGCTTTTCAGAGTAACCAAGTGTCCTGAATTTGCATCCAATGTGGAACAACATGCTCTTTCAGAAGTGTTTTTTCTAATCATAATTGCTAGGTGAGGCTGGGGTGTTGCAGTGAGTGAAGCAGCATTTTCTACAACCTTCCCTCCTCCTTGCACTTTGCTGCCTGCATTTCAATTCAGTGGAGAATTTCCTTCTAGCACCACCAGATGGTCTTTTGGGCTTAGGAAGGAGTCACTGGATCCCAGGCAAAGCAGAGCCACTGCTGACTGGGCTCCTGCAGAGGAGGCAAAATTGGATGGACAAATCTCCACGTCTTTAGCCTGAAAGAGACTTACTCTGTGGGAGTGAGGATTATTTTATATTTCCGGTGCCAGTTTTGTTTTGTTTCGTTCAAGTTTAATGGTTGGTGATCTCCACAAAAGGTCCTCAAGTCATTGCCCAGTTGAGAAGCTGAGTCAATGCAGTTCATTTGTGGTGCAGCTTTTATGATCTTTAACTCCTTCTTGGATGCCAGACATTGCCAAATACCATTAAGGGAAGGCCATTCTACCTCTGCATGACCTGAGTTCATGTTATTCTTGCAGCCATACTAAAAGATACAGCCCATTCTTTCTAAACAAATATCAAGAAAAGTATATCTATAAATTGCATAAGTAATGCCATGGTTAAAGCCATCGCCAGCAAATCTTTCAAGAGAAACTCAAGAAAGGATTCATTGCATAAAAATAAAATGAAGTCTTATTGTATTTTTTTAACCTTTTAACCATACAAGCTGTCTTTCATACCCTCCTGGTTTGAGAACATCCCATCAGGACATGGGGCACAGTCATAGCAACAAAATTTGTTCCCTTCAATCTTCTTCTTGCTGTACCCAGGATGGCAGAAGTCATTACACAGAGAAAGAGGTGGCACCTGTCCAATGATATAAAATTGACTTAGCATTGCAGAAAGATTTGTGCACCATATCTCACTTCAAACCATTTACGAGTAATGCAACACCGAAAGGTAAGGCGTCTTGAATTGCTAAAGGTGCAAAAGGCACATTCTGTGGGAGGAATATTTGTACTAAGCAACACAGTGTATGGCCAATGGCCATTTGGTGATGAAAGTTCCCCCATCTTTCTGGGCCAGCCTGAAAAGCCTGGCTTAATGGAGAAGATACCATACTGTCAAGACCAAGTATTGAGCAGCTCTTTGTTGTCAGAGAGCACTACAAACCATCAGTGGTGGACCTAACTAGCTTATGTGCCTGTAAGAATTGCCATTGCATAGCCCAACCCTCCTTGTTTGAATACTGATCCCTTGGGGGGCTTTGCTCACCATCAGTTCCATCCATAAGAAAGCAGCCTTGCTCTCCAAGTTCATGCTGTGTGTTTAGGTAACTTGCTGGGAAACATTTGAAAGGGTATATAATGTGTACTTTCTGCACAAGAAAGAGCTTTCCTCCTTGTAATTAAACCTGGATCTTGCCTGTCATTTCCTTGGAATTTTGAAGAACTCTCCCAGCTCACAGCAGGGGTCTTATGAAGGGCAACACTCATGCACTGGAAGATTGGCGTTTATTTAATTATCCTGATAAATTGTGCAATGGGCTTGGCATTCAAGTAAAGGGAAACTAATTAGAAGCATATTTTGGAGCTGTCACAAGAAAGTATTCCTGGACAATATTTTTCCTGTGAAAAGACAACAGTGAATGGAAGTCAGACACAGTGCATGGGGAATTCCCTAGTACTGAAGAGCTTCCTTTGGGACCGATTGGAAAAAGGGCATGCTCAGGGCCCCTTGTTCAATCCTTGAATATGCAGGGACAGTTCGATCTAATGCTAGCTAAAGTGCTGTTGAGTCACCACCAGCTAGTCTTGAAAAAACTGGGTTCGAAGGACGACTTAGCTGACCGAGTATAAGTCAGCATCCTATGCTGTGATGTTAGTTTCTTCACAGGCTGTTGCATTTTCAACATCATGTCCTTTTGCCTCTGAACTATCCACATCACAATTCTTTTGATTATTGCATTACACATGTGTCATCCCCTCCCTTTAAGAAGCCATTTGTGACATATGCATAATTCCGGTTAGGTTAGAATGAGTCTCCATGACTGGCCCAATATCATCCAATGACCTTCAATACCAAAAGCAGAGTTGAACCCACATCTCCTGATTCCCAGGCCCACACTAACCACTAGCCTAAACCTAATCTCCCCCATCAGCATTTCAGTTTTTACTCCTTATTTATCTAACCCAAATAGGTATTCTTGTAAACTTCTAGGTGCATGAAATATTCTCAGAAAAAGTTGAACATGAATTACTGAGAGTCAGTGCAGTTAGATTCCAACCTGAGCCATGTGCCTTGGCCAATGGATTCTTGTCTCATTAATGGTGAGTTGTTCTTCTGGAGGAGCATGAGGATCCAGCCTTCCCACTATGACTCTGATGTAGGAGTCATTTGGGAATACAACCAGGTTTGTGACTTCAAATGCACCCACCACCTCTCCATGCTCATTCAGCCTAATTTCCTCTCCAGCATTGTTGTTGAATGGGAATCTCTGAATCCACATACTGAGCTAAGTAGAGAAAGAAAGCAACTCATGGAGATGATATGAAGAATCAGAATAAATTTTATGGACAAAGCCTTGGAAATTCTAGGAAATAAATTTGGATTTACATGCCTTCTAGGGCTGAAATTTTATGGTCACATTGGTAAGAGGTAACACATAAAAGATAGAGGGAAACCAAGGGATATAGAATTATAGAAAGAGAGAAAGAGAGCAGGTCCAAAGGGATTTCCTGGGCTATCTAGTTGGACCCCTGGTGCCAGCCAGCTCCACTCATGACATGCTGCAACGGTTGGTATTATGGGTTGAAAAAGAATAAATAAGTTTCAAACATGACTGTTGGAAAGCATGAGCATTTCTCAGGAAAATGAAGGAATGCAAAATTCTGGGCTTGGAAAGACATGGGTATTTGCATACATTAGAAATAGGAACCTATCCACCAGCTGAGCAACATGGATCACAACCTTCCATGCTCTCAATGTTGGTAAATAGAGACTTGGTAGGTTACCTGCCAGTGTTGCAAACTTGGAGTTGCCAGCCTGCTCCTACCCCCTCTTGCTCTGTGGGAGGACATGGCCATGAGAGAGGTGTGCAAGGCATGGGCTATAGCATAGACGGCGTTGTAGATATTGTAACTGTGTCCAGTCATGCTCATTTCAAAGAGAGGTGAAGGTAGGCTATCTAACATCTCTACTCCAGTGCATATTTCATTCATATCTCCTAGTGTTTTGGAATTTGGCATAAAGCACCCAAAAGCTTGTTCCCAGAAAAGTGTGATGAATCCATCTTTTTTTGTTGCAGAAGGGCTGATTCTCTGAAGAAAACTATGAAAGCCTGGAGGCTGTTTTGCATGGATTGTGAAGGAAAGTGCACCATGGAACATCTGCATACCAACAGCCCTTTGAAGGATATGTAAGGTGAAATCTATTTGTGCTGTTGTAATCCAAACTTTCCTTACAGGTAGAATCTCTCTGTAGTCCTGACCTGATAAAGGAAAGAGAGTGGCTATCAGTATAATACTAGCCAGCCAGAGAATGTTTGTACTTTCTCCATGTAGAACAACTGCAGTGCCTTTTTCCTTCATGAAAATGGGAACATGGCTCAATGTTTCATTGAGAACGCTCTCCATCCCAGAGAACTGCCAATTGGCTTGGAGTCTTTCTGTGAATTCTGAACAGATTCCATTCTGGGAAAGTATTGGCTCAATAGTGCGCAAGAAATACTCTCCATGTTCATCATTCATCGTGATGAGGCCGACCCATTTCCAGTGAAAATGCTGAAGTAGCCGGACAATTCCCTGGTATTGAAGAGCTTCATTGGGGGCCATTCGGTAAAAGGAGGTTAAGTGAGATGCATCACCTGCTGCTACTTCAAATGATCCATATGCAAACTGAAGGAAGGAAGAATAATGAGGAAAGGGAGAGAGGAAAGAAAGAAGTCAGGACTTCTTCAGCCTGAACACTCCATTGAATGCCTTTGTTTTGTATCAAAATTCATCCAGAAGAATCCCACAAATAAGTTAAAAAGAACCCTATCATGTAATTTCTTGTTAAATATTTGGTGTGATAAGCAGGTGCTTAGGAAATTTTGACTCCAGGACACCTGAGGATAGCACCTTCTTTCCAAGTACTTGGGGCAAAGAAAGTTCTGGATAGAGGGGGCAGTCAGAAAACCAGTTTATCCTGGAGTACTTATCTGTATTCTTTGTTCCCATTTCCTCCCTTTCCAAGGTGTAATGTAGCTGGTGACTCTTGCACTGAGTCTTCCTGTTTTGTCATGCTATTTAATGCTCAATTGGTCTGTAATGCTTTGAACCCTTTCATCATTTCATGATGGAAGGGATGCCCGATTTGAAATGTATGCTAGAGGAATGGTGGAAGAAAGTCATTCTGGTGCATAGAACTGCCATTCTCCTCACCAAGATGTAATTTATCTTGGAGTGGTCCTTGAGGGGTGGCACCTGGTGTTGGGCCAGAGAGAGATTGGGTAGAGATTCTCTTCAGAGTTAACTCCATCCTGTAGTTTCTCCTTCTGTTCTTGGAAAGTATAATGAAGTTCCTGTGGGAAGAATGCACTGTAAAACACCACTTCCCATTATCACATTGGAGCCCCTCTCAATTGTATCAAATAATCTACCTGTGGAATCTTGTAAAGGCGAAAAAGATCTGCCATGTGATAAGAGATGTCAGCACTCAGTCCACCAATGACTCCTATAATATTTCCTTGGGTACCACATCTGTAGTTGGGAATCATCTGATATGATTTGAAGAGAAGGTCCATAGTGGCACGGTATGTCATCCTCGCATTGAAATAGCTGTCATAGATCTGGAAGCCGAGGGTGTTGTTGGGCAGGATCTTGGGATTTTCATTAATCTGATGGATGGCAAACACCAAGGCCAGGATGTGCTGGTAGAACTTGGTCACCACACTAGAAATAAAGCAAAGTCTTGCAGTGTGAAAAGAGAACTCTAAAAGTGAATAAAATTATAAGCAGTGGAAACAATCTGGAAAGACTGCCCAGTTGAAGCCCAAATGGGAAGAGGGAATGTCTAGTTATGCATGACACACTTTCCCTGTGTCTCTCTTAAACATGCAGATTGTATTAAAGGCCCTCCTGAAATTCAACCATCTGTAGACAGAGGGCTGATGGAGTACCACATCCCAGCCTAAGTAACATGCTATTGGAATGAGATAACAAAACTGGAATGTGTTCAGAGGAGAGCAACTGTCATGCAAACACACATGGATTTTTCCATTTGGTTATAAGCACTCCTGAAATTCCATTCACTTTAGCCAGACCTCATCTGGAGTGCTACATCCAAGGCTAGCTAATGTGATTAGAAAGATAGAACAAATCTGGAATGTGTTCAGAGCAACACGTATGCTGTGAGAAATAGTTGAATGAACACTGTACATTTTGTCTGGCTAAGAAATGACTGAACGAACGTCTTTGAATGCAAATAACGTATTCAGTGTATGTCGAACAACTATATATATTTCAACTGTTTCCATTTTGCAAGGAATGCAATGTGGCATACACGGTTGTTCTTCTCTCCATTTTATGTGTACAAGAACCTGGGAATGATATTGGTCTTTTGTGGGATTCAGCCCACGGTCACCCAGCCATCCTCCCAGGCGCCTGCAAACTGGAAGAATTGTCAGCTGCACCTAATTCCAGCAATGTTCTAGCTAGTAAGCCACTCTGGTTTTCTTTCTACTCCAGCAAATATAAGATGCCATCGGAAATCGTCTAGGAAATGAGAGAGGACTGATAAAATGTCATCTAAATGTACTGGAATGAAAAATGCTTCTAACACTGATGTACATCCTACTGATTCATCTAACTGAGTGATAGTGGGATAACAAAAGAGCTAAACACAAAGAACAAAGACAGGATGACTCTCTAAGAAAACTAAGGACAGACAGCTGACTGAGTGGCCTTGTCACTCATGAGCTTCTATGCTGAGTGGAGACTCGAGCATTGGTTTCCAGAGTTCCCATCCAGCACTGGAAGCACTGACTACATGGAAAAACATGGTTTGTAAAGAAAAATATATTGAGGCGCACTGTACAAGATTCCTTACAATGGAAAGTCAATCAAATCCTGGGAAGGGTGCTTGTTAAACAGAACAATGGGGGAGATGTAATGAATGTGCGACGCCATCCCCCCAACAAGGAGCTCGCCTGCCTGGTTCCACTCTTGTGGGATATGAAGAGGAATGTTTCTGGTGCACTTTGTTGTCTTTGTTAGAATTGCCATGTGTGAGTGGAGCAGCACCACAAGCACCATCTGTCTCCTCGAAAATGTTCTCCTTCTCTTCCTTTCCCCCACGTCACACTCCACAGAATCACCACTATCCTCCTTTATTCTCATCCAAGCTGAGTTCAGGAGTCTGCTGCCTCTGCCAATGAACCGCTGAAGGTGCAAATGTCTTCTCTTCAGTGCTACTAGGTGGCTTCTTCATGCCAAGAGAATCTCACTGATTTGAAGCCAACCTACTTCAGGCAGGAGGAAAGTGTTTGAGATTTCTGAGGTCTATCAATTTCTAGCCTGTGAGCTGCTTTGTGAGCAGCAAAATATGCACGTGTGCTTTCAGTATCCATCTGCACCTTTGGAGGTGGACCTTTGTCCCTAGAGTTTTTCTAGAAGACACTGGAGATTTGGCCTCTTCTCTTAATGACAGTGCTTGTGATTGGAGGTTATGAAGATAATGAAGCTGGATACTGCTTGCTATCCCAACTCCTGGACAATCAGTGAAGCAACAAACATGCTTGCCAAATGCAAGCCATTCTACTTCTCAGTTGGTGGCCAGCAACTTTATGGGAACTTTGAATGATTCTAGGGTGGGATCCAAGAGCAAGTTATGCAGTGGCCCTTGACCCCAGAAATGCTGCAAGCAGTAAGCTAATCATGCCTGCAAAATCGAGTGCAATTTTTGCTGCAGTGCTCACAGTGCCAAACATGTACTCTGAATTCATGACAACCTCATTCATGGGGTGTTTTAAGCCCCACTTTTCAAATGAGTCTCAGACCAAAACCTTCTTTTGTTTTCTCAGAAAATGCCTTTTTCATAGACTGAGCGTTGATTCTTCCAAAGGAGAATTTTCTTTTGATCCCTGACAATGTTAGAACTATCGGGGAATCAGACCATCTGATTGGCTGACACTTGCAAGTTGTGATTGGTTATCTGTCCTTGTTGGAATGACTGCAACCCAGGGTTCCTGTAATTCCAATGAAGAAATTTTGGCCTAGCCTGGCATTGCTGGATTCTCCATGCCCTCCCCTCCCTTCTTTCATTTTCTGATTATTTCTGCTCTGCATCATTTTAAATCATCCTGTGGGGTAGTTCTGTTGCTCAATTTTCCATCTAAAATACTGTTAATGTAAAGATTTTAATTTCTATTATCAGTACCCAGAATGTTTACATGGATGCCCCAGCATGTAGAGACATTTCTAAATCGGACACCCAGGAGTGGTCAAATTCTGAGTCTTCATGTTCCTATTTCAGGGGAACGAGTGGAATGGCGAACAGCACACAGCTGAAGTTGCCTGTGGGGAGATCATCATGCCCATGACTTTTTGCTCCCACGCAATCCCCAAAACTACAGTGTTTAAAACTTTCTCCTCATGAGTTGGTCTCTGTTGTTGAGCCCAGGTCTCAGCACAATGATGTAGCATTTGGGGAAGAATATGCAGGCCAATAAGCCAGCACTGGAGGCCAAGATGGAGAAGATCTCCACAGCCACAATGGCCTTTCCTCTTGTGCTGAGGTAGGAGGGAAGAAAGGAGGCCCAGACACTGCAGAAGACCAGCAAGCTGAAGGTGATGAACTTGGCCTCATTGAAGCTGTCAGGCAACATCCTGGCCAGGAAGGCCACTGCAAAACCGACAGCAGTCAGGAGACCCATGTAGCCCAAGACACAATAGAACATGAGGACGGAGCCTTCATTGCAGAGCAGGATAATTTCTGTAGGCATGGAGTGCATGTCCGAATCTGGGAATGGGGGAGAAGTCATGAGCCGGAGAGCACAGATGCCTGCTTGAATATTGGAGCAGGAGCAGACAATGGCATAGGCTAGTCTTTTCCCCATCCACTTCCTCATCTGGGATCCTGGTTTGGTAGCCATGAATGCCAGCACCACAGACACAGTTTTTGCCAGGATGATGGAGAGGTACACAGACAAGACCAGGCCAAATGTAGCTTGTAGCATCAGGCAGGACAAAGTGTTGGGCTTTCCAATGAACAGCAAGGAGCAGGGGAAGCAGAGGATGAGTGATAGGAGGAGAATGTAGGTGAGGTTCCGGTTGTTTGCTTTGACGATGGCAGTGTCTCGATGCCTAATGAAGATATCAAGCACCAGAACCGAGATCAGGGAGAACAGAAATACTGCAGAAATGGAGAAGATGGCCAGAGTTTCATTCAGAGCTAAGAAGTTCAGAATTTTAGGAATGACTTGATTCTGCACTGTGTTGACATGTTGATCCTCTGGACAATTCATGCAGGTTTCAGTGTCTAAAAATGAGTAAAGCTGCATTAATTAAAAAGAACAAAAGTGTATTTAAGACTAACAATTGCCTGTGCTGATGTCTAAACAATCTTGAAAAATCTCATCCATTGAGGAGGTTCCATTTCTGTCCTCTCCCTTCTTAGTATTCTATTATTTCCTTCTGTTTTTTTACCTATAACCATCTTATGCTCATTCCATATATCATGCAAAATAGATATGATGCTTTAGTAACCATCTTGCTCTTTCTCCTTTCCTTTCACTAAGCATGATTAAATACGGCATATACATGGCCCTTTCTCTGTCATCCCTGGAACTACAAAGGCCCATGTTAAGCAATGCCACTGGATAAATTAGAAGGAAAAATCCTCTTGCACCCCAATTTGTAGTTGAATTTAAGAAGCATTGTTATGTGTTTGTGAGCGTTATATTCATTTTTAAGGTATCAGAGATTCCTCGGGGAAACATATAATGACATTGTGCAATGGAGTCAAGGTTCCTCATTTCAGGAAAAAATGCAAAATCTTCTTTAACCTCTTTGCAGACCCCAAAACTGTAATTGCCATGAAAAGAATGTCCTGTTATCCATTCCAGAGCACAGCCAATGCTATCATTTGGCAGAAGTATCTGGTAGCTTTAATTGAATTAATGCTACAATTCATTGCCATACTGATTTCCTTCAACGGGATGGCTTTAAGAAATATCAAACAGCACATATATAAGCTAAATAAGCATAAACTAAAAAAAAGAAATATAAGAAAAGAAAAGAAAAAATTGCCCCAAAAATGTGAATTCCCTGTGTCCCCCCTGCAGATAATTAATGATAAGAGAATTTGAAGAATCTTGTATTTTGGTCATTAGAAGACAATGCAGCTTGTTAGGCTTTAAAACATTAAAGAATTTAATGTTATATTTCCTACCCTCCTTGTCTGAGAACATCCCGTCTGGACATTGGGCACAGTCATAGCAACAAAATTTCTCCCCTTCTATCTTCTTCTTGCTGTACCCAGGAGCACACTTAGTATTACACAGAGAAAGTGGTGGCACCTGTCCAGAAATGAAGGGAGAGCCAAGCATTAAGAAAAGTTGGGAGCATGTCTCATGTCAGTTTATCTACTGGTAAGTGGAAAGCCCAATAACCTGGAGCACTGGAATGATAAGGGCAGAGATTCCACATTCCACAGGCTGAATGCACATCTTCCCATGAAAGGCAGATGATTAAACTTTCCTTAATTATCCTGGTCAATTGTGGAATGAGCCAAAGGGAGGGCAACGACCAATTGGAACTTCCACAAGAAAACAGTGATGGGCTTGTGTAATGATCCATGTTAGTCAGGGATATGTCAGTGCCAACCGTGTGCAAGGTCTGGAGTTCAATCCTGGCTTATGCAGGAAGGACAGGGAATACTCCTGGCAATAATCCTGGTGAACCTATGCCTCTCCTTGTTGAAAATACCAGCTAGAAGGAGCAATATTTGGACTGAGTAGAAGGCAGCAATATGTCCATGGATACCAAGCATCTTCTCTGGGCATGGCATTTACAATGACACAGCTTTTTTCCATTGGAATTTGAACATCCACATAATTTGTGTTATTACATAATATTTACAACTTCTGGGAAATGGGTTTCCCCCACCTTACTTCCAAACCAACAGACTGCTTTTTGGGCAAAGCTCTATATTGTCCAAGGGAAACCCAGAAAACCAAAGCCCTCCCTTTGAGTAGTCCTGGACCTGACAACACCAGGAAAGCCCTTCCAGAGGCAGGTGAGACTCTTAGCTGCACAACACCCCTCTAGATTTCTTGCCTTCCTCTCTCAAAGCCACATGATGGATTTAGGGGACATGCAAGGCTCCTCTGGTTTCTTTGCCTTCTGTCCCACATCCATTCCCAGCAATTGCAAGCTCCAAACATTCTCAGGCTCTGACCATCCTCAGGCTGCACCTCCTCTCCTGGGGTTAGCGGCCTTGAGAGAAGCACTTCTGGTTCCTTCCACTCTATACCTGGAAGTGGCATGCCAAGCTGACCCTGAGAAATGTGTCCAGACCAATTGGATCATCCATTCCCAATAATCCTTCAGCCATCCTCTAAGGAGCCCAAGGTATTCTAAACATCATGTTTCACCTACTGTCCATTCTTTTCTCACAAGGTCACAATGAAGTCGGATAGGCTGAGTGCCAGTGGTTACACAATCTGAGCCCTTAAAATTCACTATCAAATGTAGACTGAAGTGTGCTTTCCTGATTTCCACTTCAAGAATCAAAAGTTTAATTGACATCTACTGTCTTCAATCCACATTACTTTCTCTTTATGATTGTATTTCCATAATTGCCAGTCAATTCATACTAATGGACTCATGCATTGTGTGAAGAAATGCTTTCTCAAGATACTTCTTGATTTACAAGACATATCAGCAAATGCTGACAGGTGAAAAACAATACATTCATTTTCTTACCTGAGTCACATCTCATGGCCATTGGATTGGTGTCTTATTGATGGTGAATTGCATGCCAGGAGGTGCAAGAGGATCCAGGCTTCCGACTTTGACCTGGACATAGGAATCATTTGGGAAAATGACCAAATTCCTGACTTCAAATACACCCACCAACTCTCCATGTTCATTGAATCTAATTTCATCTCTAGCATTGTTGTTGAATGAGAGCCTCTGAATCCATGAGTGGAGCTAGTTGGAGACAGAAAGGAACCAAAGAGAGAGTCTATGTTTTAGAACACGTTTGACTGCAGAATTGAGAGTACTGTCCTCCAGGACAGGCAACATGTGTGAATGTAAGGGTGGAGAAATTACTGGTTTAGGTAATAGATATGGGGAAAATGAAGGAAATCAAGGAAATCCAGCCAATCCTGAAAAAATAAATTGTCTACACCGTGACTCAGTATTTTGTGGTACTTAGAGAAGCAAAGAAGCTTGATGATGATGAAGAAGTGTTACCTGCCAGGATTCCACCTGCTGAGGTGACAAGCTCCTCATTCCCCACATTGCTGTACGGCTGGATGGAGACCTGGAAGTGGTCTGGAATGCATGAGCCAGAGCATGGACAGCATTGTAGATACTGTAACTATGGCCAGTCATGGACATTTCAAAGAAAGGGGAAGATAGGTTGTGCAGCATCTCCTCTCCACTACATGTTGCATTCATATCCTTTGATGGAGAGCATCCAAAGGCTTGTTCCCAGAAAACATTAATAAAGCCATCAGCTCTTGTCCCAGCAGGGTGAATTGTCTGAAGAAATGTTTGGAAGCCCGGAATTACATTTGAATGGATTGTGAAGGAAAGATCACCATGGAACATTCACATTCCAATAGGCTTGAGAAACGTATGCAAACTAAAATCAATTTGGGCCATTGAAATCTGCACTCTTCTTGCAGTGATCATTCTTGTATAGTCATCATGGGTGAAAGAAACAATCAGTGTGAGCATTAGAGTACCAGCAAGCTACAAAACACTTGCACTTTTTCCATGTATAACAATCACACAGGCTTTCCTCGCAGTGTAGATAGGTACATGACTCAGTTTTTCACCGAGAATGTGGAACAGGTCAAAGTACTGCCAGTTGCCTTTGAATCTCTCTGTGAATTCGGAACAGATTCCATTTTGGGAAAGCATTGACTCCATGGTTTGCAAGAAATGTTCTGCACGTTCATCCTCTGTAGTGATGAGCCCGATCCATTTCCAGTGGAAATGGAGAAGAAGTTGCACAATTCCCTGATACTGAAGATCTTCATTGTGGACCATCCGGTAGAAGGAAGGCAAATGGGATTCTGTATTCACTGCTGTTTGAAATTAGACATATGAGAACTGAAGAAAGTAAAGGAAGGAAGGAAGGAAGGAAGGGAGGGAGGAAGGAAGGAAGCAGTCCAAAGAAAGACTGAGGGCTTCTTCATTCACGAGAGTCTACAACTTTATTCTCATCTTTCCTAGATAATATAATTCGTAGCAACAAGTTCATACAGATGATCCCTCAATACAACGTAAAATTTAAAAGACATTGAACAGTACATTCATCTCTAGTCTTAGCTTTACTGCATAAGATTGCAGCCTCAAAGAGCAATGCTATATGCACCTGCCCATAAGGAAGGCTAACTCAATTAAGTGAAATGTGATTCAGTCTCAGCTCAGAGAATATGTCAGAGTTTGGGAAAGAGGGAAGTTTTGGTTTTCTTTCAGCCTGCAGAACCTTTCCCCTGGTGTAAACTGGGCAGCAAGGAAAGAGATGTACTCATGTCAGAGGGGCAAAAACCTGGATTCCAATATATGCAAAAGGCAAAATTCTTTTGTTTATCACTGGGCTTGGGAGAAGAGGAAGATCATGTATGAGAGGGAGCAGTGACAATCAAGAGACAGCTGAGATTTTGCAAGAGCTGAGCAGGGCAGTGAAAGAGAGGACACTTTGGAGGGTGTATGTCCAGAGGGTCACCCATATCAGAGATGATGGCAAATAAGTGCAATCCTTTTGATACACATTTTGTGAAACCGCTCTTTTGCCTTGCCTTTATTTTCTAATCTTGCTTCCTCCTTTTTTTTGAACCATGCCAAAGATCCCAGAATGTGAATGCAATGAATAAATTATGAGGTAGTGATGGTCCTTCTTCCACTAGGAGAAGCTTTTCTGTTTCAGGAGAATATTTGAAGCATTTTTTGCTTTTTCCACCTTCCTTGACATCAATTTGAGTCCTGACTCATTCCTTTTAGGGGCTAGGTGGGCAGCTTTGTGCAGGAGGTGGCAGGATGGACCACATCCTCCTGACACCTTACCTGGGGGATCTTGTAAAGAGCAAAGATATCGGCCATACATGCAGAGGATCAGCACTCAAACCACCAATGACTCCAATGAGGTTTTGCAGGGTACCACATTGATAGTTGGGCACCATCTGATGTGATTTGAAGAGCATATCCAGGCTGGTCCAGTAGGTCATAATTGGATCGAAGTAGCTGTCATAGATCTGGAAGCCGAGGATGATGTTTGGCAATATATTGGGATTTTCATTGATCTCCGTAATGGCAAAGACTAGTGCCAGAATATGCTGGAAGAACTTGGTGATCACGCTGCAAGAAAAGTGGCTCTGTGTAGTTGGAGAATTTGTTGGACAATGCAATTCCACAGTGAATTTTGCTTCAGACCATACGGGAAGGTGCAATCTCACAAAGATCATCACAGCCAAGTCCAAATGAAGGTAGGGAAATGGGCTTTCAGCCTATATTTCTGCGGTTGTGGTAATAATGGGGCTATTGGAAGGAATCTAAAAGAATCTTGCCCAGGGCCATAGCTTATAGCACTCTATCCAAAAGATTCCCATTTTCTGGAACTTCTGTGTGATTATTCAGTCTCCTAAGCTCCAGTGACATTTTTGATTAAGATAGCAAGATGTTTTATTTTTCTGCTATGTACCTACCTGGATGTTTCATTTTACTGTTCCTCTACTAGTCTGTAACATTGCCATTCTATCTAAATATCCTTTTAAACATAGATATTTAATATACATTTAGTCCTGATTTTTATTAGTACCTGGAAACATCCAAAGGTCTTGAGTGGAACTTTTGAATGAAACAGTGCAAATAAATTTCAAACAAACAGTTCCTTTTTGCAAATATGGGCAATAATTTGCTGTCACAGAATCAAGACAAGAACTTTGAAGGGTTCCTTACAATGGGAATGTGAGTGATTCCTCAGCAGGGTGCTTGTCAAACAGAAGAACAGGGAATATGTAATAAATGTGAGACGCCATCGCACCAATGAGGAGCTCACCCGCCTGGTGCCACTCATGCGGAAGGTGAACAGGATCGTTTCCAGAGCATTTGGATGTCCCTCTTTGGATGGCTGCCTGGGGAAGGAGCAGCAACAGCAGCAGTAGCAGCACTCTGGTCAAAGGCGCCCCTCTCGAGTTCTTCTCCTCCATGTTTCTTCACCATTTCATTCTTCCATAAGCTGCATTTTTTCAAGCTGTGATTATGGTAAAATACCACCTTGCATTTTCCCAAAGCAATGTAAGTGCCTGCTTTGATTGTGTGCTAAAAGCCATGAGACTGAAGTTCTGACCTTTTTGTGGAAGGAGAAAATATTCCTTTGGTGAGCTCCCTGCTGACACTTGTCCCATTCCTGAGCTGTGCATGGCACTTGTGCTGCTGCACTGCTCTTGCATCCATGGAAGACTCCACTCTGGTCTTCCTTTCATTGCTGCCTTCTGGAAAGCCACTGGAGATTTGACCTGGTGAATTAAATCCCATGATTCTGACAATTACAGGGTAAATAATAAATGTGGACGGTGCATGGTGCCTCTGGCTGTGCAACCAGCAAAGAAAACAAGTTTGCCAAGCTTCAAAGCAACTTTCTTCTGCCTTGTAGGAGCACAACAGCTATGTAGCATCTTCAGGAGAACCCACAACGACCCCTAGGCTATGGAGTAATCGTTAGTCTCCTGGCCTGTGACTTGGAAGTTGTGGTTTGTAGTCAACCTCTATGTGTGATGATGCTGGGCCAGCCACTGATACTCAGTCTAACCTTCCGCAATAACCAATCAGTACATGAACTGTCTTAGGCCCCCCATGTTGAAAGATCACCTTGAATCTTTAACTTTCTTGTATCTCCCTGCAGTTCCACAACCATTTTTTGTAGATTCCCTTGGGTTCTTTCTCTAATAGGCCAATCTAATAAGCCATTCTGAAACATGAAGGAAATGTCAGCAGCAGGAGGCTGTGCAGGAACAGGTCCCCCTTTTCACTCCAGGAAACTCTCCTTGGACACCTGCCATTCCATTTCATATGTACATTCCTGTAGCTGAGCTCCTACTGAAGCTCAGGGATGGTTGCAAAAGTGTGACCCAAAGGCATTTGAAGTGGGGAGATCCAGGGCTGGCATCGCTTCTCTGTAATGTCTTCCCTTCCAGCTGGAGGCTAGATGGCAGTGCCTCCAATTAGGAGGGAATGAAATGGCTCCTCTTTGGGTCGACCTCGTGGAGTAGTGGAACATTCATCTTCACCAGAAGGAAACATTTTGCAAAGGAAGCTGAGCCTAGGAAAATTGGAGAAGTCCGGTTGAATTAAGTTTGCAGAACTGGCAATTGTCTTCTGTGTAATGGGCAGAAGTCTGCTGCTCATGATGCAGAAAAGGGATGATCCTGGCACTGATTTTTGTACAGGACCCAGTTCCTGGTAAGCACCACTAGACCACTGGACATGCTGGTCAGGAACCCAGACTCATTGGCTGGATCAAAGCAGGCACATCTCTAGGTTAATGTAAAGATTATACTTTCAGGGTTTTCATATATATATATATCTATATCTATAGATATATATATATATATAATTTTTATTTTCCAATCATATACAATTACATCTAAATATACAGAACCAAGGTAAAACTAACATAGTAAAACTAACTAACATGAGAACAAACAAAAGTGAGCATGGTAAACAACCTTGCCAAGGGAATTCCAGAGATAACAGCCAATTTACTGTGGCCTCCAGAACCAACTCTCTTCATACCTTCCCTCGCGCTATGAGAGTTTGCAGATAAGAAAAAAGCATCATTATTCTATACATCATCTGATTTCCTAACCAGTTCAAATTCTAATTACTTCCTTTCCCCCCACCAAGCTCCTTTAGAATTCCATAAATCCTGCAAAGCACAATAAAATTTCCATTTGTCATTAGATTCCTCTAATAGTCTTCTCTTTGCACAATAAATTAGCTTTGCCATCACTGCATATTCTGCTAATCCATTTCTCTATTCTTCAGTGGTTGGCTGCTCGGTTTTTCTTAAAAGTTTGTTTCTGGATTTGTAGAGGTCCATGGCAATGCCCCTTAGAGCTGCAGGCCCATGGCAGAAAAGCTTCTCTCTCCTCAACGCATCCACATAATTGCTTTTGCAGGTGGGTAAAAGAGAAGGGTGACATAGCTTTCTCCTGCTAACTCGAACAATGTTTCAACAGATTCAACCTCTAAGCCCAAAAAAAACTTGTTCAAGCTTTCATTGGTCCCCATGGGATGCATTGATGGAAACTAGAATAAGAGCATCACCCACACATTTAGGAAACTTCAGCCCAAACTTCTAGATAACTTCCTTCAGGGGTTTCCTGTAGCTGTTGAAAAGCATTAGGAAAAGGAACCATGCTTCAACCCACAGGCTAGTAGCTAAGGTGGAATGGAGACCTTCCTTCACCATCTTCTGGGACGATTCCTCCATAAAAGTGGAATCACATCTTCCATGTGCCACCTTTGCCCAGAAGGGTTGCATGTTTGATGACACGAGAAGATGCTGAAAAGTTGAAATGAACCTCCAGGGTTTCACTTTCCCTGTCTAGTCCATGGCATAAGCCATCAGCCAGGAGACCAGATCTGAAATTCAAGCACACCTAAATAGCCATGTTTTGGCATGAATATGGAAGATCCCTAACACCCCCAAATAGGGAGTCTGCAATGCCATTCACAAGAAAAACCTCCATCAGCTCCAAAAGAGTAATGGTTAGGCCCCAGAATGGGTGTTACATCAAAAGAATCCCAGTCCTGTTTCTGTTTGACTGTTGGATAGGTTAGCAGACCAGGGACACGGAAGCTTCCCAACCTTCCTGACCCTTCAGACAAAGCATGGTGATGCATGAGAAATCCTGGTGAACAGATGTGGGAGAGGTTCATCATTCTCCTTCCTGTAACCAGCTTTTGGTGACATGCTGTGTATTTATCAGGACAGAGATGATGTAACCCATGTTATCACTTGCTCTGCCATTTCTCCACAAGTCCTTCTGGCCAAAACGAAGTGCAGTGAAAGTAGCAGAGCTGAACAGCACAGAAATCAAGTATTCAAATGTTTCCATTTCACCTAAATGGTGTTATTACTTCCCACCATCATAATATGTTATACAGCAAAAGTGGCCCTGAAGTCTTCCACAAGGGGACAGTCAAATGAGTAGGGATGGAAGAGAATGGAGCATGGTTCAACTCTAAGTAGTATAAGATCTTGGAGTGCGGGTGTTCATGATGAGATCTGCAGGAAAAAAGCATGTCAGGGAAGAGGCATCTGTGTTGGTGCATATCAACAAGGCAATCATTGAATTGGAGCTTTTGGGTAATGTAGAAGACCACTAAAATGCCACTCAAGACCAAGTCATGTGAACATGTTGTTTGGGATGACAAGGAAATAAATATCAATGAAGGAAAGAATATGCTGGGAAGTGCATTCCTTCATCTAACTGTTGTGAGGATTGAAGCTAATGTCAGGAGGAATAAAGGTTTCAGCAGGGGGCTAATGGTTGATGACATCAGAATTCCTGAGCAAAAGACAAAAAGGATCTTCCCATTTGCAGAAGGAAGACGACTAAATCAGCAGGTGAATTCTCTTTTGGCAGCAGATGCGGGGAATGTGCCTGAGGGCACCAAACAAGGCTATGCTTCCCTTTAAGTGTGGGATAGCTGAGGCAGCTGGTTTACTTTGCCCACTGTTAGGTTTCAGATGCTGTTGTTTCACCCTGCTGATAACTTCTGAGCAAACAAAGATGGAAAATGTCCCTTCCTCTCAACTTCGAAGTATCTAAACTTAGCTACTTTTGGGTGTCCCCATCGTTTCCTGCTATCTACCGTTGCACAGCCATCCATGTAGCCCTCAAATGCATTCTGTTATCTATGTTTTGAATTCTGTATTAATTTTCATTTTTAAAAAGATATAGAAGCCTAATCCGCTTGCCACAAGCATCACGAATGTGCCCCGGTATATAGATAAATATTTTGATCTCACTAGTCCTGTGTGCTCGTGCTTATGTGGTAAAGCAGAAACAATTCTGGATCCATAACTGACAGTATCTTGTCTGGTCAAGCCTGGACTGAATCCCACATTTGGACAATAATCCTGGCACCTGATGTGGGGCTGACTCATCTTGATTATACTGGGCAGAGGACCTGGAATGGTTAGTTTCTGTGTACTTATGTGTCTGTTTCAGGAGAATGAGTGGATTGATAAACAGCAAAAAGCTAAGGTAGTTTGTTTTTTTTTCATGCTAACTGCTTTTATGTGATTGTTGGATACCTGACACAACAGGGAGACCAGAAGCTTTCCTGAATTTACATCTTTCTCTGCATGAGCCTCTCCTTCCTGTTGAGCTCAGGTCTCAGCACAATAATGTAGCATTTGGGGAAGAATATGCAGGCCAATAAGCCTGCACTGGAGGCCAAGATGGAGAAGATCTCCACGGCCACCATGGACTTTCCACTTGTGCTGAGGTAGGTTGGGACAAAGGAGACCCACACACTGCAGAAGACCAACATGCTGAAGGTGATGAACTTGGCCTCATTGAAGCTGTCAGGCAACTTTCTGGCCAGGAAGGCCACTGCAAAGCTGACTGCAGCCAGCAGCCCCATGTAGCCCAAGACACAATAGAACATGAGGACTGAGCCCTCATTGCAGAGCAGGATAATTTCAGTAGACATGGAGTGCATGTCTGAATCTGGGAATGGGGGAGAAGTCATGAGCCAGAGAGCACAATTGCCTGCTTGAATGCTGGAGCAGGAGAAGACAATGGCATAGGCCAGTCTTTTCCCCAACCAGTTCCTCATTTGGGAACCTGGTTTGGTAGCCATGAAGGCCAGCACCACAGACACTGTTTTTGCCAGGATGGTGGAGAGGCAAACAGAGAAGACCATGCCAAATGCAGCTTGTCGAAGAAGGCAGGACACAGTGTTAGGCTTTCCGATGAAAAGCAAGGAGCAGAGGAAGCAGAGGAGGAGGGAAATGAAGAGTATGTAGGTGAGGCTCCGGTTGTTTGCTTTGACGATGGCAGTGTCTCGATGCTTAATGAAGATGCCAAGCACCAGAACTGTGGTTAAAGAGAACAGAATTCCTGAAGAGATGGAGATGATGGCCAGAGTTTCATTCATAGCTAGGAAGTTTGGGATCTTAGGAATGCATTTATTCTGTCCTTTGTTGGTGTGTTGTCCCTCTGGACAATTCATGCAGGTTTCTGTATCTAAAAACAAGGAAACTCGTATTAATTTAAAACTGAACCAAAATTTAGTCCAGACTGAGTTGAAAAGTTCATCCTTGGAGGAGGTTCCCTTTCTGCCTCAGAATACTCCCACCTGAGTATTCTTTTCTGTCTTCCTTTTGTATCTCACGCATGCTTGTCCTACTCTCACTTCCTTTATGTGAATCAGAATAGTGATGCTGATTTAAACATCTCTTCAATTCTTTTTCACCAAGTATGAGTACAGAAGCCAGTAATTTGGCTCTTTCTCTTCCCTTCCGAATGATGTAGCTTCAGCATGGAAAGCAGAGCAGGAAGATTTAGGGAGCAAGGCTTCTAATTAAGGCATGTCCAGCTCCCTCCCACAATGATGATGAAGTGAGAACTACTTCAGCAGATCAGGATGGACATGCTGAGGGACCCCAGATAGGATTCTGGGAAGCTCCTTCCAGTGAGAGGTCCTATTGTCATTCATTGAAATGTTTAAAACCCTTTCTGAGCTTTGCTATCAGTGGAAATATTTTCTAAGCTTAGGATGGAAAGTCATTGCAGAGGAGGAGGGATAACTCTTTTCCAATTTTACTGCCATAGGGAAAGCTGCTGTCACAATAACAGCAAAGTTTAGGGCAGAACTTACATTAGCACCAAAGGATTTTCTTTCCTAAGGAGGAATGCCAGAATCGTTGGGATGGGAGAACAGGCCACACAGAGACTGTGCATCTGGCAGCTTTAGTTTAATTAATGCTACCGTTTATTGTCGTACTGCTTTTCCTTCATCAGGATTGCTTTTAGAAATAAGAATTATGCACATGATGGGCAGAGCCAGCTGGAGCTGGGAGTCAGACTAGATGGCCCGGGAGGCCCATTCTGACTTACTCTGATGCACATATACCAACTGAATAATCATAAAAGAAAAAAAAAAAAGAAAAATAAGAAAAGGAAAGAGAAAAATACCTCAGAAATGTGAATTCTCCCCCCTCCCTGCACCTGTGATAATCAATGATAAGAGAATTTCAAGAAGTGTGTATCTGGGTCATTAGAAGGCCATGCAACTTGTTAGGCTTTAAAACTTTAAAGAAGTTTAATGTTATATTTCCTACCCTCCTTCTCTGAGAACATCCCATCAGGACATCGGGCACAGTCATAGCAACAAAATTTCTCCCCTTCTATCTTCTTCTTTCTGTACCCAGGAGCACACATATAATTACACAGAGAAAGTGTGGCACCTGTCCAGAAATGAAGGGAGAACCAAGCATTAAGGAAAGTTGGGAGCATGTCTCATGTCAGTTTATCTACTGGTAAATGGAAAGCCTAATGACCTGGAGCACTGGAATGATAAGGGCAGAGATTCTGCATTCCACAGGCTGAATGCTCATCTTCCCATGAATGGCAGACAATCAGACTTTCCTTAATTATCCTAGTCAATTGTGGGATGATCCTAACATTTAAGGGAAGACCACAACCAAGAGAATTGCAGCTTTCACAAGAAAGCAGTGATGGGCATGTGTGCTGATCCATGTTAGTCAGGGACATGTCAGTGCTAACCATGTGCAAGGTCTCGAGTTCCACCCGGGCCTATGCAAGAAGGACTGGAAATACTCCTGATAATAATTCTAGGGGGGACACTGATGGTCCTTGTTGACAATACCAGCTAGAGGGACAAATGATTGGACTGAGTAGAAGGCAGCAATCTGTCTATGGATGCCTAGCATCTTCTCTGAGCTTGCATTTAAAAGGTCGTAGCTTTTTTCCAGAGGAATTCCAACATCCACATAATATGTGTTATTACACAATATTTATATCTTCTGGGAAATGGGTCTCCCCCTCCTTACTTCCAAACCAATAGACCACTCTTTGGGCAAACCATGAAGAGACCTTCAGTAGTGGGGTGAGCCTCTGAGTTGCCCACAACCCTGATGTTGGCTGGCCCTTCTCTCTCAAAGCCATGCCATGGGGTTAGGGATCATGTGAACCCACTGAGGAAGCATAGGCTGAGTGCAGTGACTACCCAACCTCTGCCTTTAAATTTCATCTCAAAATTTAGACTATAATGCACTCTCTTGATTCCCAATTCAGGAATCAAAAGATTAAATGACATCTACTGTCTTCAATCAACAATTCATTCTCTTTATAGTTGTATTTCCATAATTGCCAGCCAAATGCATTCCACTGAACTCATGCATTTTATGAAGAAATGCTTTCTTGTGATATTTCTTGAGTTACATGGTATGTCAGCAAATGTTAATAGGTGAAAAAAATACAGTCATTTTCCAACCTGAGTCACGTCTCCTGGCCATTGGATTTGTGTCTCATTGAGGGTGAATTGCATGCCTGGAGGAGCAAGAGGATCCAGGCTTCCGACTTTGACCCGCACATAGGAATCGTTTGGGAAAGTGACCAGATTCCTGACTTCAAATACACCCACCAACCCTCCATGTTCATTGAATCTAATTTCATCTCCAGCATTGTTGTTGAATGAGATTCTTTGAATCAATGAATGGAGCTAGATGCAGACAGAAAGGAAACAAAGAGACAGTCAATGTTTTAGAACAAGTTTGATTACCTGATTGGAGGCACTGTCCTCCAGGACAGTCGGCATTTGTGAAAGTAAGGGTGGTAAATTTAATGGTTTAGGTACTAGATATGGAGGAAATGAGGGAAATTTGAGTAGGTGTTCAAACAAAGCTTGACTGCTTCTGTTGAAATGGAGTGATCAACAGCATACTGGATACAGGAGGTGGCAGCACTTTGTGCTATTGTATTGAGCAAACAGCCTTGATGATGATGATGATGAAGTGTTACCTGCCAGGATTCCACCTTTTGAGGTGACAAGCCTCTCATTCTCTGCATTGCTGTATGGCTGGATGGAGACCTCAAAGAGGTCTGGAAAGCATGAGCCAGAGCATGGACAGCATTGTAGATGCTGTAACTGTGGCCAGTCATGGTCATTTCAAAGAAAGGTGAGGATAGGCTCTGCAGCATCTCCTCCCCACTGCATGTTGTATTCACTTTCTTTGATGTCCCAGAATTGAACACAGAGCATCCAAAGGCTTGTTCCCAGAAAACATTGATGAAGTCATCAGCTATTGTCCCAGAGGGATGTATTGTCTGAAGAAATGTTTGGAAGCCTGGAATCTCATTTGAATGAATTGTGAAGGAAAGAGCACCATGGAACATTCTCATACCAACAGGCTTGTGAAAAGAATGCAAAGTGAAATCAATTTGGGCCGTTGAAATCCACACTCTTCTTGCAGTGATCTTTTCTCTATAGTCATCTTCTGTTAAAGGAAAAATCAGTGTGATCAATATAACAGAAGCTAACCACAAAACATTTGTACTTTCTCCATGTATAACAACCACACTGGCTATTTTCTCAGTGAAGATAGGAACATGACTCAGTGTTTCATTGAGAATGTGAAACAGGTCAAAGAACTGCCAGTTGGCTTTGAGTTTCTCTGTGAATTCTGAACAGATTCCATTTCGGGAAAGCATTGGCTCCATGGTCCTCAAGAAAAGTTCTCCACGTTCATCATTTGTTGTGATGAGCCCAACCCACTCCCACTGGAAATGGCGAAGAAGATGGATGATTCCCTGGTACTGAAGATCTTCATTGGGGATCATCCGGTAGAAGGAAGGCATATGGGATTCCTCACTCACTGCTATATGAAATGAGCCATATGAAAACTGAAGGAAGCAAAGGAAGGAAGGAAGGAAGGAAGGAAGTCCAAAGTGAGACTGAGAACTTTTTCAGTCATGATAGTCTTCCTATTCATTCTCAACTTTCTTAGTTAATGTATTTCATTTGATGTACTTCATTCAAATGATCCCTCAAAGCAATGTTGATTGAATTAGAATATGAGGAACAGTGCAGTCATCAATTGAGCTAGTTCTACTTTGTGATAAGTGGACATAAGATTGCAGCCTCTAAGTGCACTGCCATGTGCACAAGGAAAGTTAATCAAGGGAGGTTAATCAAATGAAATGGGATTCAATCTCAGCTCAGAAAATATAGCAGGTTGGCAAGGGGGCAATTTTGGCCTTTCACTCTGCAGACCCCTTAGTTGATTTCCCCTTGGGTAATTGGGGGTATTTTCAAAAGATCAATTTCATTGGGGAGCATTTCTTCAGATAATTAAATGATAGATGATGGCAAATAACAGCTTATGCAATTTATGCAAACCTTCACAATCACATTGCCTTTCTAATCTTGGTCCCTTTTCTTTTTAAACCAGGAAATTGATCACAGAAAATAAATACAATGAACTAATTATGAGGTTTCAATGTGCCTTCTTTCCACCTGAAGAAGCTTTCCACTTGCAGATGGACACTTCATCATTTTTATTTTTCCCTCTCCCTTGACATCCGTCTGACTCCAACTCATTCCTGCCAGGGGCTGGATGGGCTGCTTAGGGCAGGAGGTGGTGGGATTGACCATGTCCTCCTGACATCTTACCTGGGGGATCTTGTAAGGCCCGAGGATATCTGCAATGCATGCAGAGACTTCAGCACTCAGTCCACCTATGACTCCAATGAGCTTTTGCTGTGTGCCACATTGATAGTTAGGGACCATCTGATGTGACTTGAAGAGCATATCCAGGCTGGTCTGGTAGGTCATCTTTGGATCAGAGTAGCTGTCATAGATCTGGAAGCCGAGGGTGATGTTGGGCAGGATGTCAGGATTCTTATTGATCTCATGAATGGCAAACACCAATGCCAGGATGTGCTGGTAGAATTTTGTCAACACACTGTGAATAAAGTGATTTGCTGCAGCTGGGTGATTCTTTAGAAGGAAAACATCTGCATTGAATGTAGTCACTGATCTTAAGCAGAGGGCACAACCTCAAATGTATCTTCACAACCATTCCCCTTGAATACTAAGTCATGGTACTCACAGCTAACAGCTCCTGGATTGTGCTGCAAGCAGGATCAGTGCAGGGCAGAGCAGTACAAGGATTCAGCACCAGGGCCATAGGTCATGCTACTCAACCAAAATTATTTCTATTCATATTTTGATATGCAATTTTGAAATGCCTACTTGGAGGCAGGGAAGGTCATGTGGAAGGATTGCAGTTCCTTTGGCTGTCCTTTGCAAGCTCTTTGCAGTGGAGAACAGGCTAACCTCTGTACCTCTCGGAATGCTTCACAGTGCAACTCTACGCATGTCCTACACAGAATACGTCCTTCTGATCTCAATGGGACTTACCACAAGGGAAGTGAGTATCAGTCTGCAACTTTAGAGAATGACCTCTTTTTTCTGGAACTGTTGTGTAATTATGTAGGCTCCTATGCTCAGGAGATATTTTGGTTATGGGAGATGGTGATGGCGATTATCATGATAACAAATATTATATACCTTGATTTTACTTTACTTCTCCTCAATTGTTCTGTAATGTCCTTCTAACTACACATGATATCTAAACTTGTATATATATTAAACATATTTGTAGTCCTGATTTGAATTAGTACCTGCAAATAGCCAAAGGTTTTTTAAAAAATTGAGTGGCATTTTAAGTGAAACTATACAAATAAGTATTAAAGAAGCAGTCCATTTTGCAAAGTAAGGGCAACAATTTGCAGTCACCGAACCAAGACTTGAGGTTTGAAGGGATCCTTACAATGGGAACGTGAGTGTTTCCTGAGCAGGGTGCTTCTCAAACAAAAGAACAGGAAACATGTAATGAATGTGAGATGCCATCCCACCGATGAGGAGCTCACCCGCCTGGTGCCACTCATGTGGTATGTGAACAGGATCGTTTCCAGAACATTTGGATGTATTTTCCTGGATGGCTGCCTGTGGAAGGAGCACCACCAGCAGCAGTAGCAGCACTCTGGTTGGAAGTGCCCCTCTCAAGTTCTCCTCTTCCATGGCTCTTCACTGTTTCATTCTACCATGAGCTGCATTCAGACAAGCTGTGAATTTTCTCAAAGCAATGCAAGTGCCTGCCTTGAATGTGCACTGTAAGCCATGAGTATGCAGCCTGACTTTTTTCTGGAAGGAGAAAACACTCCTTCAAAGATATCCCTGCTGACACTTGTCTCAGACCAGAGCTGTGGGTGACACTTGTGCTGCTGCATCTATGGAAGGCTCCACTCTGGTCTTCCTTTCATTGGTGCCTTCTGGAAAGCCACTGGAGGTTGACCCGGTGAATTAAATGCCATGATTCTAACAATTACAGGGAAAATAACAACTCTGGATTCCATATGGTGCCTCTGCTGGCACAACCAGAAAGCAAATAAGTTTGCCAACTTTCAGAGTAACTTTCTGCTGCTCTGTAGGAGGACAACAGCTATGAAGCATCCTCAGGACAATCCACAATGGCCTCTGGGGTATGGAGTAATGGTTAGTCTCCTGATCTGGGACTTGGAACTTGCAGCTTCTAGTCAACATCTGTGTGTGATGATGCTGTGCCAGCCACTGACACTCAGTCTAATCTACCGCAATAACCAATCAGTGCATGAACTGTCTTTGGGTACTCTTGTTTAAAGATTGCCTTGGATCTTTAACTTTCCCAGATCTCACTGCAGCTACACAACCATTTTGTTTAGATTCCCTTGGGTTCTTTCTCTAATAGGCCAATCTAATAAGCCATTCTAAAACATGAAGGAAATGTCAGCAGCAGGAGTTTGTGCAGGAACAGGTCTCCTTTCTCATTCCAGGAAACTCTCCTTGGGCACCTGTCATTCCATTTCATGTTTACATTCCCGTAGCAGAGTTTCTACTGAAGCTCAGAGATGGTTGCAAAGTGTGGCCCAAAGGCATTTGAAGGGGGAAGATCCAGGGCTGGCATCGCATCTCTGTTATGGCTTCTCTTCCAGCAGGAGGCCTGATGGCAGTGCCTCCTTTTAGGAGGGGATGAAATGGCTGCTCTTTGGGTAGACCCCGTGGAGTTGTGAAACATTAATCTGCACCAGAAGTAATAGTTTTCCAAAGCAAGCAGAGCATAGGAAAATCAGAGAAGTCCTGCTGAATGATGTGTGTAGAACCGGCAATTGTCTTCAGTGTCATGGGCAGAAGTCTGCTGCTCACGATGCAGAAAAGGGATGATCCTGGCCCTGATTTTTATACATGACCCAGTTCCTGGCATGCACCACAAGACTACTGGGAATGCTGGTCAGGAACCCAGACTCATTGGATGGATCAAAGCAGACACAAATCTAGATCAATGTAAAGATTAGTCCTTCAGGGTTTTCTTTTATATTTATATATATGTAATTTTTATTTTGCAAACATATACAATTATGCAGGAAAATATAGAACAAAGGAAAATTAACCTAAACAGAAAAAACTAAGTTAAGAAAAATAAACAAAGGTGCCAAGGGAATTCCAAAGAACACAGGCCATATACTGTGGCCCCCAGAACCAACTCTCTTCACATCTTCCCATGCTCTATGAGAGTTTGCAGATAAGAAAAAAGCATCATTATTCTATGCATCAATAGATTTTCTAACCAGTTCAAATTCTAATGCTTTCCTTTCCCCCCTCCTAGTTCCTCTAGAATTCCATTAATCATGCTAAGCATGACAAAATTTCCATTTGTCATTACATTTCTCTAATGGTCTTCTTTTTACATAGTTAGCTTTGCCATCACTGCATATTCTCCTAATCCATTTCTCCATTCTTCAGTGGTTGACAGCTAGGTTTTTCCTAAAAGTTTGTTTTTGGATTTGTAGAGGTCCATGGTAATGCCACTTAGAGCTGCAGGCCCATGGCAGAAAAGCTTCTCTCTCCTCAACTCATCCACATTATTGCTTTTGCAGGTGGGTAAAAGAAAAGAGTGACATAGCTTTCTCCTGCTAACTCCATCAATGTTTCAACATATTCACATGCTCAGCCCAAAAAAAACTTGTTCAAGCTTTCTTTGGTCACCATGTGATGCATTGATGGAAACAAGAATAAGAACATCACCCTCACATTTGGGAAACTTCAGCCCAGACTTCTAGATAAGTTCCTTCAGGGGTTTCCTACAGCTGTTGAAAAGCATTAGGAAAAGGAACCGTGGTTCAACCCACAGGCTGTCGTGCCTAATGCCTCAGAGGAGGCTTTAGCACACGTGAGAAGGCCAGAAGCTCATGGTGAGAATCAGGCTTTAGAGCAGGGAGATTTATACTTAGTGCCCATGGCCAAACGGCCTCCTGCCTCCCAACTCTGAGAGTTCTGAGCTAATAACTTCCCTGCCTCCTGATTCTGAGGTTTTTGAGCAGGTTGCCGCTTCCCTGCCTCTTGACTCTGAGGTTTTTGAGTGGGTTGCCCCCCACCCCGCCGCCTGACTCTGAAGCTGTTGGGTGGATTGCTGGAGAAAAAGGGGACATGGCAGGAGCTATAGAAGATGCGCAAATTAGGAGGAGACTTTGTCGCTTAGACCAATTGAGACAAAGAAGAGAGAGAAGCTTGTCCAACCCACGTGCAGAGAGACGTGAGAGGAGATGGAATCCTCAGGACTTTTCCTAGAGAATTCAGAAATGAGGGGGCAACTGAACTGCATAGAGCACTCCGCTACAGCTCCTTATCTGCCTGCAATAGCCATAAATCTTGTAGTTGTTAGTAATAAAAGTCTTTAGTTTTATGGCCAGCTGCTGTGTAAGTTAATTGGAGACGTGAGTTGCGACTTCACAACACAGGCTAATAGCTAAGGTGGATGGAGGCCTCCCTTCACCATCTTCTGAGATGACGCCTCCATAAAAGTGGAGTCACATCATCCCTTTGCTGCCTTTGACCAGAAGGGTTGCATGGTTGATGACATGAGAAGCTGCAGAAAAGTGGAGATGAACCACCAGGGTTGCACTTCCCCTGTCCAGTCCTTGGCATAAGCCGTCAGTCAGGAGACCAGGTCTGAAACTCAACCACACCAAAACAGCCATGTCTCAGCATGAATATGGAAGATCGCAAACACCCCCAATTTCAGGGTCTGCAATGCCATTCACAAGAAACACCTGCATCAGCTCTGATAGGGTTAGGATTCGGGCCCAGAATGGGTGGTACATCAAAAGAATCCCAGTCCTGTTTCTTGCTGCCTGTTGGAAGGGGGATAGAAGAGGCCCAACATTCCTGACCCTTCATGCAAAGTGTGGTGATGGATGAGAAGATCTGGTGAATGAATCTGGGAGAGGTTCACCATTCTTTTTCCTTCAGCCAGATTTTGGTGACATGCTGTGTATTTATCAGGACAGAGATGATGCATCCCATGTTATCACCTGCTCTGGCATTTTTCCACAAGGCCTTCTGGCCAAAAAGAACAGCACTGAAAGTAGCAGAGCCGAACAGCAAAGAAATCAAGGATTCAAATATTTCTATTTTACCTAAATGGTGTTATCAATTCCCACCTCCATAACATGATGTTATACAGCAATAGTGGCCCTGAACTCTTCCACAAGGGGGCAATCAAACGAGTAGGGATGGAAGAGAATGGAGTGGTTCAGCTCTAAGTAGTATAAGATTTTGGAGTGTGAGTGTTCATGATGAAATCCACAGAATGGGACATCTCCAGGAAAATAGAAACTAAAAGAAGAGGCAGCTCTGCTGGTTCATATGAAGAAGCCAATCATTGAATTGGAGCTCTTGTGTAAAGCAGAAGGATCTAAAATGCCACGCAAGGCCAAGTAATGTGAACATGCTGTTTGTGATGGCAAAGAAAGATATATCAGTGAAGGAAAAATATGCTGGGAAGTGCATCCCTTTATCCGGCTGCTGTGAGGATTGAAGTTAATGTCAGAGGGAAAAGAGGGTTCAGCAAGGGGCTAACGGTAGATGACATCAGAATTCCTGAGCAAAGGACAAGAAGGATCTTCCCATTTGGATAGAAGGAAGATGACTAAATCAGCAGGTGAATTCTCTTCTTGCAGCAGATGTGGGGGATGTGCCTGAGGGCACCAAGCAAGGCTATGCCTCCCTTTAAGTGTGGGATAGCTGAGGCAGCTGGTTTACTTTGCCCACTGGTAGGTATCAGTTGCTGTTTTTTCACCTTGCTGGTATCTTCTCAGCAAACAGAGATGGGAATTATCCCTCCCACCCAAGCACTAAGCATCTAAACTTAGCTACTCTTGGGTGTCCACCTCCTTTCCTGCTATCTAACATTGCACAGCAATCCCTGTTGCACTCATATGCATTCTGTTATCTATCTATGTTTTGAATTCTGTATTGATTTCCTTTTTAAAAAGAGATAGAATCCTAATTCACTTTCCACAAGCATCACGAATGTGCCCCGGTATATAGATAAATATTTTGATCTCACTAGTCCTGTGTGCTCGTGCTTATGTGGTAAAGCAGAAACCATCCTGGACCTGCTCCACATCTGACAGTATCTTGTCTGGTCAAGCCTGAACTGAATTCCACTTCTGTGGACAACAATTCTGATGCCTAATGAGGGGCAGCCTCATCTTGGTTATACTGGACGGTGGTCCTGGAATGGATAGTTTCTGCTTACTTATGTGCCATTTCAGGAGAATGAGTGGATTGGTAAACATCAGAAAGCGAAGGCAGTTTGCTTGTCATGCTACCTGCTTTTATGTGATTGCTGGATACCTGACGCTACAGGGAGAAGAGAAACATTCCTGCATTTATATCTTTCTCTGCATGAGCTGCTCCTTGTTGTTGAGCTCAGGTCTCAGCACAATAATATAGCATTTGGGGAAGAATATGCAGCCCAATAAGCCAGCACTGGAGGCCAAGATGGAGAAGATCTCCACGGCCACCATGGACTTTCCTCTTGTGCTGAGGTAGGTTGGGAAAAAGGACAACCACACACTGCAGAAGACCAGCATGCTGAAGGTGATGAACTTGGCCTCATTGAAGCTGTCAGGCAACTTCCTGGCCAGGAAGGCCAGTACAAAACTGACTCCAGCCAGGAAACCCATGTAGCCCAAGACACAATAGAACATGAGGACGGAACCCTCATTGCATAGCAGGATGATTTCTGTAGACATGGAGTGCATGTCTGAATCTGGGAATGGGGGAGAGGTTGCCAGCCACAGAGCACAGATGCCTGCTTGAATATTGGAGCAGGAGAAGACAATGGCATAGGCCAGTCTTTTCCCCACCCACTTCCTCATCTGGGATCCTGGTTTGGTTGCCATGAAGGCCAGCACCACCGAAATGGTTTTTGCCAGGATGGTGGAGAGGCACACAGAGAAGACCATGCCAAAAGTAGCTTGTCGCAGAAGGCAGGACACAGTGTTAGGCTTTCCAATGAAAAACAAGGAGCAAAGAAAACAGAGGAGGAGGGAAATGAGGAGTATGTAGGTGAGGCACTGGTTGTTTGCTTTGACGATGGCAGTGTCTCGATGCCTAATGAAGATGCCAAGCACCAGAACTGTGGTTAAAGAGAACAGAAACGCTGAAGAAACGGAAATGATGGCCAGAGTTTCATTCAGAGCTAAGAAGTTTGTAATCTTAGGAATGCATTGATTCTGCACTGTGCTGGCATGTTGACCTTTTGGACAATTCATGCAGTTTTCCGTATCTAAAACAAAGAAACATATTAATTTTTATACGAACGAAAATGTAGTCGAATAACTGTTGCGTATGACTGTGCAATCTTAAAAAATCTCATCCATTGAGAGGTTCTATTTCTGTCCTGTCCCTTCTTAGCAGTCTGTTCTTTCCTTCTTTTGTATCTCACCCTTATCCACTCCTATGCTCTCCCCCTCATATGATGCAGACTAGATACTCTGCTTTGGGTTTCCTTTCTTCCTTTCATTAATCATGATTAAATATGCCATGTACTTGGCCCTTTCTCTCTCTTCCCTGGAGCTACATAGACCCATATTAAGCAATGCCACTGGCTAAATTAGAATGACAAATCCTCTCCCACCCCTGATTTGAACTTGAATTTTGGAAGTGTTTTTATGTGTTTTGTATATATTCAGTTTTCCCCTGAGGAAATGTGTAAAGCCATTGCTCAATGGAGTCAAGGCTCCTCAATTCAGGATTAAAAAGGAAAGATCTGCATAAACCTCTTTCCAGGTCCCAAAAGCTGCAATTGCCATGAAAAAAAATGTCCTGATATCTATTCCAGAGCAAAGCTCATGCTGTCATTTGGCAGAAGTATGTGGTGGCTTTATTTTAATTAATGCTAGAATTTATTGCCATACTACTTTTCCTATATCAGGATGGCTTTTAAAAATATCAAATAGCAAATATATCAACTAAATAAGCATAAAAGAATAAAAGAGAAATAAGAAACGGAATGGAAAAATGCCCCTGAAATGTGATCCCCACCCCCCACATAATTAATGATAAGATAATTTCAAGAAGCTTGTATCTGGGTCATTAGAGGACAATGCTGCTTGTTAGGCTTTAAAACTTTAAAGAAGGTTAATGCTATATTTCCTACCCTCCTTGTCTGAGAACATCCCAACAGGACATCGGGCACAGTTATAGCAACAAAATTTCTCCCCTTCTATCTTCTTCTTGCTGTATCCTGGAGCACACATATCATTACACAGAGAAAGTGGTGGCACCTGTCCAGAAATGTAGTGAGAGCCAAGCATTAAGGAAACATTTGGGAGCATGTTTCATGTCAGTTGATCTACTGGTAAATTGAAACCCCAGTGATATGGAGCACTGGAATGATAAGGGCAGAGATTCTGCATTCCACAGGCTGAATGCACATCTTCCCATGAAAGGCAGATGATTAAACTTTCCTTAATTATCCTGGTAAATTGTGGAAGGAGCCTAACATCTAAGGGAAGGCAATGACCAATTGAATTGGAACTTCCACAAGAAAGCAGTGATGGGCATGCACAATGATCCAGTTTAGTCAGAGTAAGCTAATTGCTAGCTATGTGCAAGGTCTCAAGTTCCATTCGGGCCTATGCAGGAAGGACTGGAAATACTCCTGGAAATAATCCCAGTAGGGACACTGACTGTCCCAATTGGCAATACCAGCTTGAAGCACCAATGATTGGACTAAGTAGAAGGCTTCAATCTGTCCATGGATGCCTAGCATCTTCTCTGAGGTGTCATTTACAGTGCCACAGCTTTTTTCCAGAGGAATTCCAGCATCCACATAATTTGCGGTTTTACATAACATTTATATCTTCTGGGAAATGGGTTTCCCCCTCCATACTTCCAAACCAACAAACTGCTCTATGGGCAATGCTCTTTATTCTCCAAGTGACATCTAGAAAACCAAAGCTCTCCTTTTGAGTAGTCCTGGACCTGACCTCTCTAGGAAAACCCATCTGGAGCTAGGTGAGACTCTTAACTGCACAGCACCCCTGTAGTCTGGCCCTTCTCTCTCGATGACATGTCATTGTGTTAGGGGTCCTGTGAACCCAGGGAGGAAACATGGGCTGAGTGTAGTGATTACCCAACCTCAGCCTTCACAATTCATCACAAAATGTAGACTAAAACCCACTTTCCTGATTCCCAATTCAAGAAACAAATGATTAATCAACATCTACTGTCTTCAATCAACATTTTATTCTCTTTATAATTGTATTTCCATAATTGCCAGCCAATGCATTCCACTAAATTCATGCTTTCTGTGAAAAAATACTTTTCCATGATCTTTCTCAAAGGTTGATAGTGAGAAACAGTACAGTCATTTTCCAACCTGAGTCATGTCTCTTGGCCACTGGATTTGTGTCTCATTGAGGTTGAATTGTTTGCCTGGAGGAGCAAGAGGATCCAGGCTTCCAACTTTGACCCGCACATAGGAATTGTTTGGGAAAGTGACCAAATTCTTGACTTCAAATACACCCACCAACTCTCCATATTCATTAAATCTAATCTCATCTCCAGCATTGTTGTTAAATGGGATTCTTTGAATCAATGAATGGAGCTAGATGGGAATAGAAAGGAAACAAAGAGAGAGTCAATGTTTTAGAACAAGTTTGATTGCAGCATTGAGGGCATTGCCCTCCAGGACAGACAGCTTATATGAATGTAAGGGTGTTAAATTTAATGTTTATGGTACTAGATATGGGGGAAATGAGGGAGATTTGGGAAGGTGTTCAAACAAAGCTTGACTGCTCCTGTTGTGTAGAAATGGGGTGATCAGCAGCACATTGGATACAGAAGGTTGCAGCACTTTGTGCTATTGAGTGGAATAAACAGCCTTGATGATGATGATGATGATGATGATGATGATGATGATGAAGTGTTACCTGCCAGGATTCCACCTTTTGAGGTGACAAGCTTCTCATTCTCTGCATTGCTGTATGGGTTGATGGAGACCTGGAAATGGTCTGGAAGGCATGAGCCAGAGCATGGACAGCATTGTAGATGCTGTAACTGTGGCCAGTCATGCTCATTTCAAAGAACGGTGAGGATAGGCTCTGCAGCATCTCCTCCCCACTGCATGTTTTATTTGCATCCTTTGATGCCCCATGATTCAAGAAAGAGCATCCAAAGGCTTGTTCCCAGAACACCTTGGTGAAGCCATCAGCACTTTCCCCAGCAGGGTTGATAGTCTGAAGAAATGTTTGGAAGCCTGGAATATCATATGAATGAACTGAGAAGGAAAGGGCACCATGGAACATTTGCATACCAACAGGCTTTTGAAAGATATGCAAAGTGAAATCAATTTGAGCCATTGAAATCCACACTCTTCTTGCAGTGATCTTTCCTGTATAGTCATAATCTGTCAAAGGATAAATCACTGTGATCAATATAACAGAGGCTAACCACAAAACATTTGTACTTTCTCCATGTATAACAACTGCATTGGCTTTCTTCTCAGTGAAGATATGAACATGGCTTAAAGTTTCTGTAAGAACTTCCATCTCAAAGAACTGCCAGTTGGCTTTTAGTCTTTCTGTGAATTCAGAACATATTCCATTCTGGGAAAGCATTGACTCTATGGTCTGCAAGAAGCGTTCTCCACGTTCATCATCAATCGTGATGAGTCCTATCCATTTCCAGTGGAAATATTGAAGTATCTGGACAATCCCATGGTACTGAAGAGCTTCATTGGGGGCCATGCGGTAAAAGGAAGGCGAAGGGGATTCATCACTCACTGCTATTTGAAATGAACCATATGAAAACTGAGGAAGGGAGGGAGTCCAAAGTGAGACTGAGTGCTTCTTCAGTCATGATATTCATCTTTATTCTAAGCTTTCCTAGATAGTTTAATTCAAATAATCTATTTCATTCAGATGATCCCTCAAAACAATGCAGAAATAATTTTGAATATAACGAACGTTGCAATCATCTCTAGCCTTAGTTCTTCTTTGAGTTATGTGGACACAAGTTTGCAGAAAATTAATTTAAGTAAAATTGGATTCAATCCCACCTCAAAGTATACAGCAGAATTTGGGAATGAGGCATTACTGGGTTTTCTTTCACCCTGCAGAGAGCTTAGTTGATTTCCTCTGGTGTAATCTGGGGGGCAAGGGAAGAGATGCGCTCTTGCCAGAGGGGCCAAACCTTGGACTCCCATAGAACCCTCCAAAAAGACAATTTTCATATGTTTATCACTGGGTTTGGGAGAAGAGGAAGATCAACCCTGAGAAGGAACAGTGATAATTAAAACAGAGTCCAGATTTTGCAATTGCCGAGCAGGGTGGTGAATGAGAGGACACTTTGGAGAGCAATCTTTCAGAGAGTCACCCTCTGTCAGAAATGATGGCAAATAAGAGCAAACCGTTTGATTCACGTTTTGTGTAAGCCTTCATTTTGTCTCGCCTTTCTTTTCTAATCTTGCTTCCTCCTATTTTTGAACCAGGCCAAAGATCCCAGATAGTGAATACACTGAATAAATTATGGGTCTGTGCTGGTCCTTCTTCCACTAGTAGAAGCTTCCACTTTGAATTCAGTTAATTCTTCAGTTTCTGGAGAATATTTGAACCTTGTTTGCTTTCCCCCCCTTATTTGACATCAATCTTGCTCCTGACTCATTCCGGTCAGGGGCTGGATGGGCTGCTTTGGGGAGGAGGTGGTGGGATTGACCATGTCCTCCTGACATCTTACCTGGGGTATCTTGTAAGGCCCAAGGATATTGGCCATGCATGCAGAGACATCAGCACTCAGTCCACCTATGACTCCAATGAGCTTTTGCTGTGTGCCACATTGATAGTTGGGGACCATCTGATGTGACTTGAAGAGCATATCCAGGCTGGTCCGGTAGGTCATCTTTGGATCGGAGTAGCTGTCATAGATGTGGAAGCCCAGGGTGATGTTGGGCAGGATGTCAGGATTCTTATTGATCTCATTAACAGCAAAGACCAATGCCAGAATGTGCTGGAAGAACTTGGTGATCACGCTGCAAGGAAAGAGACTCTCTGTAGTCAGAGAGCTCTTTGGACATTGGATTTCTGTAGTGAAGATTGTTACCGAACATAAGGAAAGGGTGAAGTCTCACAAAGAACATCACAGTCAACTCCCATTGAAGGCAGGGAAATGGACTGTCAGCTTTTCGTTCTGGGGTTATGCTAATAGCAGAGCTATTGGAAGGAATCTAAATGTTTTATGCCCAGTGCCATAGGTTATGCTACCCTACCAAAAGACTGTAGAATGTAACTTAAACATGCATAGTTTCAAATGATTTCTAGGACTTAATTACATTTCACAGAAAGCAAAGCAATGCCAGCCAATAAAATATCATCCATATTCCCCAGAACAGCACAATGTCTTCCAATATGTTGCACTGTGCCTTAAACCAGGCCAAATCAATAGTATCTTTTCAAGTGAAAGAGTAGCTGTCCCATAACTAGAAGTAGCTGTCAAAGATCTAGAAACTGAGGTTGATGTTGGGCAAGGTCTTGGAATTCTCACTGATATTTTTAATTGCAAAACTCCAGCTAGGATGGCCTAGAATTTTGTCAACATGCTCTGGCATGACATAGTTGAAGAATTCTTTTGATATGAGAATTCTGCAGTGAATAGAACCACTGAACTTAGGTAGAGGGCACAATCTCATAAAGATCAGAATGGGCCAACCTCTGTTCCCTCCTGAATGCTTTGCAGTGCAATTCTGTACATGTCCTATGCAGAATACTACCTTCCAATCTCAATGGTTCTTACCACAAGGGAAGTGACTATCAGTCCAGAACTGCCTTCCAGCTTACATCAAAGTGTTTGGTCAGATTCTTTGCCATTTCACCATGAGATGACTTTTACAGTTCTCTTTCCAATGATGCCTCACCCCTGCATCCCTGTCAGGTTTTGCAGAATACAGAAAACAGAGACTTTTTCCGGAACTGCAGTGGGATTATACAGGCTCCTAAGCTCCACTGATATTTTTAATGATTGATGATGACGGTAAAAAGAGGAATATTTACATACCTGGATGTTTTGTTTTATTGCTTTTCTACTGGGCTGTAATATTGCCATTCTAACTACATATCCTTTTAAAAATTAGATACTAAATACAATTTTAGTCCTGATTTGAATTAGTACCTGGAACCCTCCAAATGTTTAAAAAAGATATTGAGTGGAACTTTTGAGTGAAACAGTACGAATAAATTGTAAATAATTGGTCCCTTTTTGCAAATAATGGCAGCAATTTGCAGTCATGGAATCAAGAAATGGACTTAAAGAGAAAGCAAACATCACTTCAAAGGGTTGCTTACAATGGGAATGGGAGTGTTTCCTCAGCAGGGTGCTTGTCGAACAAAAGAACAGGGAATATGTAATGAATATGAGATGCCATCCCACCGATGAGGAGCTCACCCTCCTGGTGCCACTCATGCGGGATGTGAACAGGATTGTTTTCAGAACATTTGGATGTCTTTTGTTGGATGGCTGCCTGTGGAAGGAGCACCACCAGCAGTAGTAGCAGCACTCTGGTTGCAAGTGCCCCTCTCAAGTTCTCCTCCTCCATGTGTCTTCACCATTTCATTGTACCTTGAGCTGCATTCAGGCAAGTTGTGAATATTTCTGAAGCAATGCAAGTGCCTGCCTTGATGTGCACTGAAAGCCACAAGTATAAAGCCCAACCTTTTTGTGGAAGGAGAAAACACTCCTTCAAAGATATCCCTGCTGACACTTGTCTCAAACCTGAGTTGTGAGTGGCACGTGTGCTGCTGCACTACTGTTGCATCCATGGAAGATTCCACTCTGGTCTTCCTTTCATTAGTGCCTTCTGGAAAGCCACTGGAGGCTTGATCTGGTGAATTAAATGCCATCATTTCAACAATTACAGGGAAAATAATAACTCTGGACTCCGTACGGTGTCTCTGCCAGTGCAACCAGCAAAGAAAACAAGTTTATCAAGTTTCAGAGCAACTTTCTGCTGCTCTGTAGGAGGGCAACAGCTATGTAGCATCTTCAGGACAATCCACAATAACTTCTAGGTTATGGAGTAATGGTAAGTCTGCTGTTCTGAGACAGGGAACTTGCAGCTTCTAGTCAACATTTGTGTGTGATGATGCTGGGCCAGCCACTGACATTCAATCTAACCTACTGCAGTAACCACTCTATGTGTGAACTGTCGTTGGCCACCTATGTTGAAAGATTGTCTTGGATCTTTTACTTTCCTGGCTCTCCCCACTGCTCCAAAACTTTTGTGTAGATTCCCTTGGCTTCTTTCTCTAATAGGCTAATCTAAGAAGCCATTCTGGAACTTGAAAGCAGTTTTAGCAGGAGGAGCTGGTGTAGGAGGAGGCCCACCTTTTCATTCCAGGAAGCCCTGCATAGACGCTGTTGGATTAGAGTATGAATTCACCCTTCATTTGGGAAGACCTTGTTCTTCACATTGTCTATTCTGGCCCTTGCCATTAGACCTTTCTGAGAAAGACCCACTGGGATTACATGTGGGTTGCACCCTCTCAGAGTGATCTCTTGAAGATAACACAACTGCAAAGCAAGCTGAGCCTAGGAAAATAAGAGAAGTGAAAGTTTGTGGAACTGGCAATTGCCTTCTGTGTCATGGGCAGAAGTCTGCTTCCTTTTTAACTAATGTTTCCATTTTACAGGATTAGTAGCCCCAAAGTCTTCCACAAGGGGGCAGTCAAGTGGGGATGGAAGGAGATGGGACATAGTTCAACTCTACATACTATAAGATTTTGTAGTGTGGGATGCTCATGATGAAATCCACAGAACAAAACATCCCAGGGGAAGTGAACATTTAAAAAAGAGGTGTTTGTGTTGGGGTGTATCAACAAGCCAGTCATTGAAGTGTAGCTCTTGCATTAAGCAGAAGAATCTGAAATGCTACTCAAGACCAAGTCATCCAAACATGCTGTTTGTGATGACAAAAAAAGTTATATCAATGAAAGAAAGTAGCCATCGCTGTAGCATACATATGCATTCTGTTATTGTTTATTTATTGAATTCCTTTTTTAAAAAAGAGAAACAAGTCTAATTCTATTCCAAGAATCATCATGGAGGTGCCCCGACATCTAGATAAATGTTGTCCTTTGTTGTACTAGTCCTTTGTGCTTGTGCTTATTTGGTAAAACAGAAACAGTTTTGGACCCGCTCTACCCCTCTGACTGTGGCTTGTTGGTCAAACAAAGTGAGCCCATGGAAACAGAGGGGACTGGGGCCCTCAGGCTATTCCATTTCCCCCAGTTGTCCATTTTTCCTGAAGAGAAGTATGGGACACATGATGGTACTGATAGCACAAAGGAAATAGCATCCATGACATAGCGACAGAACAGTGTATGTCATCACAAAATCACTTGAAGGGGGTACCAAGTTTCCCCAGATGTGCCCATATATGGGCTTATCAAAGAGGTTGTTCTGTGAACTGAAAGGCAAGACTATGTCAGTACCTGTACACATCCCTGAAAAATGTTATCCAAAGGGAAGCAGTTTTCTCCTTGGGGCTTCATTTTATCTACTTTGTGAACAGGAACCTTTTTCTGCAGAAAAAATAATTTCCCACCTGCCAGCCGAGAGTGCAAGATTGGCTATTGTGCAGACAAGGACTGATTCCACTTTTGTGGACAAAAATTCTGATGCCTAACGAACGGCAGCCTCTTCTTGATTATACTGGGTGGTGGTCCTGGAATTGTTAGTTTCTGCATACTTATCCACCTATTTCAGGAGAAGGAGTTGATTGGTAAATATCACAGAGCTAAGGCTGTCTGTGAGCAGTTCGTGCATAAACTACTTTTATGTCTTTGTGGGATACCTGAAACTTCAGGGAGAAGAGAGGCGTTTCTGCATTTACAGCTTTCTCGGCATGAGCTGCTCCTTACTGTTTTGCTCAGGTCTCAGCACAATAATATAGCATTTGGGGAAGAATATGCAGCCCAATAAGCCAGCACTGGAGGCCAAGATGGAGAAGATCTCCACAGCCACCATGGACTTTCCTCTCGTGCTGAGGTATGTGGGAACAAAGGAGACCCACACACTGCAGAAGACCAGCATGCTGAAGGTGATGAACCTGGCCTCATTGAAGCTGTCAGGCAACTTCCTGGCCAGAAGGCCACTGCAAAACTGACTCCAGCCAGGAAACCCATATAGCCCAAGACACAATAGAACATGAGGACGGAACCCTCATTGCATAGCAGGATGATTTCAGTAGACATAGAGTGCATGTGTGAATCTGGGAATGGGGGAGAAGTTGCCAGCCACAGAGCACAGATGTCTGCTTGAATATTGGAGCAGGAGAAGACAATGGCATAGGCCAGTCTTTTCCCCACCCACTTCCTCATCTGGGATCCTGGTTTGGTTGCCATGAAGGCCAGCACCACCGAAATGGTTTTTGCCAGGATGGTGGAGAGGTACACAGAGAAGACTATGCCAAAAGTAGCTTGTCGCAGAAGGCAGGTCACAGTGTTAGGCTTTCCAATGAAAAGCAAGGAGCAGAGGAAACAGAGGAGAAGGGAAATGAAGAGTATGTAGGTGAGGTTCTGGTTGTTTGCCTTGACAATGGCAGTGTCTCGATGCCTAATGAAGATGCCAAGCACCAGAACCATGGTTAAAGAGAATAGAAATGCTGAAGAAATGGAGATGATGGGCAGAGTTTCATTCAGAGCTAAGAAGTTTGGAATCTTAGGAATGCATTGATTCTGCCATTTGTTGGCATGTTGACCCACTGGACAAGTCTTGCAGGTTTCTGTGTCTAAAAACAAGGAAACAAGTATTCATTTAAAACCAAACCAAAATGTAGTCCAGACTGAGTTGAAAAAACCCATCCATTGAGGAGGTTCCATTTCTGCCTCACAAAATACTCCCATCTGAGTATTCTTTTCTCTCTGCCTTTTGTATCTCACCCATGCATGTCTTATTCTCACTTCCCTCATGTGAATCAGAATAGAGATGCTGATTCAAAAATCTCTTAGATTTTCCAACTTTCCTTTCACCAGGTATAAGTACAGAAGTCAGAAATATGGCTCTTTCTCTTCCCTTCTCAATGATGGACCTTCAGCATGGAAGAGTCTGTCTGCTGTATCTCCCCCATGCACATCTGATACCCCTTGTGTGCATCAGAACAGAGGTGCTGATTGAAACATCTCTTAGGTTTTCCAAGTTGCCTTTCACTAATTATGATTACATAAGCCATAAATATGACTCTTTCTCTCACTTCCCTTCTCAGTGATGTACCCTCAGCATGGGTGAGAACATGAAAAGTCAGGTAATGGGGACAAGGCTTCTACTTTAGTCATTTCCAACTCTCACCCAGAATGAAAATGAGGTGAGGAGAACTTCTGCAGAATATCAGGATGGACATGTTGAGGGAGCCCTGATAGGATTCAGGGAAGCTCCTGCCAATGAGAGAAGTCTATTGTCATGCATGGAAAGGTTTGGAACCCTATCTGTCCTTTGTTATCAGTGGAAAGATTTTCTAAGCCTTGGATGGGGATTCATTGCAGAGAAGGAGGGATAACTCCTTCCATTGCAGAGAAGGAGGGATAACTCTTTCAATTTTACTGCTGTAGGGAAAGCTGCTGTTGCAATAACAGCTAAGCTTAGGACAGATCTTACATTAGCACCAAAGGATTTTCTTTCCGAAGTGGGAGTTCTGGAGTGGTTGGGACAGTAGAACAGGCAACAGCAAGAGAGCTGCAAACTTCTCTTCCTATAAGCATCTGACATGGAAGTGTCATCACCCATTGAAGATCACTTGCTGCATCACTATTTGTGATTATTGTTATTTTACTGCACTTTGCCTGCCTCCTTTTTTCTTCTTGTGAGGATCAAAGTTTGGTTCCATAGTCACCCTGGAGTCTATTTTTATCCTCACAATAACAACCCTATGATTTAGGTTAGGTTGTGAATCCATGCCCAACTCTCCCAGTGAAATTTTTGTTGGAGTGGGGACTGGATCCTGTCTCTCCCAAGTGCCCAGTCCAACCCTCTAACCAGCAGACCACACTGGCTAGGAACCGCCCCCCCGCCCCAGCATGAATGCACAGGTGGATCTCTGCAACAGATCCAGGGTCACTGGAAACATATTTGAGGCTGGAACTGCATAGGCCCATGTTAAGCAATGTCACTGGTCTAATTAGAAGGGCAAATCCTTCTTCCACCTTTAGCAAGTGTTGATGCTATGTTAGGTTAGGTTAGGTTAGGTTAGGTTTATACTCTCAGAGATATGCAGAGCCTATTCTGCCATTTCTCAGGTGAGTGAAGGATCCTCATTTCAGGATGAAAATACAAAGATCCCCTTTAACTTCTTCAAACAATCCAAACATCTTGTTATATTTTCCAGACCACAGAACATGCTATCACATGGCAGAAATACCTGGGAACCGAATTTTAATTTAGGTTACAATGTATAAATATTGTTATATTAATCAGTTTTTTCTTCCTTCAGGATAGCTTTTAGAAATATCAAAAAACACTTATATAAATTGAATAACAAAAATGAAATAAATAAAATTAAATAATAACATAACATAATAAAAAACATAATAAAATAAAAATATAAATTAAATAGCACTGTCGGTATTTGTTTTTCGGTGCCAGGCTAAGACCTTTTTATTTAAATAATATTTTAACAATTTTTAATATCATCTATAGGTTTTTTAAATTGCAGCCAGGGTGAATCTGGATTTTATGTGCACTATTTGTATTATGTTCATTTATTGTATGTAAGCCACCCCAGGGTTCATGCAAATGGGACGGCATACAATAATTCTAAATAAATAAATACATAAATAAATAATACATAAATAAAATTAAAAAATAATAAAATAAAATAAAATTAATAAAATTAATAAAATAAAATATTCCAGGAAGCTGAACCATTTTTCCAGATAATTAATGAGAAGAGAATTTCAGGAAGGCTGTTTCTGTTTCACTAGAAAAAAATGCATCTTATAATGTTTTTAAAACTTTAAAAAAATGTAACATTGTATTTCCTACCCTCCTGGGCTGAAAACATCCCATCTGGACATTGGGCACAGGCATAGCAACAAAATTTCTCCCCTTCTATCTTCTTGCTGTACCCAGGATCACACATATCATTACACAGAGAAAGTGGTGGCACCTGTCCAGAAATGTAGCAAGAGCTGAGCATTAAGGAAACATTTGGGAGGATGTCTCATGACTGTTGATCTACTGACAAATGGAAACTCCAATGACTTGGAGCACTGGGCTGATAAGGGTACTGATACCACATTCCACAGGCTGAGTGCTCAGCATCCTATGGACACCTGATTAGATTCTCCTTTATTTTTCCAGTCTGTGCTTATATGTCTAACATGTTCTCTGAGGGTTGGATTTTTAAGGCCATGGTTTTCTTCTCAGCAATTGACCTCCTTATTTCCAAAACAAAGAACTGCTCTTTGGGCATAAGCTCCTTATTCTCCAAAAGCTCTTCATCCTCCAGAAAATGAAAACCCTCCTTTTGAGTAGTCCCAGACCCCAACTCTCCAGGAGAGCCCTTCTGGAGGTGGGTAAGCCTCTTAGCTTTATACCACCCCCCTGAATGGCTAGCCACTAGCCCTTCTCTCTGATGCCACATCATGGAGTCAAGGATCATAGAAATCTCATCTAACTCCTTTGACTGCATGTCAGGGCTTGCAGACTATGACTATTCTCAGGGTCCACCTGGTCACCTGGAGATGGCAGCCTTGCGATAACCATTTCTAGTTCTTCCATCTCAAAACCTGGAGCCCTCATTTCCCAGGTCTCATTCTTCCCACCTCAAGAGTTTATGTCAACCACACCCTGAAACATGTGCTAACAATAACTGCATCTTTCATTTCCAACAGTACCACACCTGTACTTTAAGGAACCCAACGGATTCTACACATCATCTTGTCCATTCTATTCTCACAAGAACCCAGTGAGGAAGGATAAATTGAGTGCCAGTGAGTCCCCAACCTCAGTCATAAAACTTCACCACCAAATGTAGAGTAAAATCGAGATCTCCCGATTCCCAAGAATCAAAATTAAAAGAATAATCAACAATTACCATCTTTAATCAAGATTTCATTCTTTTCAAAATAATATTCCAAGATTTGCCAACCAAACTATTCCAGTGAATCCGTGCATACTGTGAAGACATGCTTTCTCAAAATCTTTCTTGATTGTGAAGGCATGCCACCAAATGTTAAGGGCCAAAAAACAACAAACCATTTCCAACTTGAGTCACATCCCTTGGCCATTGGATTTATGTCTGATTGATGGTGAATTGTTTGTCTGGAGGAGCAAGAGGATCCAGGCTTCCGACTTTGACCTGCACATAGGAATCGTTTGGGAAAGTGACCAAATTCCTGACTTCAAATACACCCACCAACTCTCCATGTTCATTGAATCTAATTTCATCTCCAGCATTGTTGTTGAATGAGACCCTCCGAATCAATGAGTGGAGCTAGATGGAGGCAGAAAGGCACCAGAGAAGGAGGCAGAGTTTTAGAGCAGGTTTGATTGCAGAATTGAGAGTATTGTCCTCCAGGACAGAAAGCATTTATGAATGTAAGGGTGGTAAATTTAATGGTTTAGGCATTAGATATGGGGGGAAAGAGGGAAATCACATGTGCATGGTCATCATAGTGGCAAACATGCTTTAAATCATGCTTTAAAGACTAAGATTGCACAGTAGTGGAATTCTGCATGTGAGGAAGAAATTTGAGAGGGTGTGCAGATATGGAGTCCTCAACAGCATACTGGATACAGGAAGTTGCAGCATTTTGTGGTAATGAGTGGAGCAAATAAGCTTGATGAAGAAGGAGGAGTGTTACCTGCCAGGATTCCACCTTTCGAGGTGCCAAGCTCCTCATTCCAAGCATTGCTGTATGGCTGGATGGAGACCTGGAAGTGGTCTGGAAGGCATGAGCCAGAGCATAGACAGCATTGTAAATACTGTAACTATGGCCAGTCATGGTCATTTCAAAGAAAGGTGTGGGTAGGCTCTGCAGCATCTCCTCCCCACTACATGTTGCATTCAAAACCTTAGATGCCCCATGACTGGGCACAGAACATCCAAAGGCTTGTTCCCAGAACCCTCTGATAAAGCCATCACCTCTTGTCCAAGCAGGGCTGATTGTCTGAAGAAATGTTTGGAAGTCTGGAATCTCATTTGAATGAATTGTGAAGGAAAGAGCACCATGGAACATTCGCATACCAACTGGTTTGTGAAAGATATGCAAAGTGAAATCAATTTGAGCCATTGAAATCCACACTCTTCTTGCAGTGATCTTTCCTGTATAGTCATCATCTGTGAATGGATAAAACAGTGTGACCACTAGAACAGAGGCTAGCCACAAAACATTTGTACTTTCTCCATGTATAACAACTGTGCTAGTTTTCTTCTCAGTGAAGATAGGAACATGACTCAGTGTTTCATTGAGAATGTCAAACAGGTCAATGAACTGCCAGTTGGCTTTGAGTCTCTCTGTGAATTCTGAACAGATTCCATTTCGGGAAAGCATTGGTTCCATGGTCCGCAAGAAGCGTTCTCCACGTTCATCATCCATTGTGATGAGCCCAACCCATTTCTAGTGGAAATGGAGAAGAAGATGGATGATTCCCTGGTACTGAAGATCTTCATTGGGGACCATCTGGTAGGAGGAAGGCATATGGGATTCTCCACTCACTGCTGTTTGAAACGAGCCATATGAAAACTGAGGGAGGGAAGCAAGCAAGCAAGCAAGCAAGGAAGGAAGGAAGGAAGGAAGGTGAAAGTCTGAAGTGAGAATGAGAGCTTCTTCATTCATTATGGTCTTCATCTTAATTCTCATCTAGTTATTGTAACTCAAAGGATGTATTTCAGAAAGGTGATCCCTCAAAGCAGTGTAAATATAATGAACAATGCAATCATCACTACACTTTGTTCTATTTTATGATAATTGGGCATAAGCCTGGTGTACTCATATAGGAGGTGCCAGTCCTTGGACTCCAATAGGACCCTTGCAAAAGACAAATTTCTTATGTTTATCACTGTGTAGGGAGAAGGGGCAGATCAACTATGAGAAGGAGCACTGATAACGAAGACAGAGTCCTGAATCTGCAAGAGCTGAGCAGGGCAGTGAAAGAGAGGACACTTTGGAGGATATATGACCAGAGAGTCAACCTCAGTCAGAGATGATGGCAAAGAAGAGTAAGCATTTTGATGCACATTTTCTGCAACCCTTCATGATCACACTGCCTTTCTTTTCTTGCCTTGCTTCCCCCTCTTTGTGAACCAGACAAAAGATCCCAGAAGTGATGACAATGAACAAAATTATGGGGTTGTGGAAGTCCTTCTTCCACTAGGAGAAGCTATTCAGCTACAACAGGATACTTCTCCTTCCTTGACATCAGCCTGGCTCTTGACTTATTTCTTTAAGGGGCTGGATGGGCTGCTTTGGGCAGGAGGTGGTGGGATTGACCGTATCGGTGAGGATGTTCAAAGATAGGCCAGACATGCACATGGTGGGCATGTTGTGAGCAGAGCCGGCTGGAGCTGGGAGTCAGACTAGATGGCCCAGGAGCCCCCTTCTGACTCGCTCTGTTTCTATGTTTCTAAGTCCTCCTGACATCTTACCTGGGGGATCTTGTAAGGCCCGAGGATAT
>NW_025335703.1:18431-19758 GCF_004798865.1 Varanus komodoensis | reverse complement strand
GGTCATGAGGATGGATCAGCCTAGTTCTCAATGAGGTGTTTGGCAGGTGCTGCGCACTCCCCCGCATTTGGTGAGGGGCGACCCCCTTTGAAAAGAGCCTCGGCCTCACCAACCCTACAGGGTGGCGCTGTGAGGATAAAAGCGCTCGGCTGGCTGCCTTGGCGTTCCAACGAGAGGACAAGGGGCCGCTTAAAATGCAGTGCACTGATAGCGAGAGCAACGCTGCTGTGATGCTGCTTTCCTCCCAGCCCGCTCCTGGGCCAAGCATCTCTGCTGCAAGGAGGGAGGCGCGACTGGCAGTGCAGCCCTTGCCCCAGTCTGTGCCAACTGGCCCCTCGATGCCACAGCCCTGCAGGTGCCCACGCGTGGGAAGCCGCGGCCTCCTTTGAGGATCGTCTTTGTAAGTGCTGGGCAAGACATGCTTCTCCACTTTGATGGCAGCCTCAGTCAGTGGGGGCAAGGGTTGACACTTCCTTGTTACAACAGGAACTGCTGACTCCCATCCCTGATGACCTTTGTGCTACGCATCCTGCCGAGACAGGTCTCCATGAAAGCGCTCGCCCCGTTAAACTCAAAGTGGAAAAGGGGGTCCGGCTTCCCTGCGTGGCATAGTACCCGCTTCCTGGCAGGCCGCAGAGGGCGTTTGTCCGGTGATAGGATTGCTATACAGCTCAGGGCATAGCGGTGCGCACCACTGGCCGCTCGGACACTCCTGTGTTGCCCGCCGAGCAAGCAAGAAGGAAAAAGCCTGGACATTTTGAAAGCCTGACTCGGAGCTCGGTGTCCTTTGCCCATCTGGCTTGGTCACCCGCCCTCCCCAATGCGGCCCTCGATCCGAAGTGGCTCTACCGAGCCGGTGGGGCTCCCTCACTCAGAGAACACCTGGACCCACCCGTAGGGACGGGTGTGTGTTTGTGTCCCCGCCCCCCGCTGCATTCTGTGCCGCTAGCTGGTGCCCGTAACTCGGTGGCATGCACGGCCAGCGCGGCGACAGCAAGGCAAAGACAGCTTTGTGTGCAGCGTGTATTAATTCAATGGATGTGCCGCCGCATCAGTCACAGGCTTTCCGGGCGGCCTGCCTCATGCTAAACTGCAAGCATGATAGAACCGCGCAAAGCACGGTATAATGCTTACAGGCCCAGGGACCAATATTGCTAAAACCTGTGACTGCATTACCAGAGCAGATGACTCAGTGACTAATCTAACCATACCGATATCTGTTTAGAAGCCCCTCCTAAAATGTGACATCAGCGGTTAGAAGTAGTGACATATGGCGCCTTTAAGGCATGTCACACTGGCAGCAGCACAGAATTTTCCAAAAAGCGGG
>NW_025335703.1:17029-18331 GCF_004798865.1 Varanus komodoensis | reverse complement strand
GGGAGCAACTCCCCTAACTCCTGGCTGAGTTTCATGCGACTCCCCCCACTCCTCTTCATGGGGACAATCGGGGCTGCGGGTCCGTTGCAGTTCTGGCAGGTAGCTGTCCCCTTCAAGGGGACGGAGCAAGGGCCCAGCCGCGGGATGGCTCGCAGCCGGGCCAGGCCAGGCCAGCATCCTCTTCTGTGGGGACGAACGAAGGGAGTTTGGAATTGCCTGGGTCCCGGCAAGCCACCTCTCTCTTGGGGTCGGCTCTGCAGCTGCTCTGAGCAAGCGTCCCCTTCATGGGGAAGTCTTTGCTTAGCCCCGAAATCGTGCCCGCAAGCCAGCTCTCCCCAGGCGTGGCTCAGGGTAGGAACTGGCCAGGTTCATGCTAGGCAAGCCAGCCCTTCACGGGCAAGTCCCCTTAGGCACAAGTGCGGGACGATCTGCCTGCTTTGGCTGGGACGCTCCTTCTGATGCTTGTCCTCTCTTTTCCTTTCCGCTGCCCGAGTGTGGCATTCCTGCCCGGCTGTGGACCTAAGGCACGACCAAAGCACGACCGTGCATCTTCTGGCGCTCCGCAGCTCCTCGTGGGAAATGACCGTGTTGAACTGTGACTTCCGCTTTGGGCATGTTGGAATGGAAGAGCTGCTGTCGCCTTGGAGAAGTGAGAAAGAGTGAGTTTCGTATTGCGTTGCTTTTGGGGCAAAGACGTTTTGAGCAGAACTGACAGGGAAGGCTTCTTGTTGTGGGCAGAGTTCGTCATAGAGGCAGGTTAGAGCGTGCAGGGAAGCCTGCCCTTCCAGGCACAGTGAGCGGAGTGCTGTGGTGACAGGGCCAACGGCGGGTGCCTACCTGCATGAGGTCGAGCTGTCTCGGCCCGCTGAGATGGCTTTGCATGGAGTGGGTGTGGGAGGCATGTTCCAAGGCGGCGGTAGTGCTAAGCCTTAGCCTTCTCCGCGCCAGGGGTTGTGCCCATCAAGGTCGTGAATTTGCGGCATTCCCTGCGACAGCCGCTGAAGAAAAGGAGGATGGGTGGAAGAGGTGTGAGCGGACCCATGAATTCCCTGGACATGTGTACACACTGCTGCCCATCAGGACCGCTGAAGTACAGAAGGTGGGTGTCGCAAGCACTTCACACACCAACAGGGCTTTTCTCAGGGAACCTGCCGACCATTTGTGCCTGGCAAGCGTCCCCTTCAAGGGCAGCGATCGTCTTAGTCAGAAGTAATGCCCGGCGGGTCACCTCTTCATGGGATGGCCGAGTCAAGTCAGACTTTCTGTAGAGTCCTGGCCAGAGGCCCCTTCAAGGGGTGAGAG
>NW_025335703.1:16521-16929 GCF_004798865.1 Varanus komodoensis | reverse complement strand
GCCCATCAGGACCGCTGAAGTACAGAAGGTGGGTGTCGCAAGCACTTCAAACACCAACAGGGCTTTTCTCAGGGACCCTGCAGACCATTTGTGCCTGGCAAGCGTCCCCTTCAAGGGGAGCGATCGTCTTAGTCAGAAGTAATGCCCGGCGGGTCACCTCTTCATGAGATGGCCAAGTCAAGTGAGAATTTCTGTAGAGTCTTGGCCAGAGGCCCCTTCAGGGGTGAGAGAGTTTCCTTCTCCTATAGGCGGGCTTCCTCTTCATGGGGAAGCCTCAGCTGAGTGCCAGCTTAGCCTCGTACCGGGCAAGCCGCTTCTTCACGAGGTTGGCTCCATAGAGAGGTGTTCTCTGGCCACACCAGGCAGGCATCCCCTTCATGGGGACCCGTGTCTTGGGCTGAAATGAAG
>NW_025335703.1:16140-16421 GCF_004798865.1 Varanus komodoensis | reverse complement strand
CGAGGTTGGCTCCATAGAGAGGTGTTCTCTGGCCACACCAGGCAGGCATCCCCTTCATGGGGACCCGTGTCTTGGGCTGAAATGATGCCCTACAGTGCAACTCTTCATGGGATGGCCGAGTCGAGTGAGAATTTCTCTCGATTCCTGGCCAGAGGCCCCTTCCAGGGGTGAGAGAGTTTCCATCTCCTAGAGGCGGGCTTCCTCTTCATGGGGAAGCCTCAGCTGAGTGCCAGCTTAGCCTCGTGCCGGGCAAGCTGGGTGACGTGATTTATATTTTAAAT
>NW_025335703.1:14258-14848 GCF_004798865.1 Varanus komodoensis | reverse complement strand
GACGCAGGACTCCAGCAGTGGTCGCGCCAGAGTTGTGTAGACTGGCCACTCTTGAAACAGGTGCGACTTACTTGGAGGGACCGATAAAGGCCGGAGCCCCCTGCCAGAGGGGGCGAATGACACGAGGGGGGCAACGGAACGCCCCCTTCCGTCATCAGGGACGGGAGGGAGAAGCAGCCCTTCTTGCCAGCCGCCCCCCTTCCCTCACCTCGGCCGGCCATGGCAGGAGAGGCAGGAAGGGCAGCAAGAAGCCTCAGGTCGCCTTCGGGCAGCCATGCTGGGCGTGACGTCAAAACCGAGGCGCCTGCGGCGCGGAGAAGTGACGCGCTTTCGGCCATCGCCATGTTGGTAGTGTCCCACCCAGAGAGGGGGCTTGCCCGTCAGCCATGTTGGGAGCGGCCTGTCTCCGCGCAGGCGCGTGTCTGGAGCCACGAAAGTGAAGAGCCGGATTGGACAGTGGCATCCACGAAGAGCCCCAGCCCGGCCCGTGTCCTAGGAGGGCGGAGGGGCTCCATTGCCGATATTCCAGGGGGGGGGGCAGCGGCACGTGCAGCCCGTGCGTGGGGGGTGCTCCGTGCAGCCGGGGGGGG
>NW_025335703.1:13123-14158 GCF_004798865.1 Varanus komodoensis | reverse complement strand
ACGGGGGCATCGAAGTGCGCCTGGAGCGCCCTCCTGTGGCCACTGCCGGGAATTGGAAATAATGCAAAGTGACTAGATCCGTGCCCAGACCCTCAACGATACCCATTTTGGTAAACTGGAACAGCAAATACGGCCTCCTGAAACGAATTAAGTTCGAAGTTATAAACAAGGTGTGGTTAAAAAAAGGTGAATGTTTAAATGAAAAAAAATCCAGTAAAGGACACATTAGCATTAATCCCTCTGAAAATATTCTCCCTCATGGTACACCTCCCCCCACCCCCACCCGGGGCCACCTCACAGTCGAAGCCCCAAGACTAATCAATTTGTGCCAAAAGGAGGTGACGAGCAGATGAAAGATGAATCGTTTCCCACCAAGGCACAATGAGCCGATGAATGATTAATGGATTCCCACCAAGGCACGAGTAGCTGATGGAGGATTAATCGATTTGTGCCAAGGCACGACGAGCCAACCACTAATTAATGGATTCCTACAAAGGCCCGACGAGCCAATGGAAGATTAATGGATTCGAGCTAAGGCATGACGAGCCAATGAAAGATTAATCGATTTGTGCCAAGGCAGGAAGAACCGATGGAAGATCAATTGATTTGTGCCTAGGCACGACGAGCCGATGACCAATTAATGGATTCCCATCAAGGCAACACGAGCTGATGGAAGCCCTGTGCCATCCTTCCACCAGTTGGGGATTTCTCAAATCACCATGACATTAGAGTGCGAGCCTCTGCCTTCTCTGTGTTTCTAGTGAAACAGCTGGCCAGGACGTCTCCAATTATATTATATTGTTATTATTTATTTATTGTTGTAAGCCGCCCTGAGGCTTCGGCGAATGGGGCGGCATAGAACCTTTCTAAATAAATAAACGTCATTTCAAAGATACAACAAAGATAGCGCAACTTCAGCCACTTGCCATATTCATTGTTGCTAGACACTGCATTGTTAGCAAGCCAGGACAGGGTTTGCAAAACCTGTAGGAGACTAAACTGTTTGCTGAAAGTATCTCATACAAAAGCTCAATG
>NW_025335703.1:10621-11650 GCF_004798865.1 Varanus komodoensis | reverse complement strand
GGGTTGAACCCAGTGGCCTTCTTGGCCCTTTCCAACTCTACTATTCCCAGTCTATGGTCAAAGGATTTACCATTAAGGTGCCCCAGCCATTCCTTTGTCTCCATGAAACATCTCCTGTCCAAATGCTCCTTCTACAACTCTGCCCCCAGTTCTCCCTGCTGGGCCGGGCCCGCTGGCCTGCCCAGGAATGCCCCCCCCCCGCCCCCCCCCCCCCCAACCCCCCACCCCAGGGGCGGCCCCCCGGGCCCCCCCCCTTCCCGCATTGCTCCGGGGCGCCATCCCCGCGGATCGGGCCCTCGGCTGCCACAGTCGCCTCCGCCGGACTCGGCTTCCCCGCTCGCTCGGGAGCCTTGCACTGGCTGGACGAGGCTTCTGAGTGCGGGGACCGGGTGAGCCTCCCCCAGCCGGCGAGGGCAGCGATTCCGCGTGCCAGGCTGGGGCCGGAGCTGTGGCGATCGGGTGTCTACTCCCTGCCTGGCCGTGCAGCTCACCAACTGACATTGGGCCAGACACAGAGTCTTGACCTGTCCTACCCCACAGGGTTGTTGTGAGCATCAGATTGAGCCAAGCATTGCGCCAACTGCCTTGAGTTCCTCACAAGAGGAAAAGGCATGGTACACATGGAGTATACACGAGCCTCTGTCTGCACAAATTCTGCACCTCTCCTAATAGTGATCAATAATAAAATAGTAGCTTTTTTAGAGACTTCAAGGTCCAACAGCTATCGAGAAGACACGCCTTCCACTCAGTATCCCCCGCTTTCTGCAACAGCGCTGCAGATGCATTTGCACACTCAGTGCAGGGCTTGTCTTGTTGGTCCCCGACCTTTCCTCTGGTATTTCATTCTATTTTTCTCCCACCGTTTTAATGTATGATTGCTTTTAAGTGCGATTTTATTGTGCATGGCTGGATGCTTTGCCACTTCATCAGTCCTTGTTGTAAAGCGCTAGTAACGGGGCAGGGTATAAAGGCTGACTCGTGACACCGGGCCTGCGTTGCGTAGTCCACAGGGTGGGCTGCAGCGGGCAA
>NW_025335703.1:8865-10409 GCF_004798865.1 Varanus komodoensis | reverse complement strand
CAACTGTCCAGCAGTGTGGTCAATGTCCAGGCTGGCTGAGCATTTATGAAAGTTGCAGCCTCGCACACCTGGAGGAGGCTTGATTGGACAAGGTTGAAATACTCCTTATGGCGACAGAAATCTCATGTTTTAACACAAAACATTTCTGTCCCCTCCATCTTCAGCTGCTCTGATATGAATCCCAGAGCCATGTAGCTGAGAGAGTAATTACAAAGCACAGATGACAGAATATTCCAAAGTGTTGCCTCTGCTATCAGTAACGAATTCTATTCTGGGTCGAGGCCATGCAGTGTTGTTGTGTGCCTAGGTGAGTTGTCTAGGTAATTCCAATCTTCAAAAATGGTAGTAGAAGGGACATGGGGACAGGCCGGTTAGCCTTACATCCATCCTAGGAAAGAGACTGGAAAGGCTCATAATAGCTGGAGATCTAGCGACCCTAGATAGGGAAGGGAGGCTGGCAGCCACGCAACACAGCTTCCACAAAAGCAGGTCCTGCCAGGTGAACTCTGTGGGATTCTATGGCAAGGTTTCCAGATGGCTAGATGGAGGGGACATGATGGATGTGGTCTACATGGATTTCAGCAAGACCTTTGATGAAGTGCCACATGATATCCTGCTTGAGAAATTGAGCAGGCCCCTTCTGACTTGCTATGTTTCTATGCTTCTGTGTTTCTAGAACTCAGTTCGAACTGTATTTAGGCTGTACCACTCATTTATTTCATTGATAGATTTAATTTCTATACTTCCCAACAGCCAAAGCTCTTTTGATTAGAGGCAAGGGTGGGGGATTAATCCATCACTGACAAGTTCTCCATTAAAACGAATAAACAAATAACAGGCCTGAGTATGGAAACCCAGGAAGCTGAACTTTCTCTCCAGGCGACGCCTTGATGAAGGGATGTCCCACTATTTGATTTTGCAGGCTTTGCTGGTTGCGTCAGATTGAGCTGGGAAGGAATACTTCCATGTTGAGCCCAAATTGGCACTGGCTGGTAGCAGGGGTGGGGGGACGGGGCGCACAAACGCTCAGGTTTAGCCTTCTCTGCACTGTCTTCTTCTTGGGCTGCTGCATCTTGACTTGCAACTTCAAGATGAGCTTGGAGAATTAGACATACCATCCTACTTTGGTGAAGTTTAACAAAGCTGTGATGGTTTAAATGTATACTCACAGATTGTCTTGTTTTGGTTCCTGTGTCTAGTAGAAAGTCTCTCTGGTAGGGGACAGTCAGATGGATTTTTAGACTTTATTCATTCTATGTCCCACTTTATGGTCATAGCAGATCATTCAAGGCAGCTCACAAAATAAATTACACATTTATTTCTCGAGAGGGAGAGGGGGGGAGAGAGGAATTAGAGAGAGAGAGAGAGAGAGAGAGAGAGAAAGGAATTAGGTAGGTAGGTAGAGATGCTGCCCCCTGTGTTGGAGCACAAGGACTGGATGTCGCTTGCAAAGAAGAACTCCCAGCCTCTGGACGAACCCTATCCACTAACATGGCCCACCGGTTCGTTCTGGATAGGAGGGGATATAAAAGACACCCTCTGTG
>NW_025335703.1:1618-5618 GCF_004798865.1 Varanus komodoensis | reverse complement strand
AACTGGGACCAGTGGCCTGTAAGAGCTGGTGTGTCTGGACCAATCTGCTTCTGTGGCTTGTTAACCCAAACTGACTGAACCTGGTTAATTTGGCCGTATTTGTGTGGTGTCTTGGCCGTCTGTATAGCTCACCTTTTGAGCTGAGCTTGCTAAACAGTCTGTTCCACACGCCCCGTCAGTGCCCTGTTCGTCTGCCTACACACAAGCGCTTGCGTGGCTGTTGCCTCTAGGTGCATGTAGAAACAGCGTCTGCCTCACAGCAAGTCAGTCTGGTAGGCCCTGTATTGTCAACACTGACTGCCAGCAGCTCTCCAGGGCTTCAGTCAGGAGTTTGGCTTGCGGCTGGATGTGGGGGGCACCACATGGCTGCTCTCCCTTATCTCATACCCGAGCCAGATGGGGGGCTTCCTTCATTACTCAGCCCACGAGAATCAACGAACCGGAGTCTGGACGGATTCAGGCAGCGGCACTGAGGCCGAGCAAAACAGTCGCCTTGGAGACTCATGTGTGGCTTGCCCTGAACGGCGTTTCATTGCTCCATAAGGGGCGGGGGCTGCAGTCTGGCTGAGCTCCCGAAGGCAGCTTTGCTTCCGAACGTGCCAGGGGCATCATTTTACTAGCGCTGGCAGCTCCGCGTGCTCTGAGCATGACCCAACACTCCTTCCTGGAACAGACCGGGCCCATTCTGGGAATGAGCCTTTGGAGGGGTTCCTGGTGAGCCCTGCTCCCCTGGGGCCCCTTGTGCAAGACAAATCTACCTTCCCACACATGCCATGGCGGTTCCTACAATGTGCGGCTGCTTCTGAATGCAGCAGCTGGATTATGAAGGAGAACAAAGCCCCGTGAGCACGTGATCTCTGTGCATTTGCGACTGAGTCATGCGGACGGACGGCTTAAAGCTGCTGCAAGGCCGCCTGCCTGTTTGTCCCGAGGGGATGTGGTTTCCCACGTGCTGTTCTCCTGATGACGAGATGGTGGAGGGCGGCTGCCAGGCCGAGGCCGGCCGTGCGGAGCTTGCATGGGGGCAAGCGGCAGCCAGGGAGGCACGGAGTCCCCTGAGCGGCTGAGAAACGATTTTCTTCAAAGACTTGCATGGATGCCTGGCTTTGAGAGACCAATTCTGTTTTATTCTTGTTGACTGTCAGGGGAACCCAGGATGGGTGCAGCATGGAGACAAACCTTTTCATATATAAAATAGATGGGATGTGAGAGAAGGGTCTGTGAAACAATTAGCCACTTTTCCCAGGTTTGGTTGATTGCTGCTTGCAATGGAGGCAGAATACCAGTTTGGTTGTGTGTTTGTTTATTGAGTGAGATCATTTCTCGAGGCTTCCTCGGCATGCAGGCAAGTAAAATTGGGATTAACTAAAGCTGCACCCAACACAAAAACCAAGCGTGTGCAGGCAGAGGCATGCTGTTCTTTTCAGAAGGACATTTTATTGCATTTGCTCCTCTTCAAAATGCACGGTGTTTGTTTCAGAGGCTGCGTCCCTCTGCTTCTGGGCTGTTACAATGCACGCCGCAGCTTTGGACATCCCCATTTTTGCACCCTTAGACAGGAGGTAGATTGTTTTAGCCAAAATATTTGCATTTGCTGCTTTTAGTCAGTCGCTCTGCTGCTGCACCACGCGACCTGGCTCAGGCGTACCGACCATGTGGCACGCTCTTTGTTGCGACTCGTGCCTCTTTGTCTTGCTTTGAGACAGGCGGGAGCTCCCTCTCTTGCATCTTCTCTCTAAGCCTCGCTCAGAGCTGAAACGCAGAGGGGGAACAGACATGTTGAATATAGTATCCAGACGGAGAGTGGATGAGAAAGGTGCTCCGTCAAATATCGTGATCCCAAACTCGTCCGCCCGCCCGCCAGCCCTCCCTCCCTACCTCTCTCTGTCTCGGTCTCTTGTGAGTTCCACCTTGAAGCTCAGCCAACTTAGATTTGGGGTTTTTTGGGGGAGCACATTCGGTGCTAGGCAGTCTTCTGTTGCTTTGCACACTTTCCCAATCCAAAACAAAAAAAATCGATAGATTTGAAAAGGCAAAATGTTTGGGTAGGAAACGGCGGCAACAGGCTCAAATAAGAGTATGCTGCAGTGCCACTCAAACTGAGCAAGACCCAGTCAGAAACAAAGTACACATTTTGTTTTGTTTGGTTGCCTGATACTCAAAAAGGAAACTACGTTGGTCTGTGGCAGCAAAAACATGAAAGAAAGCACTTTATTAGAGGCTAATAAATTTATTCATTTCAGCATAAGCTTCCACAGACACTGTCCTTTTCCATGCATAACCTTCCTACCTCTGCTGCTCCTCACGGGAAGCATCACAAATTCAGGAAGGTACAAGCTTTGGCCACCAATTCTATCCAGCTTTGGGAGGTGCAAAGAGGTGAATTCCAATCATAAATGCGATAAACCAGTTTCTCATACATGCTCAGACTGCAGTCCCTTCAAAAGCTGGGCTTTCTCCGCTGACTCCTGCGATCACCAGTTGTTTTCTTAAAGGATTCTTCTGGCCCCGGGCGCACGGTACCCTTTTGTGTTCAATTAGCAGCCAACACCTCAGAGAGCAGGAAGCAATATAAATATTTTCCCAAGCAGTAATGGGGCCATTTTTTGTGTGTGTCACTGATGTTGTAATATTGATTTGACACCCAGGTGTCTAAAACAGCTGGGTGATAGAAAAATTACAACTTGGATTCCATCTTCTTCGGGCAGGAGATGGGAATGATTTCCCTTAGGCTTTTCTGGCTGCTGCTCCTCGCTCACCATGTTCCACCCTGACAGGGACATTTATAAACCACCATTCTGCTCAGCGTTATTAGCGGCTGGATTCTGTAAAGATGCAATTAATTATTCACCTGCCTCCAGATCAGTTTTCATAGCATTTAAACTACAGTGATAAAAAAGAAAAAGAGCAAAAAATGACATCAACAAAATGCTCCTGCTGAGCAAATTTCTAACATCCATGGAGCTGCTAATGCATCTCAGTTACGTAAATAGATCCTCAGCTTCAGCTGAGCTATGTGGAGTAATGCCACCAACTCCAACGGGCTTACGAAATGAGACACTGCCGCCAGCTTGCTCTGGAACAAGGATGCGTGCTGTGTCCTCCTCTGATGAGTCTCAGAGAACACATTTAGCATATTTCGTATTAACCGGAGAAACAGGGCTTAGGAAAACGGGGGAGGATTTGGCCTGAACTGGAGTACTGAAGGTTGTTGGAAGAGGGCTGCTTTTAGGATGCTGCTCTGCACCCCCAGTCTCATGCAACTGAAGTTTTAGAGCAAGAGCTCAGCCCTCGAGAACCGACACATGTGCCATAGGGGTTTGGCATGTGGGGGTTCTCAAGAGCCCCCTCCCCCCGAGCAGCCGAGAGGCACCGTGACTTTTCCCTGCTCTGCCATGCCAGGTGTCTGCCTGAGGCCACGTGGCCCAAGAGCCATCCTGCACGGGCTTTTTCCTCTTTATGCACTAGGCTCTTCCCCTGGTAGCTCATAATCAGGCCTTGCCCAGTCTAGAGTCTGGCCCTGGTGCCAACCACAAGAAGGGCTTAGACAAACCACAAGGGGTTCAAAGGAAAGCTTTGAGGATGGTCAGTGACATGGAAAAGAAGCCCGAGGGGGAAAGGTTGAAGCAACCCAATCAGGTTAGCCTGCAGAAGAGAAGAACAGAGGCCCTGAAACAAACAAACAAACAAACAAGCTGCTCTTCAGCTTGATATCACCTGTATCAGCAACTTTCCCCTTTCTTCAACTTTCTGAAAGATGACTTGGGCTGCTTTGAACTGACTGCTTCCCAGGATAAAAGACATTGGCAGGTCCTGTGGAGAGCGTTTTATCATGAAATAAAATCTGTCTGGCTCTACCGACCCGCCTTCCAAAAGTTTCAACACTGTTTCGTAACCTTCCCTGTTCAAAACTGCACTGGACAAAGCAGCTGATGTAGAAATCAAGCTACCCAACTTTTTGAAAGAAGCAGACAAAAAGCATCCATCGTGTCCCTATCCA
>NW_025335703.1:0-1142 GCF_004798865.1 Varanus komodoensis | reverse complement strand
CATACATTTCAGGAGCAGTCTGTGCATCTGTTGATGTTTCTCAGTTCTCTAAACAAAATTAACTACACATGTACCAAGGATCCTTTTGTTCCAGGTTGCAAGCTGCAAATTTAGCTTTAGTGGAACTGGAGGATTCCTTCACACTCCCTTAAGGCCCAGTGCTGTTCATGTCTATTCTTTCCCCATGTTTTGCCATCATATTGCTCCACACCACACCTGAAGTCTCCTCTCTTCCTAGAAAGCATGTCCTGAATCTGACATTGTATTGGGCCATTAAACAACATCATGGGGAGCAGAAAAGCTGGCAGAGAATGAGGTTCCTAGAGCGGCCAGTTAGATTATGCCTGTTGGCTCAGCACATGCCCTACCAGCTTCGAGGTGGTGCTTTAGAGATGTGCAGGCTTGCAAACTCTGAAGAAACCAGTTGGAAGAGCAAGAAGTGAGAACATAGTTTGGACGGACAAATGAGCTTGCTCAGACTCTCCTCATCTTACTGCTCCTCTTCCCTTCATTTGCACTTGTGTTTGTGATCTCCGTTAGCACAACAAACACAAAAACAACTGCTGCTGCTGAACACGGAAATTCCACAAACGATTTCCCAATGTGTGCAAATTTCCAAAAGCACGTGCGTGTCAAGTCACCGAGTATGAGAAAGTTGCACCGTTATGAAGTATGAAAGTGAGGCCAAGTTCAGAGAACTGTGAACATATTTGGAGGAAATAAGCTGCCATTCACATTCATGCACAGTATTGTGAACGTGGCATTTCTGAGTGATTTGCAAACCGAGATGAAATTTTCATGCATCTCCAGTATATAGTCTGAGCCTGGAGGAGATCAAGGCCCAGAGCTACAATGCAACCAAAGGAAGACATGATATCAGTCTCAGAAAGAGGCACCCTATTAACCTGAGGATTCCAAATGCCTGCTGCTCATAAGAAGAAAAGATGTGAGGTTATGAACAGTGAACCCTACCTGACACCAACCTGGTCTCCTTTCAGTCCGAGTTAAGGACTTCCCTCCTCCCAAGCATTTGGAAGCTTCTGAGAAGTTTCCTCAGTGGATCCTGGGATTTTAATTTTCCTTATTTGTGACTGCGTACAGTCGTTTAAGTGATCTGCACTGATATGGCGTTGCTTTAATCC
>NW_025335702.1:67410-81041 GCF_004798865.1 Varanus komodoensis | reverse complement strand
CCCACGAAGGCCGGGATTTCGCGGCCACTCCCTGACAGACTGGCAAATGTTGCCCCGAAAACAGGGCGACGCGCGCACACCTATTCTTCTTTGAGACGCTTTCCCTCGTGCAGGCCTCCATTTCCGCCTGTTCCGAGCGCATTCCGACGGTCGGAGTCCCGCCCAGGGGCCGCTATTTCCCGGCACCACCATGACAGATGGGCTAGACTTGCCCCGAAAACAGAGTGACGCGGACACACTTAGTCCTCTTTGAGACGCTGTCCCTCCGCGCAGGCCTCCGTTTCCGCCCATTCCGAGTGTCTTCCGACAGTCGGAAGCCCGCCTGGGGGCCGCGATTTCCCAGCCCCACTCTGACAGAGGGGCAAAAGTTGCCCCGAAAAGAGGGCCACGCGGACACACCTAGTCCTCTTTGAGACGCTGTCCGGCCGCGCAGGACTCCGTGTCCGCGTGTTCCGAGTGCGTTCCAACAGTCGGAGGCTCGCCCAAATGCCGCGATTTCCCGGCCCAAACCTGAGAGAGGGGCAAAAGTTGCCCCGAAAAGAGAGCCACGCGGACACACCTAATCCTCTTTGAGCATCAGTCCCTGGCGCAGGCCTCCGTTTCCGCTTTTTCAGAGCGCGTTCTGACGGTCGGATGTCCGCCCTGTGGCTGTGATTTGCCGGCCCCACCCTGACAGAGGCCCAAAAGATTCCCCAAAAACAGGGTGAGGCGGACATGCCTAGTCCCCTTTGAGACGCTGTCCCTCAGCGCAGGCCTCTGTTTCTGCCCGTTCTGAGCACGTTCCGATGATCGGAAGCCCACCCGGAGTCCGCGATTTCCCGGCCCCATTCTGACAGAGGAGCAAAGATTGCCCCGAAAAGAGGGCGACACGCGCGCACCAAGTCCCCTTTGCGACTCTGTCCCTCAGCGCAGGCCTCTGTTTCTGCCCATTCCGAGCACGTTCCGATGATCGGAGGACCCCCCGGAGGCCGGGATTTCCCGGCCCCACGCTGACAGAGGGGCAAAAGTTGGCCGAAAACGGGGACACGCGCACGGAGTCCTCTTGGCGACGCTCTCCCTCCGCGCAGGCTGCGGTTCCACCCTTTCCGAGCACGTTCCGACGGTCGGAGGACCGCCCGGAGGTCATGATTTCCCAGCCTCACCCTGACAGAGGCCCAAAAGTTTCTCCTATAAGAGGGTGACGCGGACACACATAGTCCCTTTTGAGACGCTGTCCCTCCGCGAGGAAATCCGTTTCCGCCCATTCCGGGCGCGTTACAACGGTCAGAGGCCAGCCCGAAGGCCAGGATTTCCTCGCCCCACCCTGACAGAGGTGCAAAAGTTGCCCCGAAAAGAGGGCCACGCGGACACACCTAGTCCTCTTTGAGATGCTGTCCTTCCATGCAGGCCTCCGTTTTAGCCTGTTCCGAGTACGTTCCCACGGTCTTAGGCCCGCCCGGAGGCCGGGATTTCCCGGTTCCACCCTGACAGTGGGGCAAAAGTTGCCCCGAAAAGAGGATGACGTGGACACACCTAGTCCTCTTGGAGAAAATGCCCTCAGCGCAGGCCTCCGTTTCCGCTTGTTCTGAGCGCGTTCCGACGGTCAGACGTACGCCCGAAGGCCGTGATTTCCCGGCCCCACTCTGACAGAGGGGAAAAAGTTACCCCGAAAAGAGGGTGACGCGGACACACCTAGTCCTCTTTGAGATGCTGTTCCTCCGCGCAGGCCTCCGTTTCCACCCATTCCGAGAGCGTTCCGACGTTCGGAGGTCCGCACGGAGGCCCTGATTTCCCGGCCCCAGTCTGACAGAGGGCAAAGGTTGTCCCGAAAAGAGGGCGACGCGTGGGCACCTTGTCCTCTTTGAGACGCTGTCCCTCGCTCTGGCCTCCGTTTCAGCCCGTTCCGAGCACGTTCTGACGTTCGGAGGCCTGCTCAGAGGCCGCAATTTCCCGCCACCCCCCTGACAGATGTGCTAGAGTTGCCCCGAAAAGGGGGCGACGCAGACTCACGTAGTCCTCTTAGAGACGCTGTCCCTCCGCGGAGGCCTCCTTTTCCGCCCGTTCCGAGTGCGTTCCAACAGTCGGCGGCCAGCCCAGAGGCTGCAATTTCCCGGCCCCACCCTGACAGAGGGGCAAAAGTTGCCCCGAAAACAGGGGGACGCGCGCGCACCTTGTCCTCTTGGATACGCTGTCCCTCCACGCAGGCCTCCATTTCCGCCCGTTCCGAGCGCGTTCCGACGGTCGGAGGCCCTCACGGAAGCCGCGATTACCCGTCCCCACCCTCATAGACGGGCAAAAGTTGCCCCGAAAAGAGGGCCATGCAGACTCACCTAGTCCTCTTGGAGACGCTGTCCGTCACGCAGGCCTCCGTGACCGCCCGTTCCGGGAGCGTTCCGACGGTCAGATTGCCGCCCAGAGGCCGCGATTTCCAGGCCCCACCCTGACAGAGGGGCAAAAGTTGCCCCAAAAACAGAGCAACGTGCGCGCACCAAGTCCTTTTGAGACGCTGTCTATCGCGCAGGCCTCCGTTTCTGCCCGTTCCGAGCGCGTTCCGAAGGTCGGAGGCCCGCCCGGAAGCCGCGATTTCCTGACCCCACCCTCACAGATGGGCAAGAGTTGCCCTGAAAAGAGGCCGACGCAGAAACACCTAGTCCTCTTTGAGACGCTTTCCTTCAGCGTAGGCGTCCGTTTCTGCCTGTACCGAGCGCGTTCCGACGGTCGGAGGCCCGCCCGGAGTTCGCGATTTCCCGGCCCTACGCTGACAGTGAGGCAAACGTTGCCCCGAAAACAGGGTGGCGCGCGTCCACCTAGTCCTCTTGGAGGCGCTGTCCCTCCGCGCAGGCTTCTGTTTCTGCCCCTTCCGAGCACGTTCCAATGGTTGGAGGTCCGCCCGGTGGCCGCCATTTCCCGGCCACACCCTCACAGATGGGCAAGATTTGCCCTGAAAAGAGGCTGACGCAGGAACACCTAGTCCTCTTTGAGACGCTGTCCCTCCACGTAGCCGTCCGTTTGCACCCATTCCGAGCGCATTCCGATGGTGAGAGGCCCGCCCAGAGGCCGCGATTTCCCGGCCCCACCCTGACAGAGGCCCATAAGTTTCCCCAAAAAGAGGGTGACGTGGACACACCTAGTCCCCTTTGAGACGCTGTCCCTCCGCGCAGGGCTCTGTTTCTGCCCCTTCCGAGCACGTTCCGATGGTCGGAGGTCCGCCCGGTGGCCGTGATTTCCCGGCCCCACGCTGACAGAGGCCCAAAAGTTTCCCAAAAAGAGGGTGACTCGGACAAGCCTAGTCCACTTTGAGACGCTGCCCCTCCGCGCAGGCCTCCATTTCCGCCCATTCCTAGAGCGGTCCGACGATCGGAGGACCGCCAGAGGCCGCGATTTCCCTGCCCCACCCTGACAGAGGCCCAAAAGTTTCCCCAATAAGAGGGTGACGCGGACACACCTTGTCCCTGTAGAGAGGCTGTCCCTCCGCGCGGAAATCCGTTTCCGCCCATTCCGTGCACATTACGACGGTCAGAGTCCCGCCCGATGGCCAGGATTTCCCGGCCCCACCCTGACAGATTCGCAAAAGTTGCCCCGAAAAGAGGGCCACGCGGACACACCTAGTCCTCTTTGAGACGCTGTCCTTCCACGCAGACCTCCCTTTTAGCCCGTTCTGAGCACGTTCCCACAGTCTGAGGCCCACGCGGAGGCTGGGATTTCCCAGTTCCACCCTAACAGTGGGGCAAAAGTTACCCGAAAAGAGGGTGACGCGGGCACACCTAGTCCTCTTTGAGACGCTGTCCTTCCACGCGGGCCTGCATTTTAGCCCATTCCAAGCATGTTCCCACGGTCTGAGGCCCGCCCAGAGGCCGCGATTTCCCGGCTCCACTCTGACAGAGGTGCAAAAGTTGCCCCGAAAAGAGGGCCACACGGACACACATAGTCCTCTTTGAGACATTTTCCCTGCGTGCAGGCCTCCTTTTCTGCCCATTCCGAGCACGTTCCGAAGGTTGGAGGCCTGCCCGAAGGGCGGGATTTCCTGGCCCCACCCTGACAGGGAGGAAAAAGTTGCCCGGAAAACAAGGGTGACGCACGCACCTAGTCCTCTTTGAGATGCTGTCCCTCGGCGCAGGCCCCCATTTCCACCCATTCCGAGCGGGTTCCAACGGTCGGCAGCCCGCCTGGTGGCCGCGATTTCCTGGCCCCAGCCTGACAGAGGGGCAGAAGTTGCCCGAAAAGGGGCCATACATGCGCACTTACTTCTCTTTGAGATGCTGTCCCTCCACGCAGGTCTCCATCTCTGCCTCTTCTTTGTGCGTTCTGACGGTTGGAGGCCCTCCCGGCGGCCGCGATTTCCCAGCCTCATGCTGACCGAGGGCCAAAAGTTGCCCCGAAAAGAGGGTGACGCGGACACACCTTGTCTTCTTTGAGACGGTGTCACTCCGGCAGGCCTCCGCTTCCGCCCGTTCCGAGCGCGTTCCGACGGTCGGAGGACCGCCCGGAGGTCGCGATTTCCCGGCCCACCCTGACAGAGGGCCAAAAGTTGCCCCGGAAAGAGGGTGACGCGGACACACCTAGTCTTCTTTGAGACAGTGTCACTCCGCGCAGGCCTCCGCTTCCGCCTGTTCCGAGCGCGTTCCGACGGTCGGAGGAACGCCCGGAGGTCGCGATTTCCCGGCCCACCCTGACAAAGGGCCGAAAGTTGCCCCGGGAACAGGGTGACGCGGACACACCTAGTCTTCTTTGAGACGGTGTCACTCCGCGCAGGCCTCCATTTCAGCCCGTTCCGAGCGCGTTCCGACGGTCGGAGGCCCACCCGGAGGCCGCGATTTCCCGGCTGCACCCTGACAGTGGGGCAAAAGTTGCCCCGAAAAGAGAGCCACGCGGACACACCTAATCCTCTTTGAGCATCTGTCCCTCGCGCAGGCCTCCGTTTCCACCCGTTTAGAGCACGTTACGAGGGTCAGAGGCCCGCGAGGATCCGCGATTTCCCGGCCCCACCCTGGCAGAGGGCCAAAAGTTGCCCCGAAAAGAGGGTGACGCGGACACACCTAGTCCTCTTTCAAATGGTGTCCCTTAGCGCAGGCCTCCGTTTCTGCCCGTTCCGAGGATGTTCCGACGGACGGAGGCCCGCCCAAGGACCGCAATTTCCCGGCCCCACCCTGACAAAGGGCCAAAAGTTGCCCCGAATAGAGGGTGACGCGGACACGCCGAGTCCCCTTTGAGACGCTGTCCCTCGGGCAGGCCTCCGTTTCCGCCCGTTCCGAATGTGTTCTGATGGTCGGATGTCTGCCCAGAGGCGGCGATTTTCCGGCTCCACCTTTACAGAGGGGCAAACGTTGCCCCGAAAAGAGGGCCACGTGGACACACCTACTCCTCTTTGAGACGTTGTCCCTCGCGCAAGCCTCCGCTTATGCCCGTTCCAAAAGCTTCCCGATGGTCGGAGGCCCGCCCGGAGGCTGTTATTTCCCGGCCCCACGCTTAAAGTGGGGCTAAAGTTTCCCCGAAAAAAGGGGGATGCGCATGTACCTAGGCCTCTTGGAGACGCAGTGCCTCCATGCAGGTCTCCGTTTCCGCCTGTTCCGAGCGCGTTCCGAAGGTCGGAGGCCTGCCCGGAAGCCGCGATTTCCTGACCCCACCCTGAAGAGGGCAAAACGTTGCCCCGAAAAGAGGGCCACGTGGACACACCCAGTCCTCTTTGAGATGCTGTCCCTCGTGCAGGCCTCCATTTCCGCCCGTTCCAAGCACGTTCCGAGGGTCGGAGGCCCGCCTAGAGGCCGTGATTTCCCGACCCCACCCTCACAGGGGCCCAAAAGTTTCCCCAAAAAGAGGGTAACGCGGACACACCTAGTCCACTTTGAGATGCTGTCCCTCCGTGCAGGCCTCCATTTCCGCCCATTCCTAGTGCATTCCGACGGTCGGAGGCCTGCCCGATGGGCGGGATTTCCTGGCCCCACCCTGACTGGGAGGAAAAAGTTGCCCGGAAAACAAGGGCGACGCGCGCACCTAGTCCTCTTTGAGACGCTGTCCCTCCGCGCAAGCCCCCATTTCCACCCATTCCGAGCGCGTTCCAACGGTCGGCGGCCCACCCGGTGGCCGCGATTTCCTGGCCCCAGCCGGACAGAGGGGCAGAAGTTCCCCGAAAAGGGGCCATGCACGCGCACTTACTTCTCTTTGAGACGCTGTCCCTCCACGCATGTCTCCATTTCTGCCTCTTCTTTGTGCGTTCTGACGGTTGGAGGCCCTCCTGGCGGCTGCGATTTCCCAGCCTCATGCTGACCGAGGGCCAAAAGTTGCCCCGAAAAGAGGGCCACGTGGACACACCTAGTCCTCTTTGAGATGCTGTCCCTTGCACAGGCCTCCATTTCCGGGCGTTCCAAGCGCGTTCCGACGGTCGGATGCCCGCCTAGAGGCCGTGATTTCCCGACCCCACCCTGACAGAGGCCCAAAAGTTTCCCCAAGAAGAGGGTGACGCGGACACACCTAGTCCACTTTGAGACGCTGTCCCTCCGCGCAGGCCTCTATTTCCGCCCATTCCTAGTGCGTTCCGACGGTCGGAGGCCTGCCTAGAGGCCATGATTTCCCGACCCCACCCTGACAGAGGCCCAAAAGTTTCCCCAAAAAGAGGGTGACGCGGACACACTTGGTCCCTTTTGAGACGCTGTCCCTCCGCGAGGAAATCCGTTTCCGTCCATTCCGTGCGCGTCACAACGGTCGAAGGCCCGCCCGAAGGCCAGGGTTTCCTGGCCCCACCCTGACAGAGGTGCAAAAGTTGCCCCGAAAAGAGGGCCACGCGGACACACCTAGTCCTCTTTGAGACGCTGTCCTTCCACGCAGGCCTCCGTTTCTGCCTGTTCCGAGTACGTTCCCACGGTCGGAGGCCCGCCCGGAGGCCGGGATTTCCCGGTTCCACCCTGACAGTGCGGCAAAAGTTGCCCCGAAAAGGCGGCGACGCGCGGGCACCTTGTCCTCTTTGAGACGCTCTCCCTCGCTCAGGCCTCTTTTTCAGCCCGTTCCGAGGGCGTTCCGATGGTCGGATGCCCCCCCCAGAGGCCGGGATTTCCCGGCTCCACGCTGACAGAGGGGAAAAAGTTGGCCCGAAAACAGGGGGACAAGCGCACCTAATCCTCTTGGAGACGCTGTCCCTCCGGGCAGGCCTCCGTTTCCACCTGTTCCGAGCGCGTTCCGACAGTCGGAGGCCCTTCCGGAGACAGCGAATTCCCGGCCCCACCCTGACAGTGGGGCTAAAGTTGCCCCGAAAACAAGGGGAAGCGCGCGCACCTAGTCCTCTTGGAGAAAATGCCCTCCGCGCAGGCCTCCGTTTCCGCTTGTTCTGAGCGTGTTCCGACGGTCGGACGTACGCCCGAAGGCCGTAATTTCCCGGCCCCATTCTGACAGAGGGGAAAAAGTTGCCCCGAAAGGAGGGTGACGCGGACACACCTAGTCCTCTTTGAGATGCTGTTCCTCCGTGCAGGCCTCCGTTTCCGCCCATTTCGGGAGCGTTCCGATGTTCGGAGGCCCGCACGGAGGCCCTGATTTCCCGGCCCCAGTCTGACAGAGGGGAAAGGTTGTCCCGAAAAGAGGGCGACGCGCGGGCACCTTGTCCTTTTTGAGACACTGTCCTTCGCTCTGGCCTCCGTTTCAGCCCGTTCCGAGCGCGTTCTGACAGTCGGAGGCCTGCTCAGAGGCTGCGATTTCCCGGCCCCACCCTGACAGAGGGGCAAAAGTTGCCCCGAAAACAGGGGGACACGCGCGCACCTTGTCCTCTTGGATACGCTGTCCCTCAATGCAGGCCTCCATTTCCACCCATTCCGAGCACGTTCCGACGGTTGGAGGCCCTCCCATAGGCCACGATTTCCCGGCCCCACCCTGACAGAAAGACAAATGTTGGCCCGAAATGAGGGCGACTCAGACATACCTAGTCCTCTTTCAGACGCTGTCCCTCCTTGCAGGCCTCCATTTCAGACCGTACCAACCGCGTCTCGACGGTTGGAGGCCCGCCCAAAGGCCAGGATTTTCCGGCCCCACTCTGACAGAGGGGCAAAAGTTTTCCCGAACAGAGGGCGACAAGTGCAACTAGTCTTTTTGAGGCGCTGTCTCCGTTTCTGCCCGTTCTGCTGTCTTTGTTTCTGCCCGTTTGAGGCAGGGCTCCGTTTCTGCCCGTTCCGAGAGCATTCCGATGATCAAAAACCCACACGGAAGCAGCGATTACCCGTCCCCACCCTGATAGATGGGCAAAAGTTGCCCCGAAAAGAGGGCCATGCAGACTCACCTAGCCCTCTTGGAGACGCTGTCCCTCGCGCAGGCCTCCGTTACCGCCCCTTCCGGGAGCATTCCGACGGTCGGAGTCCCGCCCAGAGGCCGCGATGTCCAGGCCCCACCCTGACAGAGGGGCAAAAGTTTCCCCGAAAACAGAGCAACGTGCACGCACCAAGTCCTTTTGAGACGCTTTCTATCGCACAGGCCTCCGTTTCTGCCCGTTCCGAGCGCGTTCTGATGGTCGGAGTCCTGCCCGGAAGCTGCGATTTCCCGGCCACACCCTCACAGATGGGCAAGAGTTGCCCTGAAAAGAGGCCGACGCAGACACACCTAGTCCTCTTTGAGATGCTGTCCCTCCGCGTAGCCGTCCGTTTCTGCCCGTACCGAGCGCGTTCCGACGGTCGGAGGCCCGCCCGGAGGTCGTGATATCCTGGCCCTACGCTGACAGTAGGCAAACGTTGCCCCGAAAACGGGGTGGCGCGCGTCCACCTAGTCCTCTTGAAGGCGCTGTCCCTCCGCGCAGGCCTCCGTTTGCACCCATTCCGAGCGCGTTCCGATGGTCAGAGGCCCGCCCACAGGCCGCGATTTCCTGCCCCCCCCCCTGACAGAGGCCCATAAGTTTTCCCAAACAGAGGGTGACGCGGACACACCTAGTCCCCTTTGAGACGCGGTCCCTCCGCACAGGCCCCTGTTTCTGCCCCTTCCGAGCACGTTCCGATGGTCGGAGTTCCGCCCGGTGGCCGCGATTTCCCGGCCCCACGCTGACAGAGGCCCAAAAGTTTCCCCAAAATGAGAGTGACTCGGACAAACCTAGTCCACTTTGAGACGCTGTCCCTCCGTGCAGGCCTCCATTTCCGCCCATTCCTAGTGCATTCCGACGGTCGGAGGACCGCCAGAGGCCGCGATTTCCCTGCCCCACCCTGACAGAGGCCCAAAAGTTTCCCCAATAAGAGGGTGACGCGGACACGCCTAGTCCCTTTTGAGACGCTGTCCTTCCACGCAGAACTCCGTTTTAGCCCGTTCCGAGCACGTTCCCACAGTCTGAGGCCCACCCGGAGGCCGGGATTTCCCGGTTCCACCCTGACAGAGGGGCGAAAGTTGCCCCGAAAAGAGGGTGATGTGGACACACCTAGTCCCCTTTGAGTTGCTGTCCTTCCGCGCAAGCCTCCGTTTCCGCTTGTTCTGAGCGAGTTCCTAAGGTCTGAGGCCCGCCCGGAGGCCACGACTTCCCGGCCCCACTCTGACAGAGGGGCAAAAGTTGCCCCGAAAAGAGGGCCACGCGGGCACACATAGTCCTCTTTGAGACGCTGTCCTTCCACGCAGGCCTCCATTTTAGCCCATTCCAAGCACGTTCCCATGGTCTGAGGCCCGCCCAGAGGCCGCGATTTCCCGCTCCACTCTGACAGAGGTGCAAAAGTTGCCCCGAAAAGAGGGCCACGCCGACACACATAGTCCTCTTTGAGACACTGTCCCTGCGCGCAGGCCTCGTTTTCTGCCCATTCCGAGCACGATCCGACGGTCGGAGGCCTGCCCGATGGGCGGGATTTTCTGGCCCCACCCTGACTGGGAGGAAAAAGTTGCCCGGAAAACAAGGGCGACACGCGGACCTAGTCCTCTTTGAGACGCTGTCCCTCCGCGCAGGCCCCCATTTCCTCCCATTCCGAGCGCGTTCCAACGGTCGGCGGCCCGCCCGGTGGCCGCGATTTCCTGGCCCCAGCCTGACAGAGGGGCAGAAGTTGCTCTAAAAGGGGCCATACACGGGCACTTACTTCTCTTTGAGACGCTGTCCCTTCCCGCAGGTCTCCATTTCTGCCTCTTCTTTGTGCGTTCTGACGGTTGGAGGCCCTTCCAGCGGCCGCGATTTCCCAGCCTCATGCTTACCGAGGGCCAAAAGTTGCCCCGAAAAGAGGGCCACGTGGACACACCTAGTCCTCTTTGAGACGCTGTCCCACGTGCAGGCCTCCATTTCCGCCCGTTCCGAGAGCGTTCCGACGGTCGGAGGCCCGCCTAGAGGCCGCGATTTCCCGGCCCCACCCTGACACTGGGGACAAAGTTGCCCCGAAAACGGGGGTGCGCACACCTACTCCTCTTGGAGACGCTGTCCCTCTGTGCAGGCCTCCGTTTCCGCTAGTTCTGAGCGCGTTCCGACGGTCGGACGCCCGCGCGGATGCTGCGATTTCCCGGCCCCACTCTGACAGAGGGTCAAAAGTTGCCCCGAAAAGGGGGTGACCTGGACACACCTAGTCCCCTTTGAGACGATGTCCCTCCACGCAGGAATCCATTTCCACCCATTCCAACTGCGTTCCAACGGTCGGATGCCTGCCCTGAGGCCGCGATTTCCCGGCACGACACTGACAGAGGGCCAAAAGTTGCCCCGAAAAGAGGGTGACGGGAAACACACCTAGTCCTCTTGGAACGCTGTCCCTCCGCGGGGGCCTCCGTTTCCGCTTGTTCTGAGCGCGTTTCGACGGTCAGAGTTCTGCCCGGAGTCCGCGATTTCCCGGCCCCACTCTGACAGAGGGGCGAAAGTTGCCCCGAAAAGGGGCCATGCATGCGCACGTTCTCCTCTTTGAGGCGCTGTCCCTCCACGCAGGTCTCCTTTTCTGCCTGTTCTGAGTGCGTTCCGACGGTCTGAGGCCCGCCCGGAGGCCGCGAATTCCTGGCCCCACTCTGAGAGTGGGGCCAAAGTTGCCCCGAAAACAGGGGGATGCGGGCGCACCTAGTCTTCTTGCAGACGCTGTCCCTCCGCGAAGGGCTCCGTTTCCGCTTGTTCTGAGCGCGTTACGAGGGTCGGACGTCTGCCCAGAGGCCACGATTTCCCGGTCCCACTCTGAGAGTTGGGAAAAAGTTGCCCCGAAGAGAGGGTGACGGGGAAACACCTGGTCCCCTTTGAGACACTGTCCCTCCGCGCAGGAATCCGTTTCCACCCGTTCCGAGTCCGTTCCGAAAGTCGGATGCCCGCCTGGAGGCCGAGATTTCCCGGCCCCACGCTGACAGAGGGCCAAAAGTTGCCCCAAAAAGAGGGTGACGTGGACACACCTAGTCCTCTTTGAGACGCTGTGCCTCCGCACACGCCACCGCTTCCGCCCGTTCTGAGCGCGTTCCGACGGTCGGAGGCCCGCCCGGAGGCCGAGATTTCCCGGCCCCACGCTGACAGAGAGCGAAAAGTTACCCAGAAAAGAGGGTGATGCGGACACACCTAGTCCTGTTTGAGATGCTGTGCCTCCGGGCAGGCATCCGATTACGCCCGTTCCGAGCGTGTTCCGACAGTTGGAGGCCCGCACGGAGGCTCTGATTTCCCGGCCCCAGTCGGACAGAGGGGCAAAGGTTGTCCCGAAAAGGCGGCGACGCGCGGGCACCTTGTCCTCTTTGAGACGCTCTCCCTCGCTCAGGCCTCTGTTTCAGCCCGTTCCGAGGGCGTTCCGATGGTCGGATGCCCCCCCAGAGGCCGGGATTTCCCGGCCCCACGCTGACAGAGGGGAAAAAGTTGGCCCGAAAACAGGGGGACACGCGCACCTAATCCTCTTGGAGACGCTCTCCCTCCGCGCAGGCCTCCGTTTCCACCTGTTCCGAGCGCGTTCCGACAGTCGGAGGCCCTTCAGGAGACAGCGAATTCCCAGCCCCACCCTGACAGTGGGGCTAAAGTTGCCCCGAAAACAAGGGGAAGCGCGCGCACCTAGTCCTCTTGGAGAAAATGCCCTCCGCGCAGGCCTCCGTTTCCACCCATTCCGAGCGTGTTCTGACGGTCGGAGGCCCTCCCGGAGGCCGCGATTTCCCGGCCCCACCCTGACAGAAAGACAAATGTTGCCCCGAAATGAGGGCAACTCAGACACACCTAGTCCTCTGTCAGATGCTGTCCCTCCTTGCTGGCCTCCGTTTCTGACCGTACCGACCACGTTTCGAAGGTTGGAGGCCCGCCCAAAGGCCGGGATTTCGCGGCCACTCCCTGACAGACTGGCAAAAGTTGCCCCGAAAACAGGGCGACGCCCGCACACCTAGTCTTCTTTGAGACACTTTCCCTCGCGCAGGCCTCCTTTTTCGCCCGTTCCGAGAGCGTTCTGCCTGTCGGGGGACCGCCTGAGACCGCGATTTCCCAGCCCCACCCTCACAGATTGGCGAAAGTTGCCCCGAAAGGAGGGCGACGCGCGCACCCCTAGTTTTCTTTGAGAAGCTGTCCCTCCGTGCAGACCTCTATTTCCGCCTGTTCCGAGCGCATTCCGACGGTCGGAGTCCCGCCCAGGGGCCGCGATTTCCCGGCACCACCCTTACAAAGGGGCAAAAGATACCCCGAAAACAGGGCGACGCGCGCGCACCTAGTCCTCTTTGAGGCGCTGTCCCTCCACGCAGGCCTCCGTTTCTTCTCGTACCGAGCGCGTTCCGACGGTCGGTGGCCTGTCTGGAGGCCAGGATTTCCCGGCTCCACCATGACAGAGGGCCAAAAGCTGCCTGAAATGAGAGCGACACGGACACACCCATTCCTCTTTTAGACGCTGTCCCTCCACGCAGGCCTCCATTTCTGCCCCTTCCGAGCGCAGTCCTACAGTCGGAAGCCCGCCCGGCGGCTGCGATTTCCCTTCCCCACCCTGACAGAGGAGCAAAATTTCCCCCGAAAACAGGGGGACGCGCATGCAACTAGTCCTCTTTGAGACACTGTCCCTCTGCGCAGGCCTCCGTTTCTACCCATTCCGAGCACTTTCCTACAGTCGGAGGCCCGCCCGGAGGCCGCGATTTCCCTGCCCGACCCTGATAGAGGGGCAAAAGGTACCCCGAAACAGGCCGAAGAACGCGCACCTATTCCTCTTTGAGACGCTGTCCCTGAACGCAGGCCTCCGTTTCCGCACGTACCGAGCACGTTTCGACGGTCATAGGCCCGCCCGATGGCCGGGATTTCCTGGCCCCACACTGTCAGAGAGGCAAAAGTTGCCCGGGAAAAAGGGCGACGCGCTCACCTATTCCTATTGGAGACGCTATCCCTACGCGCAGGCCTCCGTTTCCGCCCTTTTCCAAGCGTGTTCCGACGGTCGGAGGCCCGCCCGGAGGCCGCGATTTCCCGGCCCCAACCTGACAGAGGGGCAAAAGGTGCCCGGGAAAAAGGGCCACACACGCACCTAATCCTGTTGGAGCCGCTGTCCCTCCACGCAGCCCTCCGTTTCCTCACGTTCTGAGCACATTCCGACGGTCGTAGGCCCGTCTGGAGGCCCGGATTTCCCGGCTCCACCGTGACAGAGAGGCAAAAGTTGCCTCGAAAAGAGGGCGACGCGCGCACGTAGTCCTCTTTGAGACGCTGTCCTTCCGCACAGGCCTCCGTTTCCCCCCGTTCCAAGTGCGTTCCAACGGTCGGAGGCCCACCCGGAGGCTGGGATATCCCGGCCCCACCCTGACAGAGGTGCAAAAGTTGCCCGGAAAAA
>NW_025335702.1:60003-67310 GCF_004798865.1 Varanus komodoensis | reverse complement strand
TGCACCTAGTCCTCTTTGAGAAGCTGTCCCTCCACGCAGGACTCCGTATCCGCCCCTTCCGTGCGAGTTCCGACGGTCGTAGGCCCGTCTTGAGGCCAGGATTTCCCGGCTCCAATGTGACAGAGGGGCAAATGTTGCCTTGAAAGAGGGCGAGGCGCTCACGTAGTCCTCTTTGATACGCTGTCCCTCCGCGCAGCCCTCCGTTTCTGCCCGTTCCGAGCGCGAACGTACAGTCGGAAGCCCGCCCGGAGGCCTCACTTTACCCACGCAGGCCTCTGTTTCCGCCCATTCCAAGCGAGTTCTGAGAGTCGGAGGACTGCCCGGAGGCCGTGATTTCCCGGCCCCACCCTGAGAGAGGGCAAAAGTTGTCCCTAATAGAGGGCCACGTGGACACAACTAGTCCTCTTTGAGACGCTGTCCCGCCAAGCAGGCCTCCGTTTCCACGTGTTCGGAGCGCGTTCCGACGGTCGGAGGCCTGCCCAAATGCCGCGATTTCCCGGCCCCACCTGACAGGAGGGCAAAAGTTGCTCCGAAAAAAAGGCCACGCGGATACAAATAGTCCTCTTTGAAACGCTGTCCCTCCACGCAGGGTTCCGTTTCTGCCAATACCGAGCGTGTTACGACGGTCGGAGGCCAGCCCGAAGGCCAGGATTTCCCGGCCCCACCCTAACAGAGAGGCAAAAGTTGCCAGGAAAACAGGGCGAAGGGAGCGCACCTAGTCCTTTGAGAAGCTGTCCTTCGCGCAGGCCTCCGTTTCCGCCCGTTACAAGCGCGTTCCGATGGTCGGAGGCCCGCCCGGAGGCCGCGAATTCCCAGACCCACTCTGACAGTGGGGCTAAAGTTGTCCTGAAAACAGTGGGATGCACGCGCACCTAGTCCTCTTGGAGACGCTGTCCCTCCACGCATGCCTCCGTGTCCACCGATTCCGAGTGCGTTCCGACGGTCGGAGGACCGCCCGGAGGCCGCGATTTCCAGGCTCCACCCTGACAGAGGGCCAGAAGTTGCCCCAAGAAGAGGGTGACTCGGACACACCTAGTCCCCTTTGAGACGCTGTCCCTCCGCGCAGCAATCCGTGTCCGCCGTTCAAGTGCGTTCCGACGGTGGGAGGACCACCGGAGGCCGCGATTTCACGGCTCCACCCTGACAGAGGGGCAAAAGTTGCCCCGAAAAGAGGGCCACACGGACACACCTAGTATTCTTTGAGACGCTGTCCCTCGCCAGGCCTCCATTTCCGCCCGTTCCGAGCACATTCCGACGGTCGGAGGCCCGCCAGGAGGCCGCGAATACCCGGCCCCACCCTGACAGCGGGGCTAAAGTTGCCCCGAAAACAAGGGGAAGCGAGCGCACCTAGTCCTCTTGGAGAAAATGCCCTTCGCGCAGGCCTCCATTTCCCCCCGTTCCGTGAGCGTGCCGACAGTCGGAGGCCCGCTCAGAGGCCGCGATTTACCAGCCCCACCCTTACAGAGGGGCAAAAGTTGCCCCGAATAGAGGGCCACGTGGACACACCTAGTCCTCTTTCAGACGCTGTCCCTACGCGCAGGCCTCCATTTCCGCCAGTTCTGAGCGCATTCCGACGATCGGAGTCCCGCCCGGGGGCAGCAATTTCCCGGCCCCACTCTGACAGAGGGGCAAAAGTTGCCCCGAAAAGGGGGCACGAGGACACACCTAGTCTTCTTTGAGATGGTGTCCCTCCGCGCAGGACTCCGTTTCCGCCATTTCTGAGCCTGTTCCACGTGCGGATGCAGAACTGGAGGCTGCGATTTCCCATCCCCACTCTGACAGAGGGGCAAAAGTTGCCCGGAAAACAGGGTGATGCGGACACACATAGTCCTCTTTCAGACGCTGTCCCTCCGCGCAGGCCCCCATTTCCACCAGTTCCGAGCGCGTTCCGACGATCGGAGGCCCGCCCGGAGTCCGCAATTTCCCGGCCTCACCCTGACAGAAGGCCAAAAGTTTCTCCGAAAATAGGGCCACGCGGACACCCCTAGTCCTCATTGAGATGCTGTCCCTCGCGGAGGCCTCCGTTTCTGCCCCTACCAAGAGCTTTCCGACGGTCGGAGTTCCGCCCAAAGGCTGGGATTTCCCGGCCCCACCCTGCCAGAAAAGCAAAAGTTGCCCGAAAACCAGGGTGAAGTTCGCGCACCTGGTCCTCTTTGAGACGCTGTCCCTCACGCAGGCCTCTGTTTCCACGCATTCCAAGCGAGTTCCGACGGTCGGAGGACTGCCCGGGGGCCGTGATTTCCCAGCCCCACCCTGAGAGAGGGCAAAAGTTGCCCCTAATAGAGGGCCACGTGGACACACCTAGCCCTCTTTGAGACGCTGTCCCGCCGTGCAGGCCTCCGTTTCCACGTGTTCGGAGCGCGTTCCGACGGTCGGAGGCCTGCCCAAAGGCCACGATTTCCCGGCCCCAACCTGACAGGGGGGCAAAAGTAGCTCCGAAAGAAAGGCCACACGGATACAAATAGTCCTCTTTGAGACGCTGTCCCTCCGCGCAGGGTTCCGTTTCTGCCAATACCGAGCGCGTTACGACGGTCGGAGGCCAGCCCGAAGGCCAGGATTTCCCGGCCCCACCCTGATAGAGATGCAAAAGTTGTCCGGAAAACAGGGCGAAGCGAGCGCACCTAGTCCCTTTGAGAAGCTGTCCTTCGCGCAGGCCTTCATTTCCGCCAGTTCCGAGCGCGTTCCGACGATCGGAGGCCGGCCCGGAGTCCGCGATTTCCCGGCCTCACCCTGACAGAAGGCCAAAAGTTTCTCCGAAAAGAGGGCCACGAGGACACACCTAGTCTTCTTTGAGATGCTGTCCCTCGCGCAGGCCTCCGTTTCCGCCATTTCCGAACCTGTTCCACATTCGGATGCAGACCTGGAGGCTGCGATTTCCCGTCCCCACCCTGACAGAGGGGCAAAAGTTGCCCAGAAAACAGGGTGACGCGGACACACATAGTCCTCTTTCAGATGCTGTCCCTCCGCGCAGGCCCCCATTTCCACCAGTTCCGAGCGTGTTCCGACGATCGGAGGCCCGCCCGGAGTCGGCAATTTCCCGGCCTCACCCTGACAGAAGGCCAAAAGTTTCTCCGAAAAGAGGGCCACCCGGACACAGCTTGTCCTCTTTGAGACGCTGTCCCTCGCGCAGGCCTCCGTTTCCACCCATTCGGAGCGCGTTCCGACAGGCGGAGGACTGCCCGGAGGTCGCGATTTCCCGGCCTCACCCTGACAGAGGGCCAACAGTTGCCCGGAAAACAGGGCGACGCGTGCTCCTAGTAGTCCTTGATGGCTGTCCCTCCGAGCAGTCCACTGTTTCCGCCTGTTCCGTTCATGTTCCGTTCGCCTGAGGACGAGATTTCCCTGCTCCACCCTGACAGAGGGGCAAAAGTTGTACAAAAAGAGGGCGACGCGGACACCCCTGGTCCTCATTGAGATGCTGTCCCTCTGCGCAGGCCTCCGTTTCTGCCCCTACCAAGAGCTTTCCGACGGTCGGAGGTCCGCCCAAAGGCCGGGATTTCCCGGCCCCACCCTGCCAGAAAGGCAAAAGTTGCCCGAAAAACAGGGTGAAGCTCGCGCACCTGGTCCTCTTTGAGACGCTGTCCCTCACGCAGGGCTCTGTTTCCGCCCCTTCCAAGCGAGTTCCAACGGTCGGAGGACTGCCCGGAGGCCGTGATTTCCCGGCCCCACCCGGAGAGAGGGCAAAAGTTACCCCTAATAGAGGGCCACGTGGACACACCCAGTCCTCTTCGAGACGCTGTCCCGCCGTGCAGGCCTCCGTTTCCACGTGTTCGGAGCGCGTTCCGACGATCGGAGGCCTGCCCAAACGCCGCGATTTCCCGGCCCCAACCTGACAGGAGGGCAAAAGTTGCTCCGAAAAAAAGGCCACGCGGATACAAATAGTCCTCTTTGAAACGCTGTCCCTCCGCGCAGGGTTCCGTTTCTGCCAATACCGAGCGTGTTACGACGGTCGGAGGCCAGCCCGAAGGCCAGGATTTCCCGGGCCCACCCTGACAGAGAGGCAAAAGTTGCCAGGAAAACAGGGCGAAGGGAGCGCACCTAGTCCTTTGAGAAGCTGTCCTTCGCGCAGGCCTCCGTTTCCGCCCGTTACGAGCGCGTTCCGACGGTCGGAGGCCCGCCCGGAGGCCGCGAATTCCCAGACCCACTCTGACAGTGGGGCTAAAGTTGTCCCGAAAACAGTGGGATGCACGCGCACCTAGTCCTCTTGGAGACGCTGTCCCTCCTCGCATGCCTCCGTGTCCACCGATTCCGAGCGCGTTCCGACGGTCGGAGGACCGCCTGGAGGCCGCGATTTCCAGGCTCCACCCTGACAGAGGGCCAGAAGTTGCCGCAAGAAGAGGGTGACTCGGACACACCTAGTCCCCTTTGAGACGCTGTCCCTCCGCGCAGCAATCCGTGTCCGCCGTTCAAGTGCGTTCCGACGGTCGGAGGACCACCGGAGGCCGCGATTTCACGGCTCCACCCTGACAGAGGGGCAAAAGTTGCCCCGAAAAGAGGGCCACACGGACACACCTAGTATTCTTTGAGACGCTGTCCCTCGCCAGGCCTCCATTTCCACCCGTTCCGAGCACATTCCGACGGTCGGAGGCCCGCCAGGAGGCCGCGAATACCCGGCCCCACCCTGACAGCGGGGCTAAAGTAGCTCCGAAAGAAAGGCCACACGGATACAAATAGTCCTCTTTGAGACGCTGCCCTCCGCGCAGGGTTCCGTTTCTGCCAATACCGAGCGCGTTCCGACGATCGGAGGCCAGCCCGAAGGCCAGGATTTCCCGGCCCCACCCTGACAGAGATGCAAAAGTTGCTCCGAAAAAAAGGCCACGCGGATACAAATAGTCCTCTTTGAAACGCTGTCCCTCCGCGCAGGGTTTCGTTTCTGCCAATACCAAGCGCGTTACGACGGTTGGAGGCCAGCCCGAAGGCCAGGATTTCCCGGCCCCACCCTGACAGAGAGGCAAAGGTTGCCCGGAAAACAGGGCGAAGCGAGGGCACCTACTCCCTTTGAGAAGCTGTCCTTCGCGCAGGCCTCCATTTCTGCCCGTTCCGAACGCGTTCCCACGGTCTGAGGCCCGCCCAGAGGCCGGGATTTCCCGGCTCCGCCCTGACAGTGGGGCAAAAGTTGCCCCGAAAAGAGGGCCACGTGGACACACCTGGTTCTCTTGGAGACGCAATCCCTCGCGCAGGCCTCCATTTCCACCCATTCTGAGCGCATTCCGACAGTCTGAGACCCGCCTGGAAGCCGCGACTTCCCGGCTCCACCCTGACAGAGGGGCAAAAGTTGCCAGGAAAACGGCGATGCACGCACCTAGTCCTCTTGGAGACGCTGTCCCTCGCGCAGGCCTCCGTTTCCGCCCGTTCCGAGGACGTTCTGATGGTCAGAGGCCTGCCCGGAGTCCGAGATTTCCCGGCCCCACGCGGACAGTGGAGAAAAAGTTGCCCTGAAAACAGGGGGATGCTTGCGCACCTAGTCCTCTTTGAGAGGCTGTTCCTCCACACAGGCCTCCATTTCCTCCCGTTACGAGCGCTCCCCGTCGGTCGGAGGCCCGCCCGGAGGCAGCGATTTCCCGGCCTCACCCTGACAGAGGGCCAAAAGTTGCCCCAAAAAGAGGGCCACGCGGACACACCTAGTCCTCTTTGAGACGCTGTCCCTCCGCGCAGGCCTCCGTTTCCGCCCGTTCCAAGACCGTTCCAATGGTTGGAGGCCAGCCCGGAGGCCGTGATTTCCCGGCCCCCACCCTGACAAAGGGGCAAAAGTTGCACCGAAAAGACGGCCACACAGACACAGCTAGTGCTCTTTGAGACGCTGTCCCTAGCAGAGGCCTCCGTTTCCGCCTGTTCCGAGCATGTTCTGATGGTCGGAGGCCCGCCCGGAGGCCAAGATTTCCCGGCCCCACTCTGACAGAGGGCGAAAAGTTACCCCAAAAAGAGGGTGACGCGGACACACCCAGTCCTCTTTGAGACGCTGTCCCTCCGCGCGGGAATCCGTGCCCGCCGTTCCGAGTGCGTTCTGACAGTCAGAGGACCGCCCGGAGGCCGCGATTTCCCAGCTCCACCCTTAAAGAGGGGCAAAAGTTGCCCCGAAAAGAGGGCCACACAGATACACCTAGTATTCTTTGAGTCGCTGTCCCTCGCGCAGGACTCCATTTCCGCCCTTTCCGAGCGCGTTCCAATGGTCGGAGGCCCGCCCGAAGGCCGCGAATTCCCGGCCCCACACTGACAGTGGGGTAAAGTTGCCCCGAAAACAAGGGTAAGCGCGCGCAACTAGTCCTCTTGGAGAAAATGCCCTCCGCGCAGGCCTCTGTTTCTGCTTGTTCTGAGCGCGTTCCGATGGCCGGATGTACGCCCGGTGGCCGTGATTTCCCGGACCCACTCTGACAGAGGGGAAAAAGTTGACCCGAAAAGAGGGCGACGGGCGCGCACCTTGACCTGTTTGAGACGCTGTCCCTCGCTCAGGCCTCCATTTCAGCCCGTTCCGCGCGCGTTCCAATGGTCGGAGTCCCCCCCCGGAGGCCGGGATTTCCTGGCCTCACCCTGACAGAGGGCCAAAAGTTTCCCCAAAAAGAGGTTGATGCGGACACACCTAGTCCCCTTTGAGACGCTGTCCCTCTGCGCAGGCCTTCATTTCCACCCGTTCCGAGCGCATTCCTGCGGTAGCAGTCCCGCTCGGAGGCCGCGATTTCCCGGCCCCACCCTGACAGAGGGGCAAAAGTTGCCCCGAAAACAGGTGGACGCGCGCACACCGTGTCCTTTTGGAGACATTGTCCCTCCACGCAAGCCTTCGTTTCCACACGTTCCGAGCGCGTTCCGACAGTCGGAGGCCGTCCCGTAGCCTGGGATTTCCCAGCCCCACCCTGAAAGAGAGGCAAAACTTGCCCCGAAAAGAGGGAGAAGCGGACCCACCTAGTCATCTTTGAAATGCTGTCCCTCCACGCAGGCCTCCGTTTCTGCCCGCTCCGAGCGCATTTCGACGGTCGGAGGCCCGCCGGGAGGTCGCGAGTTCCCAGCCCCACCCTGACAGAGGGGCAAAAGTTGCCCCAAAAAGAGGACGAAGCGGAAAACCTAGTCTTTTTTGAGACGCTGTCCCTCATGCAGGCCTCCGTTTCCACCTGTTCCGAGCGCGTTCCGATGGACGGAGTCCCGCCGGCAGCCGCGATTTCCCGGCCCCACCCTGGCAGAAGGGCAAAAGTTGCCCCGAAATGAGGGTGACGTGGACACACCTAGTCATCTTTGGGACGCTTTCCATCTGCACAGGCCTCCGTTTCAACCCTTACCGAGCGCGTTCCGACAGTTGGAGGCCCGCCCATAGGCCG
>NW_025335702.1:42877-59903 GCF_004798865.1 Varanus komodoensis | reverse complement strand
AAGTTGCCCTGAAATGAGGGTGACGTGGACACACCTAGTCATCTTTGGGACGCTTTCCATCTGCACAGGCCTCCGTTTCAACCCTTACCGAGCGCGTTCCGACAGTTGGAGGCCCGCCCATAGGCCGCGATTTCCCGGCCCTACCCTGACAGAGGGGACAAATTTGCCCCCAAAAGAGGGCCGCACGGATACACCTAGTCCTCTTTGGGACGCTGTCCCTCCATGTAGGCCTCCATATCGGCCCTTTCCGAGGGCGTTCCGACGGTCAGAGGCCCGCCCAGAGGCCGCGATTTCCCGTCCCTACCCTGACAGAGTGGAAAAAGTTGCCCCAAAAGGAGGGCCACACTGAAACACATAGTCCTCCTTGAGACGCTGTCCCTCCGTGCAGGCCTCCATTTCTGCCCTTTCCGAGCACGTTCCCACGGTTTGAGGCCCTTCCCGGAGGCCGCGATTTTCCGGCCACAACCTGACAGATGCGCAAGACTTGCCCCGAAAAGAGGGCGACGCGGACACACCTAGTCCTCTTAGAAACGCTGTCCCTCCATGCAGACCCTCGTGTCTGCCTCTACTGAGTGTGTTCCGACAGTCGGAGGACCGCCCGGAGGCCGCGATTTCCCGGCCCGACCCTGACAGAGAGGCAAAAGATGCCCGGAAAACAGGGCGAAGCGCCCGCACCTAGTCCTCTTTGAGAAGCTTTCCTTCGTGCAGGCCTCTGTTTCTGCCCGTTCTGAGCACGTTCCGACGGTCGGAGGCCCACCCGGACGCCACAATTTGCCGGCCCCACCCTGACATAGGCCCAAAAGTTTCCCTAAAAAGACGGTGACGCAGACACACCTAGTCCCCTTTGAGACGCTGTCCCTCCGCGGAGAAATCCGTTTCTGCCCATTCCTTGCGCGTTCCGACGGTCGGAGGCCCGCCCGGACGCCGCGATTTCCAGGCCCACCCGGACACCGGCCCAAAAGTTTCCCCAAAAACAGGGTGACACGGAAACACCTAGTCCTCTTTGAGACGCTGTCCCTCCGCGTAGGCCTCCAGTTCCGCCCATTCCGAGCACGTTCCAATGGTCGGAGGCCCGCCCGGTTGCCGCGATTTCCCAGACCCAGCCTGACAGGGGGGCAGAAGTTGCCCCGAAAAGGGGCCATGCACGCGCACTTACTACTCTTTGAGACGCTGTCCCTCCACGCAGGCCTCGGTTTCTGCCTGTTCTGAGTGCGTTACAACGGTCGGAGGCCCGCCCGGAGGCCGCGATTTCCCGGCCCCACCCTGACAGAGAGGCAAAAGATGCCCAGAAAACAGGGTGAAGCGCGCACAGCTAGTCCTCTTTGCGAAGCTGTCCTTCATGCAGGCCTCCGCTTCCGCCCGTTCTGAGTGCGTTCCGATGGTCGGAAGCCCGCCCGGATGCCGCGATTTCCCGGCCCCACCCTGACAAAGGCCCAAAAGTTTTCCAAAAAGAGGGTGACGTGGACACACATAGTCCCCTTTCAGAAGCTCTCCCTCCATGCAGGCCTCCGTTTCCGCCCGTTCCTAGCGCATTCCGACAGTCGGAGGCCCGCCCGGAGGCCGCGATTTCCCGGCCCCACCCTGACAGAGGCCCAAAAATTTCCCCAAAAAGACGGTGACGCGGAAACACCTAGTCCCCTTTGAGACATTGTCCCTCCGTGCAGGCCTCCGTTTCCACCCGTTCTGAGCGCGTTCCGACGGTCGGAGGCCCTCCCACAGGTCGCGATTTCCCAGCCCCACCCTGACAGAAAGACAAATGTTGCCCCGAAATGAGGGCGACTCAGACACACCTAGTCCTCTTTCAGACGCTGTCCCTGCTTGCAGGCCTCCGTTTCTGACCATACCGACCGCGTTTCGAAGGTTGGAGGCCCGCCCAAAGGCCAGGATTTCCCAGCCCCACTCTGACAGAGGGCCAAAAGTTTCCCCGAACAGAGGGTGACAAGCGCAACTAGTCCGTTTGAGGCGCTGTCCTTCCGAGCAGGCCTTCGTTTCCGCCCCTTCCGAGTGCTTTCCGACGGTCAGAAACCCGCACGGAAGCCGCGATTACCCGTCCCCACCCTGATAGACGGGCAAAAGTTGCCCCGAAAAGAGGGCCATGCAGACTCACCTAGTCCTTTTGCAGACGCTGGCCCTCGCACAGGCCTCCATTTCCGCCCGTTCCGAGCGCATTCTGACGATCAGAGACCCGCCCGGAGGCCGCGACTTCCGGTCCCCAACCGGACAGAGGGGCAAAAGTTGCCCCGAAAAGAGGGCCACGCGACACACCTAGTCCTCTTTGAGACGCAGTCCCTCCACACAGGCCTCCGTTTCCGCCCGTTCCGAGAGTGTTCCGACGGTTGGAGTCCCGCCTAGAGGCCGCGATTTCCCGGCCCCACCCTGACAGAGGGGCAAAAGTTGCCCCGAAAACAGCAGCCTGCGCGCACGAAGTCCTTTTGAGACGCTGTCTATCGCGCAGGCCTCCATTTTCTCCCGTTCCGAGCGCGTTCTGATGGTCGGAGGCACGCCTGGAGACCTCGATTTCCCGGCCCCAACCTGACAGAGGGGCAAAAGTTACCCCGAAAGGAGGGCGACGTGTGCGCCCCTAGTTTTCTTTGAGAAGCTGTCCCTCCCGCAGGCCTCCATTTCCGCCCGTTCCAAGGGCGTTCCAACGGTCGGAGGCCCGCCCGTAGTTCGCGATTTCCTGGCCCCACCCCGACAGCGGGGCAAAAGTTGCCCTGAAAACAGGTTGACGCGGGGACACCTAGTCCTCTTTGTGACGTCCCACCGCGCAGGCCTCCGTTTCTGCCCATACCGAGCGCGTTCCGACGGTCCGAGTCCCGCCCAGGGGCCGTGATTTCCCGGCACAACCCTGACGGATGGGCAAGACTTGCCCCGAAAATAGGGCAACGCGGACATACCTAGACCTCTTTGAGACGCTGTCCCTCCGCACAGGCCTCTGTTTCCGCCCATTCCGAGCGCGTTCTGATGGTCGGAGGCACGCCTGGAGACCGCAATTTCCCGGCCCCACTCTGACAGAGGGGCAAAAGCTGCCATGAAAAGAGGGCCACGCGGACACACCTAGTCCTCTTTGAGCATCTGTCCCTGGCGCAGGCCTCCGTTTCCGCTTTTTCGGAGCGCGTTCCGACGGTCGGACGTCCAACCGGTGGCTGCAATTTCCCGGCCCCACCCTGACAGAGGCCCAAAAGATTCCCCAAAAACAGGGTGAGGAGAACACGCCTGGTCCCCTTTGAGACGCTGCCCCTCAGCACAGGCCTCTGTTTCTGCCCGTTCCGAGCACGTGCCGATGATCGGAGTCCCGCCCGGAGTCCGCTATTTCCCGGCCCCAGTCTGACAGAGGGGAAAAAGTTGCCCCGAAAAGTGGGTGACGCGGACACAACTAGTCCTCTTTGAGATGCTGTCCCTCCGCGCAGGCCTCAGTTTCCGCCCATTCCGAGAGCGTTCCGATGGTCGGAGGCCCTCCCAAACGCCGCGATTTCCCGGCCCCACCCTGACAAAGGGGCAAAAGTTGCCCCGAAAACAGGGCAACACGGACACACCAAATCCTCTTTGAGATCCTGTCCTGCCACGCAGGCCTCCGTTTCCGCGTGTTCCGTTCGCGTTCCGACTGTCGGAGGACTGCACAAAGGCCGCGATTTCCACGACCCAACCTGACAGAGGGACAAAAGTTGCCCCGAAAAGAGGGCAATGTGGACACACCTAGTCCTCTTTGAGACGCAGTCCCTACACCCAGACCTCCATTTCCGCCCATTCCGAGCGCGTTCCGATGGTCGGAGTCCCGCCCGGAGGCTGCACGTTCCCCACCCCACACTGACAGATGGGCAAAAGTTGCCCTGAAAACAGGGCGACGCGCGCCAACTAGTCCTCTTTCAGACGCTGCCCCTCCGCGCAGGCCTCCGTTTCCGCTTGTTCTGAGCACGTTCCTACGGTCGGACATCCGCCCGGGGGCCACGATTTCACGGCCCGACTCCGACAGAGGGGTAATGGTGCCCCGAAAAGAGGGTGACGCGGACACACATAGTTGTCTTTGAGACGCTGCCCCTCCGCGCATGTCTCCGTTTCCACCCATTCCGAGCGCGTTCCGACGCTCAGAGGACCGCCCGGAGGCCGCGATTTCCCAGCTCCACCTTGACAGAGGGCCAGAAGTTGCCATGAAAAGTGGGTGACTCGGACACATCTAGTCCAATTTGAGGCACTGTCCCTCCGCACAGGAAACCGTGCCCGCAGTTCCGAGCGTGTTCTGACGGTCGGAGGCCCAACCGGAGGCTGCAATTCCCTGGCCCACCGTGACAGAGGTGCAAAAGTTGCCCCGAATACAGGGCGATGCAGACAAACCTAGTCCTCTTTGAGACGTTGTCCCTCCGCGCAGGCCTCCATTTCCGCCAATTCCGTGCGTATTCTGACGATTGGAGTCCCGCCAGTGGCCGCGATTTCCTTGCCCCACCCTGACAGAGGAGCAAAAGTTGCCCCAAAAAGAGGGTGACCCAGAGACACCTAGTCCTCTTTGAGATGCTGTGCCTCCACGCAGGCATCCATTTCTGCCCATTCCGTGCCCGTTCCGACGGTCGGAGGCCAGCCCTGAGGCCGCGATTTCCTGGCCCCATCCTGACAGAGGTCCAAATGTTACCCTGAAATGAGGGTCATGCAGACACACATAGCCCTTTTCGAGACGCTGTCCCTCGCACAGGCCTCCGTTTCCACCCGTTCCGAGCACATTCTGACGGTCGGAGGCCCGCCCGGAGGCCGCGATTTCCCGGCCCCACCCTGACAGAGGCCCAAAACTTTCCCCAAAAAGAGGGTGACCCGGACACATCTAGTCTTCTTTTAGACGCTATCCCTACGCGCAGGCCTGTGTTTCCGCCCGTTCCGAGGACGTTCCGACGGTCAGAGGACCGCCCGGAGTTCGCGATTTCCCGGCCCACCCTGACAGAGGGGCAAAAGTTTCTCCGAAAATAGGGCCAAGAGGACACACCTAGTCCTCTTTGAGACGCTGTCCCTCTGCGCAGGCTTCCGTTTCTGCCAATACCGAGAGCGTTACGACGGTCGGAGGCCAGCCCGAAGGCCAGGATTTCCCAGCCCCACCCTGACAGATAGGCAAAAGTTGCCCGGAAAACAGGGCGACGCACGCGCACCAAGTCCTTTTGAGACGCTGTCTATCGCGCAGGCCTCCGTTTCCGCTCATTCCGAGCGCGTTCCGACGAACGGAGGCCCACCCGAAGGCCAGGATTTCCCGGACCCACCCTGACAGTGAGGCAAAAGTTGCCCGGAAAAAAGGGCGACGCGTGCACCTTGTCCTCTTTGAGGCGTTCTGATGGTTGGAGGCCCTCCCGGCGGCCGCGATTTCCCAGCCTCATGCTGACCGAGGGCCGAAAATTGCCCCGAAAAGAGCGCCACGTGGACACACCTAGTCCTCTTTGAGACGCTGTCCCTCGTGCAGGCCTCCATTTCCGCCAGTTCCGAGCGCGTTCCGACGGTCGGAGGCCCGCCTAGAGGCCATGATTTCCCGACCCCACCCTGACAGAGGCCCAAAAGTTTCCCCAAAAAGAGGGTGACGCGGACACACCTAGTCCACTTCGAGATGCTGTCCCTCCGCGCAGGCCTCCATTTCCGCCCATTCTTAGTGCGTTCCGACGGTCGGAGGCCCGCCAGAGGCCGCGATTTCCCAGCCCCACCCTGACAGAGTCCCAAAAGTTTCCCCTATAAGAGGGCCACGCGCACACACCTAGTCCTCTTTGAGACGCTGTCCTTCCACGCAGGCCTCCGTTTTAGCCTGTTCCGAGTACGTTCCCAAGGTCTGAGACAAGCCCGGAGGCCGGGATTTCCTGGTTTCACCCTGACAGTGGGGCAAAAGTTGCCCCGAAAAGAGGGTGACGCGGACACACCTAGTCCTTTTTGAGATGCTTTCCCTCCGCGTAGGCCTCCGTTTCCGCCCATTCCGAGAGCGTTCCGATGTTCGGAGGCCCGCACGGAGGCTCTGATTTCCCGGCCCCAGTCGGACCGAGGGGCAAAGGTTGTCCCGAAAAGGCGGCGACGCGCGGGCACCTTATCCTCTTTGAGACACTCTTCCTCACTCAGACCTCTGTTTCAGCCCGTTCCAAGCGCGTTCCAACGGTCGGATGCCCCCCCGGAGGCCGGGATTTCCCGGCCCCACGCTGACAGAGGGGAAAAGTTGGCCCGAAAACAGGGGGACACGCGCACCTAATCCTCTTGGAGACACTCTCCCTCCGCGCAGGCCTCCGTTTCCACCTGTTCCGAGCGCGTTCCGACGGTCGGAGGCCCTTCTGGAGACAGCGAATTCCCGGCCCCACCCTGACAGTGGGGCTAAAGTTGCCCCGAAAACAAGGGGAAGCGCGCGCACCTAGTCCTCTTGGAGAAAATGCCCTCCGCGCAGGCCTCCGTTTCCGCTTGTTCTGAGCACGTTCCGACGGTCGGACGTACGCCCGAAGGCCGTGATTTCCCGGCCCCACTCTGACAGAGGGGAAAAAGTTACCCCGAAAAGAGGGTGACGCGGACACACCTAGCCCTCTTTGAGATGCTGTTACTCCGCGCAGGCCTCCGTTTCCGCCCATTCCGAGAGCGTTCCGACGTTCGGAGGTCCGCACGGAGGCCCTGATTTCCCGGCCCCAGTCTGACAGAGGGCAAAGGTTGTCCCGAAAAGAGGGCGACGCGCGGGCACCTTGTCCTCTTTGAGACGCTGTCCCTCGCTCTGGCCTCCGTTTCAGCCCGTTCCGAGCGCGTTCTGACGTTCGGAGGCCTGCTCAGAGGCCGCAATTTCCCGCCACCCACCTGACAGATGTGCTAAAGTTGCCCCGAAAAGGGGGCGATGCGGACTCACCTAGTCCTCTTGGAGACGCTGTCCCTCGTGCAGGCCTCCGTTACCGCCCGTTCCGGGAGCGTTCCGACGGTCGGAGTCCCGCCCAGAGGCTGCGATTTCCTGGCCCCACCCTGACAGAGGGGCAAAAGTTGCCCCGAAAACAGGGGGACGCGCGCGCACCTTGTCCTCTTGGATACGCTGTCTCTCCACGCAGGCCTCCATTTCCACCCGTTCCGAGCACGTTCCGACGGTCGGAGGCCCTCCCATAGGCCACGATTTCCCGGCCCCACCCTGTCCGAAAGACAAATGTTGGCCCGAAATGAGGGCGACTCAGACACACCTAGTCCTCTTTCAGACGCTGTCCCTCCTTGCAGGCCTCCATTTCTGACCGTACCGACCGCGTTTCGTCGGTTGGAGGCCCGCCCAAAGGCCGGGATTTCCAGGCCCCACTCTGACAGAGGGCCAAAAGTTTCCCCGAACAGAGGGCGACAAGCGCAACTAGTCTTTTTGAGGCGCTGTCTCCGTTTCTGCCTGTTCTGCTGTCTCGGTTTCTGCCTGTTTGAGGCAGGGCTCCGTTTCTGCCCTTTCCGAGCACATTCCGATGGTCAGAAACCCGCACGGAAGCCGCGATTACCCGTTCCCACCCTGATAGACGGGCAAAAGTTGCCCCGAAAAGAGGGCCATGCAGACTCACCTAGTCCTCTTGGAGACGCTGTCCCTCGCGCAGGCCTCCGTTACCGCCCGTTCCGGGAGCGTTCCGACGGTTGGAGTCCCGCCCAGAGGCCGCGATTTCCAGGCCCCACCCTGACAGAGGGGCAAAAGTTGTCCCGAAAACAGAGCAACGTGCGCGCACCAAGTCCTTTTGAGACGCTGTCTATCGCGCAGGCCTCCGTTTCTGCCCGTTCCGAGCGCGTTCTGATGGTCGGAGTCCCGCCCGGAAGCTGCAATTTCCCGGCCACACCCTCACAGATGGGCAAGACTTGACCTGAAAAGAGGCCGACGCAGACACTCCTAGTCCTCTTTGAGACGCTGTCCCTCCGCGTAGCCGTCCGTTTCTGCCCGTACCGAGCGCGTTCCGACAGTCGGAGGCCCGCCCGGAGATCGCGATTTCCCGGCCCTACGCTGACAGTGGGGCAAACGTTGCCCCGAAAACAGGGTGGCGCGCGTCCACCTTGTCCTCTTGGAGGCGCTGTCCCTCGCGCAGGCCTCCGTTTGCACCCATTCTGAGCGCGTTCCAAAGGTCAGAGGCCCGCCCAGAGGCCGCGATTTCCTGGCCCCACCCTGACAGAGGCCCATAAGTTTTCCCAAACAGAGGGTGACGCGGACACACCTAGTCCCCTTTGAGAGGCTGTCCCTCCGCACAGGCCTCTGTTTCTGCCCCTTCCTAGTGCATTCCGATGGTCGGAGGACCGCCAGAGGCCGCGATTTCCCTGCCCCACCCTGACAGAGGCCCAAAAGTTTCCCCAATAAGAGGGTGACGCGGACACACCTAGTACCTTTTGAGACACTGTCCTTCCACGCAGAACTCCGTTTTAGCCGGTTCCGAGCACGTTCCCACAGTCTGAGGCCCACCCGGAGGCCGGGATTTCCCTGTTCCACCCAGACAGTGGGGCAAAAGTTGCCCCGAAAAGAGGGTGACGCGGGCACACCTAGTCCTCTTTGAGACGCTGTCCTTCCACGCAGGCCTCCATTTTAGCCCATTCCGAGCACGATCCGATGGTCGGAGGCCTGCCCGAAGGGCGGGATTTCCTGGCCCCACCCTGAGAGGGAGGAAAAAGTTGCCCGGAAAACAAGGGCGACGCGCGCACCTAGTCCTCTTCGAGACGTTGTCCCTTTGCACAGGCCTCCGTTTCCGCCAATTCCGAGCGTATTCTGACGGTCGGACTCCCGCCTTAGGCCGCGATTTCCTGGCCCCACTCTGACAGAGGAGCAAAAGTTGCCCCGAAAAGAGGGTGACCCAGAGACACCTAGTCCTCTTTGAGACGCTGTCCCTCCACACAGGGATCTATTACAGCCCTTACCGAGCGCGTTCCGACAGTCGGAGGCCCGCCCAGACGCCGCGATTTCCCGGCCCCACCCTGACAGAGGCCCAAAAGTTTCCTCAAAAAGAGGGTGACGCGGACACACCTATTCCCCCTTGAGACGCTGTCCCTCCGCGCAGGCCTCCGTTTCTGCCCTTACTGAGCGCGTTCCGACAGTCCGAGGCCCGCCCGGAGACCGAGATTTCCCAGCCCTACCCTGACAGAGGGGAAACAGTTGCCCCGAAAAGAGGGCCACGCACACTCACCTAGTCCTCTTTGAGACGCTGTCCCTCCACGTAGACCTACATTTCCGCCCGTTCCGAGCTCATTCCGAAGGTCACAGGACCGCATGGAGGCCGCAATTTTGCGGCCCCAACCTGAAACATGGGCAAGACTTGCCCCGAAAAGAGGCCGACGCGGACACACCTAGGCCTCTTTTAGATGCTGTCCCTCCGCACAGGCCTCCGTTTCTGCCCGTACTGAGCACGTTCCGATGGTCGGAGTCCCGCTTGGAGCCCGCGATTTCCCGGCCCCTCCCTGACAGAGGGGCAAGACTTGCCCCGAAAAGAGGGCGACGCGGGCACTCCTAGTCCTCTTTGAGACGCTGTTCCTCCACGCAGGACTCCCTTCCGCCTGTTCCGAGAGCGTTGTGACGGTCAAAGCCCCGCCCGGGGTCCGCGATTTCCGTCCCCACCCTGACAGAGGGGCAAAAGTTGCCCCGAAAAGAGAGTGACGCAGACACAGCAAGTCCATTTTGAGACGCTGTCCCTCCGTGCAGGCCTCCATTTCCGCCCGTTCCGATTGCGTTCCGACGGTCGGAGGCCCACCCGAATGCCGGGATTTCCCGGCCCCACCCTGACAGAGAGGCAAGACTTGCCCCGAAAAGAGGGCGACGACCGCATCTAGTCTTCTTTGAGGAGCTGTCCCTCCGCGCAGGCCTCTGTTTCCGCCCGTTCAGAGCACGTTCTGACGGTCGGAGTCCCGCCGGTGGCCGCAATTTCCTGACCCAACCCTGACAGAGGAGCAAAAGTTGCCCCGAAAAGAGGATGACGCGGACACACCAGTCACCTTTGAGACGCTGTTCCTCCATGCAGAAATCCGTTCCCGCCCATTCCGTGCGATTTCCGACGTTCGGAGGGCAGCCCAGAGGCCGCGATTTCCCGGCCCCACCCTGACAGAAGTCCAACTGTTGCCCCGAAAAGAGGGCCACGCAGACACACATAGTCCTCTTTGAGACGCTGTCCCTCGCACAGGCCTCCGTTTCCGCCCGTTCCGAGCACATTCTGATGGTCGGAGGCCTGCCTGGAGACCCCGATTTCCTTGCCCCACCCTGACAGAGGCCCAAATCATTCCCCAAAAAGAGGGTGACCCGGACACACCTAGTCCCTCTTGAGACTCTGTCCCTCCGCGCAGGCCTCTGTTCCTGCCTGTTCCGAGCACATTCCGACGGTCGGAGGACCACCCGGAGGCCGCGATTTCCCGGCTCCACCATGACAGTGGGGCGAAAGTTGCCCCAAAAAGAGGGCCACACGGACACACCTAGTATTCTTTGAGACGCTGTCCCTCCGCGCAGGAATCCGTGACCGCCGTTCCGAGTGCGTTCCGATGCTCGGAGGACCACCGGAGGCCGCGATTTCACGGCTCCACCCTGACAGTGGGGCAAAAGTTGCCCCGAAAATAGGGCCACACGGACACACCTAGTATCCTTTGAGACGCTGTCCCTCGCAAGACCTCCATTTCCGCCCGTTCCGAGCACGTTCCGACGGTCGGAGGCCTGCCTGGAGGCCGCGAATACCCGGCCCCACCCTGACAGTGGGGCTAACGTTGCCCCGAAAACAAGGGGAAGTGCGCGCCCCTATCCTCTTGGAGAAAATGCACTTCGCGCAGGCCTCCGTTTCCCCACATCCCGAGAGCGTTCCGACGGTCGGAAGCCCGCCCAGAGGCCGCGATTTACCGGCCCCACCGTTGCAGAAGGGCAAAAGTTGCCCCAAAAAGGGGGCACGAGGACACACCTAGTCTTCTTTGAGATGGTGTCCCTCCACGCAGGACTCCGTTTCCGCCATTTACGAGCCTGTTCCACGTTCGGATGAAGACCTGGAGGCTGCAATTTCCCATCCCCACCCTGACAGAGGGGCAAAAGTTTCCCTGAAAAGAGGGCCACGCGGACACACCTAGTCATCTTTTAGATGCTGTCCCTCCATGCAGGCCTCCGTTTCTGCCCGTTCCGAGAGCGTTCCAAGGGTTGGAGGCCCGCCCGAAGGCTGGGATTTCCCGTCCCCACCCTGACAGAGGGGCAAAAGTTGCCCAGAAAACACGGTGACGCGGACACACGTAGTCCTCTTTCAGATGCTGTCCCTCCGGGCAGGCCCCCATTTCCACCAGTTCCGAGTGCGTTCCGACGATCGGAGGCCCGCCCGGAGTCCGCGATTTCCCGGCCTCACCCTGACAGAAGGCCAAAAGTTTCTCCGAAAAGAGGGCCACGCGGACACAGCTTCTCCTCTTTGAGACGCTGTCCCTCGCGCAGGCCTCCGTTTCCACCCATTCGGAGCGCGTTCCGACGGGCGGAGGACTGCCCGGAGGTCGCGATTTCCCGGCCTCACCCTGACGGAGGGCCAAAAGTTGCCCGGAAAACAGGGCGACGCGCGCTCCTAGTACTCCTTGAGGGCTGTCCCTCCGAGCAGTCCACTGTTTCCGCCAGTTCTGTTCGCGTTCCGACGGTCGGAGGCCCGCCCTGAGGACGAGATTTCCCGGCTCCACCCTGACAGAGTGGCAAAAGTTGTACAAAAAGAGGGCGACGCGGACCCCCCTAGTCCTCGTTGAGATGCTGTCCCTCCGCGCAGGCCTCCGTTTCTGCGCATACTGAGCACGTTCCGACGGTCGGAGGCCCGCTTGGAGGCTGCGATTTCCTGGCCCCTCCCTGACAGAGGGGCAAGACTTGTCCCGAAAAGAGGCCGACGCGGACACACCTAGTCCTCTCTGAGATGCTGTCCCCCTGTGCAGGCCTCCGTTTCTGCCAGTACCGAGCGCATTCCGACTGTGGGAGGCCCGCCCAAAGGTCGGGATTTTCCGGCCCCAGCCTGACAAAGGGGCAAAGGTTGCCCTGAAAACAAGGCGACCCGGGCGCACCTTGTCCTCTTTGAAACCCTGTCCCTCGCGCAGGCCGCCATTTCCGCCCATTCCGAGCGCGTTGCGACGTTCAAGGTCCGGCCCGGAGGCCGCGATTTCCGGCCCCACCCTGACAGATGGGCAAGACATGCCCTGAAAAGAGGGCGACGCGGACATACCTAGTTCTCTTTGAGATGCTGTCGCTCCACGCAGACCTCCGTTTCCGCCCTTTCCGAGCGCGTTCTGACGGTCGGAGACCCGACCGGAGGCCACGATTTCCCGGCCCACCGTGACAGAGGGGCAAAAGTTGCCCCGAATACAGGGCGACGCGGACAAACCTAGTCCTCTTTGAGACGTTGTCCCTTTGCACAGGCCTCCGTTTCCGCCAATTCCGACCGCATTCTGATGGTCGCAGTCCCGCCGGCGGCCGCGATTTCCTGGCCACACTCTGACAGAGGAGCGAAAGTTGCCCCGAAAAGAGGGTGACCCAGAGACACCTAGTCCTCTTTGAGACGCTGTGCCTCCACGCAGGCATCCATTTCAGCCCTTACCGAGCGCATTCCGACAGACGGAGGCCCGCCCAGAGGCCGCGATTTCCCCGCCCCACCCTGACAGAGGTCCAAATGTTTACCTGAAAAGAGGGCCACACGGACAGACATTGTCCTCTTTGAGACGCTGTCCCTCCACGCAGGCCTGTGTTATTGACCGTTCTGAGCACGTTCCGACGGTCGGAGGACCGCCCGGAGGTAGTGATTTCCCGGCCCCAGCCTGACAGTGGGGCAAAAATTGCCCCGAATAGAGGGCCACACGGACACACGTGGTTCCCTTGGAGACGCAGTCCCTCGCGCAGGCCTCCGTTTCCTCCCATTCCGGGTGCGTTCGACAGTCGGAGACCCGCCCGCAGGCCGCGACTTCCCGGCTCCACCCTGAAAGAGGGGCAAAAGTTGCCCGGAAAACAGGGAGATGCACGCACCTAGTCACCTTTGAGATGCTGTCCCTCCGCGCAGGAATCTGTGCCCGCCGTTCCGAATGCGTTCCGATGGTCAGAGGACCACCGAGAGGGCGCGATTTCCCGGCTCCACCCTGACAGAGGGGAACGAGTTGCCCCGAAAAGAGAGCCACGCGGATACACCGAGTCCTCCTTGAGATGCCGTCCCTCCGCACAGGCCTCCAATTCCGCCCATTCCGAGCGCGTTCGAACGGTTGGAGGCCCGCCCGGTGGCCGTGATTTCCCAGCCCCAGCCTGACAGAGGGGCAAAAGTTGCCCCGAAAAGGAGCAATGCACGCGGACTTACTCCTCATTGAGACGCTGTCCCTCCACGCAGTCCTCCGTTTCTGCCTGTTCTCAGTGCGTTCCGACGGTCGGAGGCCCTCCCGGAGGCCGTGATTTCCCTGCCCCAGCCTGACAAAAGGGCAAAACGTGCCCCGAAAAGAGGGCGACGCGGACACATTTAGCCCTCTTTGAGACGCGGTCCCTCGCGCAGGCCTCCGTTTCCTCCCATTCCGTGCGTGTTCCAGTCGGAGACACGCCCGGAGGGCGCAACTTCCCGGCTCCACCATGACAGAGGGGCAAAAGTTGCCCTTGAAAATACGGCGGTGCACGCAGCTAGTCCTCTTGGAGACGCTGTCGTTCGCTCAGGCCTCCGCTTCCACCAGTTCCGACGGTCGGAGGCCCGCCGGGAGGCCGAGATTTCCTGGCCCCCACTCAGACAAAGGGGCAAAACGTGCCCCGAAAAGAGGGCGACGCGGACAAACCTAGTCCCCTTTGAGACGCGGTCCCTCCGCGCAGGCCTCCATTTCCGCCCGTTCCGACCGCGTTCCTACGGTCGGAGGCCCGCCCAAAGGCCGCGATTTCCCGGCTCCACCCTGACAGAGGGCAAAAGTTTCCTGGCGAACAGGGCGACGCGCGCACCGGGACCTCTTTGACGCGCTGTACCTCCGCGCAGCCCTCCGTTTCTGCCCGTTCCGAACGCGTTCCCATGGTTTGAGGCCCGCCCGGAGGCCGGGATTTCCCGGCTCCACCCTGACAGAGAGGCAAAAGTTGCCCCGAAAAGAGGTTCACACTGACAAACCTGGTTCCCTTGGAGACGCTGTCCCTCCGCTCAGGCCGCTGATTCGGCTCATTCCGAGCATGTTCCGATGGGCGGAGGACGGCCCAGAGGCCGCGATTTCCCGGCCCCACCCGGACAGAGGAGAAAAAGTCGCCCCGAATAGAGGGTGACACGGACATACCTATTCCCCTTTGAGACGCGGTCCCTCCACGCAGAAATCCGCTTCCGCTCGTTCCGAGTGGGTTCCAACGGTCGGAGGCCCGCCCAGAGTCCGCGATTTCCCGGCCCCACCCTGACATAGGTCCAAAAGTTGTCCGGAAAAGAGGGCCACACGAACATACATAGTCCTCTTTGAGACACTGTCCCTCGCGCAGAACTCCGTTTCCGCCCGTTCTGAGCATGTTTCGATGGTCGGAGGCCCTCCCGGGGGCCGCGATTTCCCGGCCCCACTCTGACAGAGGGGCAAAAGTTGCTCCGAAAAGAGGGCCACGCAGACACACATAGTCCCCTTTGAGACGCTGCCGCTCCACGCAGGCCTCCGTTTCCACCCGTTCCGAGTGCGTTCCGACGGTCGGATGCCCGCCCAGAGGCCGCGACTTCCTGGCTCCACCCTGACAAATGGGCAAAAGTTGCCAGGAAAACAGGGCGATGCACGCACCTAGTCCTCCTGGAGACGCTGTCCCTCGCGCAGGCCTCCGTTTCTGCCCGTTCCGAGCACGTTCTGATGGTCGGAGGCCCGCCCGGAGTCCAAGGTTTCCCGGCCCCACGCTGACAGTGGGGATAAAGTTGCCCTGAAAACAGGGGGATGCTTGCGCACCTAGTCCTCTTTGAGAGGCTGTCCCTCCACGCAGGCCTCTATTTCCTCCCGTTTCGAGCGCTTTACGTCGGTCGGAGGCCCGCCCGGAGGCCGCAATTTCCCGGCCTCACCCTGACAGAGGGCCAAAAGTTGCACCGAAAAAGGGCAACGCGGACACACCTAGTCCTCTTTGAGACGCTGTCCCTCCGCGCAGGCCTCCATTTCCCCCCGTTCCAAGCGCGTTCCGATGGCCGGAAGCCCGCCCGGAGGCCGCGATTTCCCAGCCCCAACCTGACAGAGGGGCAAAAGTTGCCCCGAAAAGAGGGCCACGTGGACACACCTACTCCTCCTTGACACGCTGTCCCTCCACCCAGGCCTCCGTTTCCGCCCGTTCCAAGTGCGTTCCGACGGTCGGAGTCCCGCGTGGAGGCCGCAACTTCCTGGCCCCACCCTGACAGATGGGCAAGAGTTGCCCCGAAAAGAGGCCAATGCGGGCACACTTATTCCTCTTTGAGACGGTGTCCCTCATGCAGGCCTCCGTTTCTGCCCTTACCGAGCGCGTTCCAACAAGCGGACGCCAGCCCAGAGGCCGCGATTTCCTGGCCCCACCCTGACATATGGGCAAGACTTGCCCCGAAAACAGGGCGATGCCCGCGCACCAAGTCCTCTTTCAGACGCTGTCCCTACACGCAGGCCTCCGTTTCTGCCCTTACCGAGGGCGTTCCGACAGTCAGAAGCCCGCTCAGAGGCTGCGATTTCCCAGCCCCACCCTGATAGATGTGCATGACATGCCCCCAAAAGAGGGCGACGCGGAAATACCTAGTTCTCTTTGAGACGCTGTCACTCCACGCAGGCCTCCATTTCCGCCCGTTCCGAGCGCGTTCTGACGGTCGGAGGCCCGACCGGACGCCACGATTTCCCGGCCAACCGTGACAGAGGGGCCAAAGTTCCCCCGAAAAGAGGGTGACCCGGACACACCTAGTCTTCTTTGAGACGGTGTCACTCCGCGCAGGCCTCGGCTTCCGCCAGTTCCGAACGCGTTCCGACGGTCGCAGGCCCGCCCGGAGGCCGAGATTTCCCGGCCCACTCTGACAGAGAGCGAAAAGTTACCCCGAAAAGAGGGTGACGCGGACACACCTAATCCCCTTTTAGATGCTGTCCCTCGCGCAGCCCTCCATTTCCGCCTGTTCCGAGCGCATTCTGACGGTCGGAGGCCCGAACGGACGCCACGACTTCCCGGCCCACCGTGACAGAGGGGCCAAAGTTGACCCGAATACAGGGCGACGCGGACACACCTAGTCCTCTTTGAGACGTTGTCCCTTTGCGCAGGCCTCGGTTTCCGCCAATTCCGAGAATATTCTGATGGTCGGAGTCCCGCCGGCGGCCGCGATTTCCTGGCCCCACTCTGACAGACAAGCAAAAGTTGCCCCGAAAAGAGGGTGACCCAGAGACACCCAGTCCTCTTGGAGACGCTGTGCCTCCACGCAGGCATCCATTTCAGCCCTTACCGAGCGTGTTCCGACAGTCGGAGGCCCTCCCAGAGGCCGCGATTTCCCGTCCGCACCCTGACAGAGGGCCAAAAGTTGCCCCGAAAAGAGGGTGACGTGGATAAACCTAGACCTCTTTGAGACGCTGTCACTCCGCGCAGGCCTCCACTTCCGCCTGTTCCGAGGGTGTTCCAACGGTCGGAAGCCCACCCGGAGGCAGAGATTTCCTAGCCCCACGCTGACAGTGGGGCTAAAGTTGTCCCGAAAACAGGGGGATGCGTGGGCACCAAGTCCTCTTAGAGACGCTGTCCCTCCGCGCATGTCTCCGTTTCCACACATTCCGATTGCGTTCCGACGATCGGAGGACCACCCGGAGGCCGCGATTTCCCGGCTCCACCCTGACAGAGGGCCAGAAGTTGCACTGAAAAGAGGGTGACTCGGACAAACCTAGTCCTCTTTGAAAAAATGTCCCTCCGTGCAGGCCTCCGTCTCCGCCCGTTCCGAGCATGTTCAGACAGTCGGAAGCCCGAACAGAGGCAGAGATTTCCCGGCCCCACTCTGATAGTGAGGCTAAAGTTGTCCAGAAAACAGCGAGATGCACGCGAACCTAGACCTCTCGGAGACGCAGTGCCTCCATGCAGGCCTCCACTTCCGCCCGTTCCGAGCGTGTTCAGACAGTCGGAAGCCCGCCCGGAGGCCGCGATTTCCGGGCCCCACTCTGACAGAGGGGCAAAAGTTGCTCCAAAAACAGGGAC
>NW_025335702.1:0-42777 GCF_004798865.1 Varanus komodoensis | reverse complement strand
ATGACAGAGGGGCAAAAGTTGCCCCGAAAAGGGGCCATGCACGCGCACTTACTCCTCTTTGAGAAGCTGTCCCTGCACGCAGGCCTCCGTTCCTGCCTGTTCTGAGTGCCTTCCGACGGTCGGAGTCCCTCCCGGAGCCCGAGATTTCGCGGCCCCACTCTGACACAGGCGCAAAAGTTGCTCTGTAAAGAGGTCCACGCGGACACACATAGTCCTCTTTGAAACGGTGTCCCTCCGCACAGGGTTCCATTTCTGCCAATACCGAGCGCGATACGACGGTCGGAGGCCCGCCTGAAGGCCGGAATTTCCGGGCCCGACCCTGACAGAGACGCAAAAGATGCCCGGAAAACAGGGCGAAGTGCGCGCACCGAGTCCTCTTTGAGAAGCTGTCCTTCGCGCAGGCCTCCCTTTCCTCCCATTCCGAGCACGTTCCGACGGTCGGAGGTCTGCCTGGACGCCGCGATTTCCCGGCCCCACCCTGACAGAGGTTCAAAAGTTGCCCCGAAAAGAGCGGGACACGCACGCACCTTGTTCTCATGGATACGCTGTCCTTCTGCGCAGGCCTCCGTTTCCACCCGTTCCGAGCGCGTTCCGATGGTCGGAGGCCCTCCCGGAGGCCGCGATTTCCCGGCCCCACCCTGACAGAAAGACAAAAGTTTCCCCGAAATCAGGGTGACTCAGACACACCTAGTCCTCGGTCAGACGCTGTCCCTCCTTGCAGGCCTGCATTTCTGACCGTACCGACCGCGTTTCGACAGTTGGAGGCCCACCCAAAGGCCAGGACTTCCCGGCCCCACTCTGACAGAGGGCCAAATGTTGCCCCGAAAAGAGGGCCATGCAGACACACCAAGTCCTCTTGAAGACGTTGTCCCTCGCGCAGGTCTCCATTTCCGCCCATTCCAAGCACATTCCAACGGTCACAGACCCGCACAGAAGGCGTGATTTCCCGTCCCCACCCTGATGGAAGGGCAAAAGTTGCCCCAAAAGAGGGCCATGCAGACACACCTAGTCCTCTTGGAGACGCTGTCCCTCGCGCAGGCCTCCGTTTCCACCCATTCCGAGCGCATTCTGACGGTCAGAGACCCGCCTGGAGGAGTCGATTTCCCGCCCCCCCCCCAACAGATGGGAAAAATCGCCGCAAAAAGAGGGAGGCGCGGACACACCTAGTCCTTTTTCAGATGCTGACCCTCCGCGCAGACCTCCGTTTCCGCCAGTTCCGAGCGCGTTCCGACGATCAGAGACCCTCCTGGAGGCCGCGACTTCCGGTCCCCAACCTGACAGAGGGGCAAAAGTTGCCCCGAAAACAGGGCCACGCGGAGACACCTAGTCCTCTTTGAGACGCAGTCCCTCCACGCAGGCCTCCGTTACTGCCTGTTCAGTGCGCGTTCTGACAGTCGGAGTCCCGCCCAGAGGCCGCGATTTCCCGGCCCCAACCTGACAGAGGGGCAATAGTTGCCCCGAAAACAGAGCGACGCACGCGCACCAAGTCCTTTTGAGACGCTGTCTATCGCGCAGGCCTCCGTTTCTGCTCGTTCCAAGCGCGTTCCGACGAACGAAGGCCCACCCGAAGGCCAGGATTTCCGGGACCCACCCTGACAGTGAGGCAAAATTTGCCCGGAAAAAAGGGCGACGCGCGCACCTTGTCCTCTTTGAGGCCCTATCCCTCCACGCAGGTCTCGGTTTGCGCCCGTACTGAGCACGTTCCGATGGTCGGAGGCATGCCCGGAGGCCGGGATTTCCCGGCTCCACCCTGACAGAGGGGCAAATGTTGCCCCGAAAAGAGGTCCACACGGACACACCTAGTCCTCTTTGAGATGCTGTCCCTCCGCGCAGGCCTCCGTTTCTGCCCGTACCAAGAGCTTTCTGACGGTCGGAAGTCCGCCCAAAGGCCGGGATTTCCCGGTCCCACCCTGCCAAAGGGCCAAAAGTTGCCCCGAATAGAGGGTGACACGGACACACCTGGGCCCCTTTGAGACGCTGTCCCTCGGGCAGGCCTCTGTTTCCGCCCATTCCGAGCGCGTTCCAACGGTCGGAGGACCGCCCGGAGACCGCGATTTCCCGGCCTCACCCTGACAGAGGGTCAAAAGTTTCCCCGAAAAGAGGGTGAAGCGGACACACCTAGTCCCCTTTGAGACGCTGTCCCTCCATGCAGGAGTCCGTTTCCACCCGTTCGGAGTGTGTTCCGACGGTCGGATGTCCTCCCAGAGGCGGCAATTTTCCGGCTCCACCTCTACAGAGGGGCAAACGTTGCCCCGAAAAGAGGGCCACGTGGACACACCTAGTCCTCTTTGAGACGTTGTCCCTCGCGCAAGCCTCCGCTTATGCCCGTTCCTAAAGCTTCCCGATGGTCGGAGGCCCGCCCGGAGGCTGTTATTTCCCGGCCCCACACTTAAAGTGCGGCTAAAGTATCGCCTAAAACGGGGATGCGCACGTACCTAGGCCTCTTGCAGACGCTGTCCCTCGTGCAGGCCTCCATTTCCACCCGTTCTGAGCACGTTCCGACGGTCGGAGGCCCGCCCGGAGGGTGCGATTTCCCGGCCCCACCCTCACAGTGGGGCCAAAGTTGCCCCGGAAACAGGGGGATGCGCGCGCACCTAGTCCTCTTGGAGACGTTGTACCTCCGCGCAGGCCTCCGTTTCCGCTTGTTCTGAGCGCGTTCCGACGGTCGGACGTCCGCCTGGAGGCCACGATTTCCCGACCCCACGCTGACAGAGCACCAAAAGTTGCCCAGAAAAGAGCGTGACGTGGACACACCTAGTCTTCTTTGAGAAGGTGTCACTCCGCACAGGCCTCCGCTGCCGCCCGTTCCGAGTGCGTTCTGATGGTCGACGGCTCGCCCGGATCCGCGATTTCCTGGCCGCACCCTGAAATTGGGGCCAAAGTTGCCCCGAAAACAGGGGGGTGTGCGCACCTAGTCCTCTTGGAGACGCTGTCCCTCCGTGCAGGCCTCCGTTTCCGCTAGTTCTGAGTGCGTTCCGACGGTGCTGCGATTTCCCGGCCCCACTCTGACAGAAGGGCAAAAGTCGCCCCGAAAAGGGGGTGACGCGGACACACCTAGTCCCCTTTGAGACGATGTCCCTCTACGCAGGAATCCATTTCCACCCATTCCAAGTGCGTTCCGATGGTCGGATGCCCGCCCTGAGGCCACGATTTCCCGGAACGACCCTGACAGAGGGCCAAAAGTTGCCCTGAAAAGGGGCCATGCACGCGCACGTTCTCCTCTTTGAGGCGCTGTCCCTCCATGCAGGTCTCCTTTTCTGCCTGTTCTGAGTGCGTTCCGACGTTCGGAGGCCCTCCCAGAGACCGCGATTTCCCGACCCCACTATGACAGAGGGGCAAATTTTGCTCCTAAAAATGGGCCACGCGGCCACACATACTCCTCTTTGATATGCTGTCCCTCCGCGCAGGATGCCGTTTCTACCCATACCGAGCGCGTTACGATGGTTGGAGGCAAGCCCGAAGGCCAGGATTTCCCGGCCCCACCCTGCCAGAGAGGCAATAGGTGACCGGAAAACAGGGCGAAGCGTGCGCACCTAGTCCTCTTTGAGGAGTTGTCCTTCGCGCAGGCCTCCCTTTCCGCCTGTTCCGAGCGCGTTCAAATGGTCAGAGGCCCGCCCGGAGGCCGCGAATTCCCGGTCCCACACTGACAGTGGGGCTAAAGTTGCCCCAAAAACAAGGGGAAGTGCGCGCACCTAGTCCTCTTGGAGAAAATGCCCTTCACGGAGACCTCCGTTTCTGCCCATTCCGAAAGCGTTCCAACGGTCACAGGCCCGCCCAGAAGCCGCGATTTACCGGCCCCACCCTTACAGAGGGGCAAAAGTTGCCCCGAATAGAGGGCCACGTGGACACACCTAGTCCTCTTTCAGACGCTTTCCCTCCGCGCAGGCCTCCATTTCCGCCAGTTCCGAGTGCGTTCCGACGATAGGAGGCCCGCCCGGGGGCCGCGATTTCCCGACCTCACTCTGAGAGAGGGGCTAAAGTTGCCCCGAAAAGAGGGCCACGTGGACACACCTATTCTTCTTTGAGTTGGTGTCCCTCCACGCAGGCCTCCATTTCCTCCCATTCCGATCACGTTCCACGTTCGGATTCCGGCCTGGAGGCGGCAATTTCCCGGCCCCACCCTGCAGAGAGGCAAAAGTTGGCCGGATATCAGGGCGACGCGAGCACCTGGTCTTCTTTGAGGCGCAGTCTTCTGCGCAGGCCTCTGTTTCCGCCCATTCCGAGCACATTCCGATGGTCGGAGTAACGCCCAGGGGCTGCGATTTCCCTGCGCCACCCTGACAGATGGGAAAGGCTTTCCCCGAAAACAGGGCGACGCGGACAAGCCCAGTCCTCTTTCAGATGCTGTCCTTCCACTCAGGCTTCCATTTCCGCCTGTTCCGAGTGCGTTCCGACGGTCAGAGACCGGCACGGAGGACGCGACTTCCCGTCCCCACCCTGACAGAGGGGCAAAAGTTGCCCTGAAAAGAGGGCCACGTGGACACACCTAGTCTTCTTTCAGATGCTGTCCCTCCACGCAGGACTCTGTTTCAGCCCTTTCCGAGCGCGTTCCACGTTTGGATGCACACCCGGATGCCGCGATTTCCCGGCCCCACCCTGACAGAGGGGAAAAAGTTGCCCCGAAAAGAGGGTGACGCGGACACACACAGTCCTCTGTGAGACGCTGTCCCTCAGAGCAGGCCTCCGTGTCCGCCCATTCCAAGAGCGTTCGGAGGGTCGAAGGCCCATCCGGAGGCCGCGATTTCACGGCCTCACCCTGACAGATTGGCAAAAGTTGCCCCGAAATGAGGGCGACGCGCGAGCCCCTAGTTTTGTTTGAGAAGCTGTCCCTCCATGCAGGCCTCCATTTCCGCCCATCCCGAGCGTGTTCTGACGGTCGGAGGCCCGCCCAGAGTCTGCGATTTCCCGGCCCCACCCAGACAGAGGGGCAAAAGTTTCCCGAAAATAGGGCGACACGGACACACCTATTCCTCTTTGAGACGCTGTCCCTCCACGCAGGCTTACGTTTCTGCCTGTTCCGAGCCCGTTCCGAGGGTCAGAGACCGGCATGGAGGACGCGACTTCCCGTCCCCACTCTGACAGAGAGGCAAGAGTTGCCCCGAAAAGAGGGCCACGCGGACACACCTAGTCCTCTTTGAGATGCTGTCCCGCCGCGCAGGAATCTGTGTCCGCGTATTCCGAGCGCGTTCCAACAGTCGGAGGCCCACCCAAATGCCGCGATTTCCCGGCCCCAACCTGAGAGAGGGGCAAAAGTTGCCCCAAAAAGAGGGCCAGGTGGACACACCTAGTCCTCTTTGAGACGCTGTCCCTCAGCGCAGGCCTCCATTTCCCCCCGTTCTGATCACGTTCCACATTCGGATTCCGGCCCGGAGGGGGCAATTTCCCGGCCACACCCTGACAGAGAGGCAAAAGTTGCCCGGAGAACAGGGCGACGCGAGCACCTGGTCCTCTTTGAGGCGCAGTCCTTCCCGCAGGCCTCTGTTTCCACCCATTCCGAGCGCATTCCGATGGTCGGAGTCCCGCCCAGGGGCTGCGATTTCCCTGCACCACCCTGACAGATGGGCAAGGCTTTCCCCGAAAACAGGGCGACACGGACAAGCCTAGTCCTCTTTCAGATGCTGTCCTTCCACTCATGCTTCCATTTCCGCCTGTTCCGAGCGCGTTCCGATGGTCAGAGACCGGCACGGAGGACGCGACTTCCCGTCCCCACCCTGAGAGAGGGGCAAAAGTTTCCCCGAAAAGAGGGCCACGTGGACACACCTAGTCCTCTTTGAGACGCTGTCCCTCCGCGCAGGCCTCCATTTCCGCCCATTCCGAGCGCGTTCCAATGGTCGGCGGCCCGCACAGCGGCCGCGATTTCCTGGCCCCAGCCAGAGGGAAAGGCAAAAGTGGCCCCAAAAAGGGGCCATGCACACGCACTTTCTCCTCTTTTAGACCTTGTCCCTCCACGCAGTCCTCCGTTTCTGCCTGTTCTGAGTGCGTTCCGATGGTCAGAGGCCCTCCCGGAGGCCGCGATTTCCCGGCCCCACTCTGACTGTGGGGCAAACTTTACCCGAAAACAGGGGGATGCGCGTCCACCTAGTCCCCTTGGAGGCGCTGTCCCTCCGCGCATACCTCCCTGTCCACCGATTCCGAGCACGTTCCGAGGGTCGGAGGACCACACGGAGGCCGCGATTTCCAGGCTGCACCCTGACAGAGGGCCAGAAGTTGCCCTAAGAAGAGGATGACTCGGACACACCTAGTCCCCTTTGAGACGCTGTCCCTCCGCGCAGGAATCCGTGTCCGCCGTTCCGAGTGCGTTCCGAGGGTCGGAGGACCACCGGAGGCCACGATTTCACGGCTCCACCCCGACAGAGGGGCAAAAGTTGCCCCGAAAAGAGGGCCACGCGGACACACCTAGTATTCTTTGAGACGCTGTCCCTTGCCAGGCCTCCTTTTCCGCCCTTTCCGAGCGCGTTCTGACGGTCGGAGGCCCAACCGGAGGCCACGATTTCCCGGCCCATCGTGACAGAGGGGCAAAAGTTGCCCCGAATACAGGGCCACGCAGACAGAAATTGTCCTCTTTGAGACGCTGTCCCTCGCACAGGCCTCCGTTTCCTCCCGTTGCGAGCACGTTCTGATGGTCGGAGGCCCGCCCGGAGGCCGCGAATTCCTGGCCCCACCCTGACAGAGGCCCAAAACTTTCCCCAAAAAGAGGGTGACCTGGACACATATAGTCCCCTTTGAGACGCTGTCACTCCGCACAGGCCTGTGTTATTGCCCGTTCTGAGCACGTTCCGACGGTCGGAGGACCGTCCGGAGGTCGCGATTTCCCGCCCACCCTGTCAGAGGGCCAACAGTTGCCCCGAAAAGAGCGGGATGTGCGCGCACCTAGTCCCCTTGGAGACGCTGTCCCTTTGCGGGAGCCTCCGTTTCTGCTTGTTCTGAGCGCTTTCTGACGGTCAGAGGCCCTCCCGGAGGCTGCGATTTCCTGGCCCCACTCTGACAGAGGGGCAAAAGTTGCTCCGAAAAAAGGGCCACGCGGACACACCTAGTCCTCTTTGAGACGCTGTCCCTCCGCGCAGGCTTCCGTTTCTGCCAATACCGAGCCCGTTACGAAGGTCGGAGGCCAGCCCAAAGGCCACGATTTCCCGGCCCCACCCTGCCAGAGAGGCAAAAGTTGCCCGGAAAACAGGGCGAAGCGAGCGCACCTTGTCCTCTTTGGACACTGCCCTTCCACGCAGGCCTCCGTTTCTGCCCATTCCAAATGCGTTCGCACGGTCTGAGGTCCGCCCGGAGGCCAGGATTTCCCGGCTCCACCCTGACAGAGGGGAAAGAGCTGCCCCGAGAAGAGAGCCACGCGGAAACACCTAGTCCTCTTTGAGATGCTGTCCCTCCACGCGGGCCTCCAATTCGGCTCATTCCGAGCACGTTCCAACGGTCGGAGGCCAGCCCGGAGGCCGGGATTTCCCGGACCCACCCTGACAGAGGCCCAAAAGTTGCCCCGAAAAGAGGGCCGCGCGGACACAACTTGTCCTCTTTGAGACGCTGTCCTTCCACGCAGGCCTCCGTTTATGCCCGTTCCGAAGGCGTTCCCACGGTCTGAGGCCCACCCGGAGGCCGGGATTTCCCGGCTCCACCCTGACAGAGGGGCAAAAGTTGCCCCGAAAAGAGGGCCACACGGAGACACCTGGTTCTCTTGGAGACGCAATCCATCGCGGAGGCCTCCATTTCCGCCCATTCCGAGAGCGTTCCGACAGTTGGAGACCCGCCCAGAGGCCGCGACTTCCTGGCTCCACCCTGACAGAGGGGCAAAAGTTGCAGGAAAACAGGGCGATGCACGCGCCTATTACTCTTGGAGACGCTGTCCCTCGCGCAGGCCTCCGTTTCCACCCGTTCCGAGCACGTTCTTACGGTCGGAGGCCCGCCCGGAGTCCGGGATTTCCCAGCCCCACGTGGACAATGGGGATGAAGTTGCCCTGAAAACAGGGGGATTCTTGCGCACCTAGTCCTCTTTGAGAGGCTGTCCCTCCACGCAGGCCTCCATTTTCTCCAGTTATGAGCGCTCTCTGTCGGTCGAAGGCCCGCCCGGAAGCCGCGATTTCCCGGCCTCACCCTGACAGAGGGCCAAAAGTTGCCCCGAAAAAAGGCCAAGTGGACACACCTAGTCCTCTTTGAGACGCTGTCCCTCCGCACAGGCCTCCGCTTCCGCCCGTTCCGAGTGTGTTCCGACGGTCAGGGGACCGCCCGGAAGCCGTGATTTACCGGCTCCACCCTGACAGAGGGCCAGAAGTTGCCCCGAAAAGAGGGTGACTCGGGCACACCTAGTTCCCGTTGCGACGCTGTCCTTCTGCACAGGAATCCGTGTCCGTCGTTCCGAGTGCATTCCGACGGTCGGAGGCCCGCCCAGAGGCGGCGATTTCCCAGTTCCACCATGACAGAGGGGCAAAACTTGCCCCGAAAAGAGGGCCACGCGGACACACCTAGTATTCTTTGGGACGCTGTCCCTCACGCAGGCCTCTGCTTCCGCCCGTTCCGAGCGCGTTCCGACGGTCGGAGGCCCGTCTGGAGGCCGCGAATTCCCGGCCCCACCATGAAAGATGAGGCAAAAGTTGCTCGGAAAACAAGGCGAAGCGCACGCACCTAGTACTCTTGTAGACACTCTCCCTGGTGCAGGCCTCCGTTTCCTCCCGTTCCGAGGGCGTTCCGACAGTCAGAGGCCCGCCCGGAAGCAGGGATTTCCCGGCTCCACCCTGACAGAGGGCGATGAACGAGCTCTTAGTCCTCTTTGAGACGCTGTCCGTCCACGCCGTCCTCCATTTCCGCCCATTCCAAGTGCGTTCCGACGGTCGGAGCCACGCCCGGAGGCTGCGATTTCCCTGCCCCAGCCTGACAAAGGGGCTAAACGTGCCCCGAGAAGAGGGCGACGCAGAAACACCTAGTCCTCTTTGAGACGCTGTCCCTCGCGCAGGCCTCCGTTTCCTCCCATTCCGTGCGTGTTCCAACAGTTGGAGACCCGCCCGGAGGGCGCAACTTCCCGGCTCCACCATGACAGAGGGGCAAAAGTTGCCCTTGAAATAGGGCGATGCACACAGCTAGTCCTCTTGGAGACGCTGCCGTTCGCTCAGGCCTCCGCTTCCACCAGTTCCGACTGTCGGAGGCCCGCCCGGAAGCCGAGATTTCCTGGCCCCATGCTGAAAGAGGGGCAAAAGTTGCCCCAAAAACAGGGGGATGCGCGCGCACCTTGTCCTCTTGGAGACGCAGTCCCTCCGTGTACGCCTCCATTTCCACCTGTTACAAGCGCTTTCCGTCGGTCGGAGGCCCGCCCGCAGACCACGATTTCCCGGCCTCACCCAGACAGAGGGCCAAAAGTTTCTCCAAAAAGAGGGCCATGCGGACACAGCTCGTCCTCTTTGAGATGCTGTCCCTCGCGCAGGCCTCCGTTTCCGCCAATTCCGAGCGTATTCTGACGGTCGGAAGCCCGCCTGGGGGCCGCGATTTTCCGTCCCCACTCTGACAGAGCGGCAAATCTTGCCTCGAAAAGAGGGCCACGCGGACACACCTAGTCCTCTTTGAGACGCTGTCCCTAAGCGCAGGCCTCCATTTCCGCCAATTACGAGCGCATTCTGATGGTCGGAGTCCCGCCCAGGTGCTGCGATTTACCTGCACTACCCTGACAGGTGGGCAAGGCTTGCCCCGAAAACAGGGCGACGCAGACAAGCCTAGTCCTTTTTCAGATGCTGTCCTTCCACTCATGATTCTGTTTCCGCCTGTTCCGAGCGTGTTCCGACGATCAGAGACCGGCACGGAGGACGCGACTTCCCGTCCCCACCCTGACAGAGGGGCAAAAGTTGCCCTGAAAAGAGGGCCACGTGGACACACCTAGTCTTCTTTCAGATGCTCTCCCTCCGCGCAGGACTCTGTTTCAGCCCTTTCCGAGCACGTTCCACGTTTGGATGCACGCCCGGATGCCGCGATTTCCCGGCCGCACCCTGACAGAGGGGAAAAAGTTGCCCCGAAAGGAGGGTGACGCAGACACTCATAGTCCTCTGTGAGACGCTGTCCCTCAGAGCTGGCCTCCATTTCCCCCCAATTCGAGAGACTTCTGACGGTCGTAGGACCATCCGGAGGACGCGATTTCCCGGACCCACCCTGACACATTGGCAAATGTCGCCCCGAAATGAGGGCGACATGCGAGCCCCTAGTTTTGTTTGAGAAGCTGTCCCTCCGCGCAGGCCTCCATTTACGCCCATTCCGAGCGTGATCCGACGGTCGGAGGCCCGCCCGGAGTCCGCGATTTCCCGGCCCCATCCAGACAGTGGGGCAAAAGTTGCCCCGAAAAGAGCGCCACGTGGACGCACCTAGTCCTCTTTGAGACGCTGTCCCTCCACGCAGGCTTCCTTTTCCGCCTGTTCCGAGCCCGTTCCGAGGGTCAGAGGCCGGCACGGAGGATGCGACTTCCCGTCCCCACCCTGACAGAGGGGCAAAAGTTGCCCCGAAAAGAGGGCCACTTTGACACACCTAGTCTTCTTTCAGATGCTGACCCTCCGCGCAGGACTCTGTTTCAGGCCTTTCCGAGCGTGTTCCACGTTTGGATGTACGCCTGGATGCCGCGATTTCCCGGTCCCACCCTGACAGAGGGGAAAAAGGTGGCCCGAAAGGAGGGTGACGCAGACACACATAGTCCTCTGTGAGATGCTGTCCCACAGCGCAGGCCTCCATTTCCGCCCATTCCGAGAGCGTTCTGACGATCGGAGGCCCATCCGGAGGCCGCGATTTCCCGGCCCCACCCTGACAGATTGGCAAAAGTTGCCCCGAAACGAGGGCAATGCGCGAGCCCCTACTTTTGTTTGAGAAGCTGTCCCTCCATGCAGGCCTCCCTTTCTGCCTGTATCGCGCACGTTCTGAAAGTCGGAGGCCCCCCCCCGAAGGCCGGGATTCCGTGGCCACTCCCTGACAGACTGGCAAAAGTTGCCCCGAAAACAGGGCGACGCGCGCACACCTAGTCTTCTTTGAGACACTTTCCCTCGTGCAGGTCTCTGTTTTCGCCCGTTCCGAGAGCGTTCTGTCGGTCGGAGGCTCGCCCAGGGGCCGCGATTTCCCGGCACCACCACGACAGATGGGCTAGACTTGCCCCGAAAAGAGGGCCACGTGGACACACCTAGTCCTCTTTGAGACGCTGTCCCTCGCGCAGGCCTCCGTTTCCGCCTGTTCCGAGCACGTTCCGACGGTCGGAGGCCCACCCGGAGGCCGCGATTTCCTGGCCCCACTCTGACAGAGGGGCAAAAGTTGCCCCAAACAGAGGGTGACAAGGGCACACCTAGTCCCCTTTGAGACGCTGTCCCTCCGCGCAGGAATCCGTTTCCACCCGTTCCGAGTGCGTTCCGACGGTCGGATGCCAGCCCAGAGGCCGCGATTTCCCGGCCCCACCCTGACAGATTGGCAAAAGTTGCCCCGAAACGAGGGTAACGCGCGAGCCCCTTGTTTTGTTTGAGAAGCTGTCCCTCCACGTAGGCCTCCCTTTCTGCCTGTATCGCGCACGTTCTGAAAGTCGGAGGCCCCCCCCGAAGGCCGGGATTTAGTGGCCACTCCCTGACAGACTGGCAAAAGTTGCCCCGAAAACAGGGCGACACGCGCACACGTAGTCTTCTTTGAGACAATTTCCCTCGTGCAGACCTCCGTTTTCGCCCGTTCCGAGAGCGTTCTGTCGGTCAGAGGCCCGCCCAGGGGCCGCGATTTCCCGGCACCACCATGACAGATGGGCTAGACTTGCCCCAAAAACAGGGCGACGTGGACACAATTAGTCCTCTTTGAGGCCCGCCCAAATGCCGCGATTTCCCAGCCCCAACCTGAGAGAGGGGCAAAAGTTGCCCCGAAAAGAGGGCCACGCGGACACACCTAGTCCTCTTTGAGACGCTGTCCCTCAGTGCAGGCCTCCATTTCCGCCCATTCCGATCACGTTCCACGTTGGGATTCCGGCCCGGAGGCAGCAATTTCCCGGCCCCACCCCGACAGAGAGGCAAAAGTTGCCCGGATAACAGGGTGACGAAAGCACCTGGTCCTCTTTGAGGCTCAGTCCTTCCATGCAGGCCTCTGTTTCCGCCCATTCCGAGCGCATTAGTATGGTCGGAGTCCCGCCCAGGGGCTGCGATTTCCCTGCACCACCCTGACAGATGGGCAAGGCTTGCCCCGAAAACAGGGCGACGCGGAAAAGCCTAGTCCTCTTTCAGATGCTGTCCTTCCACTCAGGCTTCCGTTTCCGCCTGCTCGGAGCGCGTTCCGACGGTCAGAAACTGGCACGGAGGACGCGACTTCCCGTCCCCACCCTGACAGAGGGGAAAAGGTGCCCCGAAAAGAGGGCCACGTGGACACACCTAGTCTTCTTTCAGATGCTCTCCCTCCGCGCAGGACTCTGTTTCAGCCCTTTCCGAGCGCGTTCCACGTCTGGATGCACGCCCGGATGCCGCTATTTCCCGGCCCCACCCTGACAGAGGGGAAAAAGTTGCCCCGAAAAGAGGGTGACGCAGACACACATAGTCCTCTGTGAGACGCTGTCCCTCAACGCAGGCCTCCGTTTCCGCGCATTCCGAGAGCGTTCAGACGGTCGGAGGCCCATCCAGAGGCTGCGATTTCCCGGCCCCACCCTGACAGATTGGCAAAAGTTGCCCTGAAATGGGGGTGACCCGGACACACCCAGTCCTCTTTGAGACGCTGTCCCTCGTGCAGGCCTCCATTTCTGCCCGTTCTGAGCATGTTCCGACGGTCGGAGGCCCACCCAGAGGCCACTATTTCCCGACCCAACCCTGACAGAGGCCAAAAGTTCCCCTGAAAAGAGTTTTACGCGGACACACCTAGTCCTCTTTGAGACGCTGTCCCTCGCGCAGGCCTCCGTTTCCGCCCGTTCCGAGCACATTCCCAGCACGTTCCGACGGTCAGAGTTCCCCCCGGAGTCCACGATTTCCTGGCCCCAGTCTGACAGAGGCCCAAAAGTTGCCCCTAAAAGAAGGCCAGGCGTACACACAGAGTCCTCTTTGAGACGCTGTCCCTCTGCGCAGGAATGCGTTTTAGTCTGTTCTGCGTGCGTTCCGAGGGTCGGAGGCAAGCCCGAAGACCAGGATTTCCTGGCCACACCCTGGCAGAGAGGCAAAAGTAGCCCGGAAAACAGGGCGAAGCGAGAGTACCTAGTCCTCTTTGAGAAGCTGTCCTTCGTGTAGGCCTGTCCCTCCACACAGTCCTCCGTTTCTGCCTGTTCTCAGTGCGTTCCAACGGTCGGAGGCCCTCCCGGAGGCCACGATTTCCCGGGCCCACTCTGACAGAGGGGCTTAAATTGCTCCGAAAAGAGGGCCACGCGGACACACATATTCCTCTTTGAGACGCTGTCCCTCCGCGCAGGCTTCCGTTTCTACCCATACCGAGTGCGTTCCGACGATCAGAGGCCCGCCCGAAAGCTAGGATTTCCCGGCCCGACCCTGACATAGAGGCAAAAGGTGCCCAGAAAAAAGGGCGAAGCGCGCGGTCCTAGTCCTCTTTGAGAAGCTTTCCTTCACGAAGGCCTCCGTTTCCGCGCGTTCCGAGCCTGTTCCGACGGTCTTAGGCCGGCCCGGAGGCCGCGATTTCTCGGCCCCACCCTGACAGAGGCCCAAAAGTTGCCCCGAAAAGAGGGCCACGCGGACACACCTTGTCCTCTTTGAGACGCTGTCATTCCACACAGGCCTCCATTTATGCCTCTTCCGAACGTGTTCCCACGGTCTGAGGCCTGCCCGGAGGCCGGGATTTCCCGGCTCCACCCTGACAGAGGGGCAAAAGTTGCCCCAAAAAGAGGGCCACACGGAAACACCTGATTCCCTTGGAGACACAGTCCCTCGCGCAGGCCTCCATTTCCGCCCATTCCGAGCGCGTTCTGACAGTCGGACTCCCGCCCGGAGGCCGCGACTTCCCGGCTCGACCCTGACAGAGGGGCAAAAGTTGCCCAGAAAACATGGAGATGCACGCACCTAGTCACCTTTGAGACGCTGTCCCTCCACGCAGGAATCTGGGCCCGCCGTTCCGAGTGCGTTCCGACGGTCGGAGCACTGCCCAGAGGCCGCGATTTCCTGGCTCCACCCGGACAGAGGGGCAAGAGTTGCCGCGAAAAGAGAGTCACGCGGACACACCTAATCCTCTTTGTGCAACTGCCCCTCGCGCAGGCCTCTGTTTCCGCCCGTTAAGAGCACGTTCCGACGATCGGAGGCCCGCTCGGATCCGCGATTTCCCAGCCCAACCCTGACAGAGGGCCAAAAGTTGCCCCGAAAAGAGGGTGATGCGGACACACCTAGTCCTCTTTGAGATGCTGTCCCTCCGAGTAGGCCTCCGTTATCGCTTGTTCTGAGCACGTTCCGACGGACGGACGTCCGCCCGGAGGCCACGATTTCCCGGCCCAACTCTGACAGAGGGGAAAAAGGTGTCCAGAAAAGAGGGCCACGCGGACACACCTAGTCCTCTTTGAGACGCTGTCCCTCCGCGCAGGCCTCCGTTTAAGCCCGTTCCAAGTGCGTTCAGATAGTCGGAGGCCCGCCCGGAGGCTGCGATTTCCTGGCCCCACCCTGACAGGGGGGCAAAAGTTGCCCCGAAAAGGGGGAGATACGGACACACCTAGTCCTCTTTGAGACGCTGTCCCCCCACGCAGGCCACCGTTTCTGCCCTTACCGAGCGCGTTCCGACAGTCCAAGCCCCGCCCGGAAGCCGCGATTTCCCGGCCCTGCCCTGACAGAGGGGAAACAGTTGCCCCGAAAAGAGGGCCACACAGACTCACCAAGTCCTCTTTGAGACGCTGTCCCACCGCGGAGGCCTCCATTTCCGCCCATTTCGAGCTCATTCCGAGGCTCACAGGCCCGCCCGGAGGCTGCAATTTCCCGGCCCCACCCTGACAGATGGGCAAGACTTGCCCCGAAAAGAGGCCGACGCGGACACACCTAGTCATCTTTGAGATGCTGTCCCTCTGCGCAGGCCTCCGTTTCTGCCCGTACTGATCACGTTCCGACGGTCGGAGGCCCGCTTGGAGGCCGCGATTTCCCGGCCCATCCCTGCCAGAGGGGCAAGACTTGCCCCGAAAAGAGGCCAACGCGGACACACCTAGTCCTCTTTGAGATGCTGTCCCTCAGTGCAGGCCTCCGTTTCTGCCAGTACCGAGCGCATTCCGACTGTGGGAGGCCCGCCCGAAGGCCGGGATTTCCCGGCCCCACCCTGAAAGAGGGGCAAGGGTTGCCCTGAAAACAAGGAGACGCGCGCGCACCTTGTCCTCTTAGAGACCCTGTCCCTCGCGCAGGCCTCCATTTCCACCCATTCCAAGCGCGTTGCTACGTTCGAGGTCCCGCCCGGAGGCCGCGATTTCCGGCCCCACCCTGAAAGAGGGGCAAAAGTTCCCCCGAATAGAGTGCCACGTGGACACACCTAGTCCTCTTTCAGACGCTGTCCCGCCGTGCAGCCTCCATTTCCACGTGTTCGGAGCACGTTCCGACGGTCGGAGGCCTGCCCAAAGACCGCGATTTCCCGGCCCAACCCTGACAGAGGGCCAGAAGTTAACCCAAAAAGAGGGTGACTCGGACACACCTAGTCCCCTTTGAGACGCTGTCCCTCCGCGCAGGAATCCGTGTCCACCGTTCCGAGCGCGTTACGATGTTCGGAGGACCGCAGGAGGCTGCGATTTTCCGGCTCCACCCTGACAGAGGGGCAAACGTTGCCCCGAAAAGAGGGCCACACGGACACACCTAGTATTCTTTGAGACGCTATCCCTCGCCAGGCCTCCATTTCCGCCCGTTCCGAGCACGTTCCGACGGTCGGAGGCCAGCCCGGAGGCCGCGAATTCCCGGCCCCACCCTGATATTGGGGCTAAAGTTGCCCCGAAAACAAGGGGAAGTGCGCGCACCTAGTCCTCTTGGAGAAAATGCCCTTCATGCAGGCCTCCATTTCCACCAATTCCGAGCGCGTTCTGACGATCGGAGGCCCGCCCGGGGGCCGCGATTTCCTGGCCCCACTCTGACAGAGGGGCAAAAGTTGCCCCGAAAAGGGGCCACGAGGACACACCTAGTCTTCTTTCAGATGTTGTCCCTCCGCGCAGGATTCCGTTTCCACCATTTCCGAGCCTGTTCCACGTTCGGATGCCGACCTGGAGGCTGCGATTTCCCGTCCCCTCCCTTAGAGAGGGGCAAAAGTTTCCCTGAAAAGGGGGCAACGCGGACACACCTAGTCTTCTTTTAGATGCTGTCCCTCCACGCAGGCCTCCGTTTCTGCTCATTCCGAGAGCGTTCCAACGATTGGAGGCCCACCCGGAGGCTGCGATTTCCCGGCCCCAACCTGACAGAGGCCAAAAACTTTCCCCAAAAAGAGGGTGACCCGGACACATCTAGTCCCCTTTGAGACGCTTTCCCTCCGCGCAGGCCTGTGTTATTGCCCGTTCCGAGCACGTTCCGACGGTCAGAGGACCGCCCAGAGGTCGCGATTTCCCGGCCCACCCTGACAGAGGGCCAACAGTTGCCCCGAAAAGAGGGGGATGTGCGCGCACCTAGTCCCCTTGGAGACTCTGTCCCTTTGCGGGGGCCTCCGTTTCTGCTTGTTCTGAACGCGTTCCGACGGTCGGAGGCCCTCCCGGAGGCTGCGATTTCCTGGCCCCACTCTGACAGAGGGCCAAAAGTTGCCCCGAAAAGAGGGTGATGGGAAACACACCTGGTCCTATTGGAGACGCTGTCCCTCCGTGGGGGCCTCCGTTTCCGCTTGTTCTGAGCGCGTTCCGACGGTCAGAGTTCCGCCCGGAGGCCGCGATTTCCCAGCCCAACCCTGACAGAGGCCCAAAAGTTTCCCCAAAAAGGGGGCGACGCGGATACACCTGGTCCCCTGTGAGACGCTGTCCCTCCGCGCAGAAATCTGTTTCCGCCCTTTCCGTGCGCGTTCCAACGGTCAGAGGCCGCCCAGAGACCGCGATTTCCCGGCCCCACCCTGACAGAGGTCCAAAAGTTGCCCCGAAAAGAGGGTCACGCGGACATACATAGTCCTCTTTGAGACACTGTCCCTCGCGCAGACCTCCGTTTCCGCCCGTTCCGTGCGCGTTCCGACGGTCGGAGGCCCGCCCGGATGCCGCGATTTCCCGGCTCCACCCTGACAGAGGCCCAAAAGTTTCCCCAAAAAGAAGGTGACGCGGACACACCTAGTCCCCTTTGAGACGCTGTCCCTCCGCTCAAGCCTCTGTTTCTGCCCATTCCGAGTGCCTTCCAACGGTCGGACGCCCTCACAGGGGCCGCGATTTCCCGGCCCCACTCTGACAGAGGGGCAAATGTTGCCCCGAAAAGAGGGCCACGTGGACCCACCAAGCCTTCATTCAGTTGCTGTGTCTCCGCGCACGACTCTGTTTCAGCCCTTTCCGAGCGCGTTCCGACGGTCGGCGGCCCGCCCGGAGGCCGAGATTTCCCGGCCCCACCCTGACAGGGGGGCAAAAGTTTCCCCGAACAGAGGGCCACGCGGACACAACTAGTCCTCTTTGAGATGCTGTCCCTCGCGCAGGCCTCCGTTTCCTCCCATTCCGAGCACGTTCTGACGGTCGGAGGCCCGCCCAGAGTCCGAGATTTCCCGGCCCAATGCTGACAGTGGGGATAAAGTTGCCCTGAAAACCGGGATGCTTGCGCACCTAGTCCTCTTTGAGGGGCTGTCCCTCCCCGCAGGCCTCCATTTCCTCCCGTTACGAGCGCTTTCCGTCGGTTGGAGGCCCGCCCGGAGGCAGCGATTTCCCGGCCTCACCCTGACAGAGGGGCAAAAGTTTCCCCGAACAGAGGGCCACGCGGACACAACTAGTCCTCTTTGAGACGCTGTCCCTCCGCGCAGGCCTCCGTTTCCGCCCGTTCCAAGAGCATTCCGATGGCCTGGGGCCTGCCTGGGGGCCGCGATTTCCCGGCCCCCACCCTGACAAAGGGGCAAAAGTTGCACCGAAAAGACGGCCACACGGACACACCTAGTTCTCTTGGAGACGATAACCCTCGCGCAGGCCTCCGTTTCAACCCTTTCTGAGTGCGTTCCGAGGGTCGGAGGCCCGCCCGGAGGCCACGATTTCCCGGCCCCACCCTGACAGGGGGGCAAATGTTGCCCCGAAAAGGGGGTGATATGGACACACCTAGTCCTCTTTGAGACGCTGTCCCTCCGCGCAGGCCTCCATTTCTGCACTTCCCAAGCGCATTCCGACAGTCCAAGGCCCACCCGGAACCGCGATTTCCCGGCCCTACCCTGACAGAGGGGAAACAATTGCCCCGAAAAGAGGGCCACGCAGACTCACCTAGTCCTCTTTGTGACGCTGTCCCTCCGCGCAGGCCTCTATTTCCGCCCATTCCGAGCTCATTCCGACGGTCACAGGCCCGCCCGGAGGCCGCAATTTCCTGGCCCCACCCTGACAGATGGGCAAGACTTGCCCCGAAGAGAAGCCGAGGCGGGCACACCTAGTCCTCTTTGAGATCATATCCCTCAGCGCAGACCTCCGTTTCTGCCAGTATAGAGGCGTTCCGAATGTGGGAGGCCCATCTGAAGGCCGGGATTTCCTGGCCCCACCCTGACAGAGGGGCAAAGGTTGCCCCGAAAAAAAGGCAACGCGCACGCACCTTGACCTCTTTGATATACTGTCCCTCGCGCAGGCCTCCATTTCCACCCATTCCGAGAGCGTTGCGACGGTCGGAGTGCCGCCCAGAGGCCGCGATTTCCGGCCCCACCCTGACAGAGGGGCAAAAGTTCTCCCGAAAAGAGGTTCACGCAGACACTCCTAGTCCTCTTTGAGACGCTGTCCCTCCACGCAGAACCCCCTTCCACCTGTTCCGAGCGCCTTGCGATGGACAAATCCCGCCCGGGGGCCACGATTTCCCGGCCCCACCCTGACAAAGGGGCAAAAGTTGCCCAGAATAGAGGGCCACGTGGACACACCTATTTCTCTTTGAGACGCTGTTCCGCAGTGCAGGCCTCCGCTTCCACGTCTTCGGAGCGCGTTCCGACGGTCGGAGGCCCGCCCAAATGCCGCGATTTCCCGGCCCCAGTCTGACAGAGGGGCAAAAGTTGCCCCGAAAACAGGGCCACGTGGACACACCCAGTCCTCTTTGAGACGCTGTCCCTTCACCCAGGCCTCCGTTCCCGCCCGTCACGAGCGCGTTCCGACGGTCGGAGGCCCGCCCGGAGGCCGCGATTTCCCAGCCCCACCCTGACAGAGGCCCAAAAGTTGCCCTGAAAAGAGGGCCACGTGGACACACCTGGTTCCCTTGGAGACGCAGTCCCTCGCACAGGCCGCCGTTTCCGCCCATTCCAAGCGTGTTCCGACAGTCGGAGACCCGCCCGGAGGCAGCGACTTCCCGGCTCCACCCTGAAAGAGGGGCAAAAGTTGCACGGAAAACAGGGAGATGCACGCACCTAGTCACCTTTGAGATGCTGTCCCTCCGCACAGGATTCCTTGCCCGCCGTTCCGAGTGCGTTCCGACGGCCGGAGGATGCCGAGAGGCTGCGATTTCCCAGCTCCACCCAGACGGAGGGTCAAGAGTTGCCCCGAAAAGAGAGCCACGCGGATACACCTAATCCTCTTTGAGCATCTGTCCCTCGCGCAGGCCTCCGTTTCCGCCCGTTCAGAGCTCGTTGCGACGGTCGGAGTCCCGCCCGGATCCGCGATTTTCCGGCCCCACCCTGACAGAGGGCCAAAAGTTGCCCTGAAAAGAGGGTGACGCGGACCCACCTAGTCCTCTTTGAGATGCTGTCCCTCCGCGCAGACCTCCAGTTCGACCCATTTTGAGCTCATTCCGACGGTCACAGACCCGCCCGGAGGCTGCAATTTCCCGGCCCCACCCTGACAGATGGGCAAGACTTGCCCCAAAAAGAGGCCGATGCAGACACACCTAGTCATCTTTGAGATGCTGTCCCTCCGCGCAGGCCTCCGTTTCTGCCCGTACTGAGCACGTTCCGACGGTCGGAGACCCGCTTGGAGGCCGCGATTTCCCGGCCCCTCCCTGCCAGAGGGGCAAGACTTTCCCCGATAAGAGGCCGACGCGGACACACCTAGCACTCTTTGAGATGCTGTCCCTCAGCGCAGGCCTCCGTTTCTGCCAGTTCCGAACGCATTCCGACTGAGGGAGGCCCGCCCGAAGGCCGGGATTTTCCGGCCCCACCCTGACAGAGGGGGAAGGCTTGCTCTGAAAACAAGGCGACGCGCGCGCACCTTGTCTTCTTTGAGACGCTGTCCCTCGCGCAGGCCTCCATTTCCGCCAGTTCTGAGAGCGTTGCGACGTTCGAGGTCCCGCCAGGAGGCCGCGATTTCCATCCTCACCCTGACAGAGGGGCAAGACATGCCCCGAAAATAGGGCCACGTGGACACACCTAGTCCTCTTTGAGACGCTGTCGCTCCACGCAGGCCTCCGTTTCCGCCCGTTCCGAGCGCGTTCTGACGGTTGGAGGCCCAACCGGAGCCCGCGATTTCCCTGCCCACTGTGACAGAGGGGCAAAAGTTGCCCCGAATTCAGGGCGACACGGACAAACCTAGTCCTCTTTGAGACGTTGTCCCTTTGCGCAGGCCTCCGTTTCCGCCAATTCAGAGCGTATTCTGATGGTTGGAGTCCCGCCGGCGGCCGCGATTTCCTGGCCCCACTCTGACAGAGGAGCAAAAGTTGCCCCGAACAGAGGGTGACCCAGAGACACCTAGGCCTCTTTGAAACGCTGTGCCTCCACGCAGGCATCCATTTCAGCCCTTACTGTGGGCGTTCCGATAGTCGGAGGCCCGCCCAGAGTCCGCGATTTCCCGGCCCTACCCTGACAGAGGCCCAAAAGTTTCCTCAAAAAGAGGGTGACGCGGACATATCTAGTCCACTTTGAGACGTTGTCCCTCCGCACAGAAATCTGTTTCCGCCCATTCCGTGTGCGTTGCGACGGTCGGAGGCCAGCCCAGAGGCCGCGATTTCCCGGCCCCACCCTGACAGAGGTCCAAATGTTGCCCCGAAAAGAGGGCCACGCGGACACACTTCGTCCTCTTTGAGACGCTGTCCTCCGCACAGGCCTCCATTTCCGCCCGTTCCGAGCACGTTCTGATGGTCGGAGGCCCGCCCGGAGGCCGCGATTTCCCAGCCCCACCCTGACAGAGGCCCAAAATTTTCTCCAAAAAGAGGGTGACCCGGACACATCTAGTCCCCTTTGAGACGCTGTCCCTCCGCGCAGGCCTGTGTTATTGCCCGTTCCGAGCACGTTCCGACGGTAGGAGGACCGCCCGGAGGTCGCCATTTCCCGGCCCACCCTGACGGAGGGCCAACAGTTGCCCATAAAAGAGGGGGATGTGCACGCACCTAGTCCCCTTGGAGACGCTGTCCTTTTGCGGGGACCTCCGTTTCTGCTTGTTCTGACCGCGTTCCGACGGTCGGAGGCCCGCCCGGAGGCTGCGATTTCCTGGTTGCACTCTGACAGAGGGGCAAAAGTTGCTCCGAAAAAAGGGCCACACGGACACACCTGGTTCCCTTGGAGACGCAGTCCCTCGCGCAGGCCTCCGTTTCCTCCCTTTCCGAGCGCATTCCGACAGTTGGAGACCCGCCCGGTGGCCGCGACTTCCCGGCTCCATCCTGAAAGAGGGGCAAAAGTTGCCCGGAAAACAGGGAGATGCACGCACCTAGTCACCTTTGAGATGCTGTCGCTCCGCGCAGGAATCTGTGCCCGCCGTTCCGAATGCGTTCCGACGGTCGGAAGACCGCCGAGAGGTCGCGATTTCCCAGCTCCACCCTAACAGAGGGACTTAAGTTGCTCCGAAAAGAGGTCCCCGCGGACACACATATTCCTCTTTGAGACGCTGTCCCTCTGGGCAGGCTTCCGTTTCTACACATTCCGATTGCGTTCCAACAGTCAGAGGCCCGCCCGAAGGCCAGGATTTCCTGGCCCGACCCTGACATAGAGGCAAAAGATGCCCGGAAACCAGGGTGAAGCGCGCGGACCTACTGCTCTTTGAGAAGCTTTCCTTCACACAGGCCTCCGTTTCAGCGTGTTATGAGCCCGTTCCGACGGCCGGAGGCCACGATTTCCCGGCCCCACCCTGACAGAGGCCCAAAAGTTGCCCCGAAAAGAGGGCCGCGCGGACACACCTTGTCCTCATGGAGACGCTGTCCTTCCAAGCAGGCCTCTGTTTATGCCCGTTCCGAAGGCGTTCCCACAGTCTGAGCCCCGCCCGGAGGCCGGGATTTCGCGGCTCCACCCTGACAGAGGTGCAAAAGTTGCCCCGAAAAGAGTGCCACACGGACACACCTGGTTCCCTTGGAGACGCAGTCCCTCACGCAGGCCTCCGTTTCCGCCCATTCCGAGTGCGTTCTGACACTCGGAGTCCCGCCCGGAGGCCGCAACTTCCCGGCTCAACCCCGACAGAGGGGCAAAAGTTGGCCGGAAAACATGGAGATGCACGCACCTAGTCACCTTTGAGACGTTGTCCCTCCATGCAGGAATCCGTTCCCGCCGTTTTGAGTGCGTTCCGACGGTCGGAGGACCGCCCAGAGGCCGCGATTTCCCGGCTCCACCCTGACAGAGGGAAAAAAAGTGCCCCGAAAAGAGGGTGACGCGGACACACCTTGTCCCCTTTGAGACGCTGTCCGTCCATGAAGGAATCCGTTTCCACCCGTTCCGAGTGCGTTCCGACAGTCGGAGGCTGCCCAGAGACCGCGATTTCCCGGCCCCACCCTGACAGAGGTCCAAAAGTTGCCCCGAAAAGAGGGTCACGCGGACATACATAGTCCTGTTTGAGAGGCTTAGCTTCGCGCAGGCCTCCGTTTCCACCCGTTCTGAGCATGTTTCGATGGTCGGAGGCCCGCCCAGAAGCCACGATTTCCCAGCCCCACCCTGAAAGAGGCCCAAAAGTTTCCCCAAAAAGAGGGCGACGCGGACACACCTAGTCCCCTTTGAGACGCTTTCCTCTGCGCACGGCTCCGTTTCTGCCCGTACTGAGCACGTTCCGACGGTCGGAGGCTTGCCCGGAGGCCGCGATTTCCCGGTCCCACACTGACAGTGGGGCAAACGTTGCCCCGAAAACAGGGTGACGCACGTCCACCTAGTCCTCTTGGAGGCGCTGTCCCTCCACGCAGGCCTCTGTTTACACCCATTCCGAGCGCGTTCTGACGGTCGGAGGCCCGACCGGAGCCCGCGATTTCCCTGCCCACCGTGACGGAGGGGCAAAAGTTGCCCCGAATACAGGGCGACGCGGACAAACCTAGTCCTCTTTGAGACGCTGTCCCTCCGTGCAGGCCTCTGTTTACACCCATTCCAAGCGCGTTCTCATGGTCGGAGGACCGCCCAGAGGCCGCGATTTCCCGGCTCCACCCTGACAGAGGGTCAAGAGTTGCCCCGAAAAGACAGCCACACGGACACACCTAATCCTCTTTGAGCATCTGTCCCTTGCGCAGGCCCCCGTTATCGCTTGTTCTGAGCGCGTTCCGACGGTCGGACGTCCGCCCGGAGGCCACGATTTCCCGGCCCCTCTCTGACAGAGGGAAAAAAGGTGCCCCGAAATGAGGGTGACGCGGACACACCTAGTCCCCTTTGAGACGCTGTCCGTCCACGCAGGAATCCATTTCCACCCGTTCCGAGTGCGTTCCGATGGTCGGATGCCCGCGCAGAGGCCGCAATTTCCCGGCTCCACCCTGACAGAGGCCCAAAAGTTTCCCCAAAAAGAAGGCGACGTGGACACACCTACTCCCCTTTGAGACGCTGTCCCTCCGCGCAGAAATCCGTTTCCGCCCATTCCATGCACGTTCCGACGGTCGGAGGCCGCCAAGAGACCGCGATTTCCTGGCCCCACCCTGACAGTGGGGCAAAAGTTGCCCCGAAAAGAGGGTCAAGCGGACATTCATAGTCCTCTTTGAGACGCTTTCCCTCGCGCAGGCGTCCGTTTCCGCCCGTTCATAGCATGTTTCGATGGTCGGAGGCCCACCCAGATGCCGCGATTACCCAGCCCCACCCTGAAAGATGCACAAACGTTTCCCCAAAAAGAGGGCGACGCGGACACACCTAGTCCCCTTTGAGATGCTTTCCTCTGCGCACGGCTCTGTTTCTGCCTGTTCTGAGCACGTTCCGACGGTCGGAGGCTTGCCCGGAGGCCGCGATTTCCCGGTCCCATGCTGACAGTGGGGCAAACGTTGCCCCGAAAACAGGGTGACGCACGTCCACCTAGTCCTCTTGGAGGCGCTGTCCCTCCGCGCAGGCCTCTGTTTACACCCATTCCGAGCGCATTCCGATGGTAGGAAGGCCACCCAGAGGCCGCTATTTCCCGGCCCCACCCTGACAGAGGCCCAAAAGTTTCCCCAAAAAGAGGGTGACGTGGACAAACTTGGTCCTCTTTGAAACGCTGTCCCTCGAGCTGGCCTCCATTTCCGCCCGTTCTGAGCATGTTTCGATAGTCAGAGGACCGCCCGGAGGGCGCGATTTCCCGGCCCCACCCTGACAGAGGCCCAAAAGTTTCCCCAAAAAGAGGGTGACGCGGACACACCTAGTCCCCTTTGAGAGCTGTCCCTCTGCGCAGGCCTCTGATTCTGCCCGTTCCGAGCACGTTCCGATGGTCGGAGGACCGCCCGGAGGCTGCGATTTCCCGGCCCCACCCTGACAGAGGAGAAAAAGTTGCCCCGAAAAGAGGGTGACCCGGACACATATAGTCCCCTTTGAGACGCTGTCCCTCCGCGCAGGTCTCTGATTCAGCCCGTTCCAAGTGCATTCCGACGGTCGGATGCCCACCTGGAGGCCGCAATTTCCCGGCCACACCCTGACAGAGGAGAAAAAGTTGCCCCGAAATGAGGGTGACGCGGAGACACCTAGTCCTCTTTGAGATGCTGTCCCTCCGCGTAGGCCTCCGTTTCTGCTTGTTCTGAGCGCATTCCGACGGTCGGACCTCCGCCCGGAGGCCACGATTTCCCGGCCCCACCCTGACAGAGGCCCAAATGTTTCCCCAAAAAGAGGGCGAAGCGGACACACCTTGTCCCCTTTGAGACGCTTTCCTCCGCTCACGGCTCTGTTTCTGCCTGTTCCGAGCACGTTCCGACGGTCGGAGGCTTGCCCGGAGGCCACGATCTCCCGGTCCCACGCTGACAGTGGGGCAAACGTTGCCCCGAAAACAGGGTGACGCACGTCCACCTAGTCCTCTTGGAGGCGCTGTCCCTCCGCACATGTCTCTGTTTCCACACATTCCGAGCGCGTTCCGACTGTTGGAGGACCGCCCGAGGCCGCGATTTCCCGGCTCCACCCTGACAGAGGGCCAGAAGTTGCCCCGAAAAGAGGGTGACTCGGACACACCTAGTCCCCTTTGAGACGCTGTCCCACCGCGCAGGAATTCGTGTGCGCCATTCTGAGTGCGTTCCGACGGACGGAGACCCGCCCTGAGGCCACGATTTCCCGGCTCCACCCTGACAGAGGGGCAAAATTGCCCCGAAAAGATGGCCACACGGACACACCTAGTATTATTTGAGACGCTGTCCCTTGCGCAGGCCTCCATTTCCGCCCGTTCCGAGCACGTTCCTACTGTCAGAGGCCCACCCGGAGGCCGCGAATTCCCGGCCCCACCCTGACAGTGGGGTTAAATTTGCCCCGAAAACAAGGGGAAGCGCGCGCACCTAGTCCTTTTGGAGAAAATGCCCTCCACGCAGGCCTCCGTTTCCGCTTGTTCTGAGCGTGTTCCGACGGTTGGACGTACGCCCGGAGGCCGTGATTTCCCGGCCCCATACAGACAGAGGGGAACAAGTTGCCCGTAAAAGAGGGTGACGCAGACACACCTAGTCATCTTTGAGATGCTGTCCCTCCGCGCAGGCCTCCATTTCCGCCCATTCCGAGAGCGTTCCGACGTTCGGAGGCCCGCCCGGAGGCCCTGATTTCCCGGCCCCAGTCTGACAGAGGGGCAAAAGTTGCCCCGAAAAAGGGGGACGCGTGCGCACCTTGTCCTCTTTGAGATGCTGTCCCTCGCTCAGGCCTCCGTTTCAGCCCGTTCCGAATGCGTTCCGACGTCAGATCCCCCCCCGGAGGATGGGATTTCCCGACCCCACGCTGACAGAGGGGAAAAAGTTGGCCCGAAAAAAGGAGGACACGCGCACATAGTCTTCTTGGAGACGCTCTCCCTCCGCGCAGGCCTCCGTTTCCACCTGTTCCAAGCGCGTTCCGACGGTCAGAGGACCGCCCGGAGGCCGCCATTTCCCGTCCCACCCTGACAGAGGGCCAAAAGTTTCCCCGAAAAGAGGGTGACGCGGACACACCTAGTCCTATTTGAGACGCTATCCTTCCGCGGTGGCGTCCGTTTGCGCCCCTTCTGAGCGCATTCCTACGGTCGCAGTCCCGCCCGGAGGCCGCGATTTCCCCTCCCCACCCTGACAGAGGGACAAAAGTTGCCCCGAAAAGAGGGCGACTCGGACACTCCTAGTCCTCTTTGAGACGCTGTCCCGCCGCGCAGGCCTCCGTTTCCGCCCATTCCGAGTGCGTTCTGACGGTCGGAGGCCTGCTCAGAGGCCGCTATATCCCGCCACCCCCCTGACAGATGGGCTAAAGTAGCCCCGAAACTGGGGCGACGCGGACTCACCTAGTCCTCTTTGAGACGCTGTCCCTACGCGGACGCCTCCGTTTCCGCCCGTTCCGAGTGCGTTCTAACAGTCAGCGGCCAGCCCAGAGGCTGCGATTTCCTAGCCCCACCCTTACAGAGGGGCAAAAGTTTCCCCAAAAAGAGGGTGACGCGGACACGCCTAGTCCCATTTGAGACGCTGTCCCTCCGCGCAGGCCTCTGTTTCCACACATTCCGAGCGCATTCCGGCGGTCGGAGTCCAGCCCGGAGGACGCGAATTCCCACACCACCCTGACAGATGGGCAAGACTTGCCCCGAAATAGGGCCACGTGGACACAGCTAGTCTTCTTTGAGATGCTGTCCCTCCGTGCAGCACTCCGTTTCCGCACTTCCCGAGCGCATTCTGACGGTCGGAGGCCCGCCCGGAGGCTGCAATTTCCCGGACCCACACTCAAGATAGGCAAAAGTTGCCCCGAAAGGAGGGCGACGCGCGTGTCAAGTTTTCTCTGAGAAGCTGTCCCTGTGCAGGCCTCCCTTTCTGAGCATTCCGAACGCATTCCGAAAGTTGGAGGACCGCCAAAGCCCGGGATTTCCCGGCCCCACCCTGACTTGAAGGCAAAAGTTGCCCCGAAAACCGGGTGAAGCATGCACCTAGTCCACTTTGAGACACTTTCCCTCGCGCAGGCCTCCCTTTCTGCCCGTTCCAAGAGCATTCTGACGGTCGGAGGCCCGTCTGGAGACCGCGATTTCCTGGCCCCACCCTCACAGATTGGCAAAAGTTGCCCCGAAAGGAGGGCGACGCGCGCGCCCCTAGTTTTCTTTGAGAAGCTATCCCTCCGCGTAGGCCTCCATTTCCTCCCGTTCTGAGCGCGTTCCGACGGTATGAGGCCCGTCCAGGGGCCGCGATTTCCCGGCACCACCCTGACAGATGTTCAAGACTTGCCCCAAAAACAGGGCGACGCGGACACACCGAGTCCTCTTTGAGACGCTGTCCCTCCGTGCAGGCCTCCATTTCCGCCCATTCCGAGCGCATTCCGACAGTCGGAGGCCAGCTTGGGGGCCCCAATTTCCCAGCCCAACTCTGACAGAGGGACAAAATTTGCCCCGCAAAGGGGGCCACGCGGACACACCTAGTCTTCTTTGAGATGGTGTCCCTCCGCGCAGGACTCCGTTTCCGCCATTTCCGAGCCTGTTCCACGTTCGGATGCAGGCCCGGAGGCTGCGATTTCGCGGCCCCACCCTTACAGAGAGGCAAAAGTTGCCCGGATAAAAGGGCGATGTGAGCACCTGGTCCTCTTTGAAGCGCTGTCCCTCCATGCAGGCCTCTGTTTCCGCCCATTCTGAGCGCGTTCCGATGGTCGGAGGCCCGCCCAGAGGCCGCGATTTACCAGCCCCACCCTGACAGAGGGGCAAAAGTTGCCCCGAATAGAGGGCCAGGTGGACACACCTAGTCCTCTTTCAGAAGCTGTCCTTCTGCGCAGGCCTCCATTTCCCCCAGTTCCGAGCGCGTTCCGACGATCGGATGCCCGCCAGAAGGCCAGGATTTCCCGGCCCCACCCTGACAGAGAGGCAAAAGTTGCCCGGAAAACAAGGGCGACGCGAGCGCACCTAGTCCCCTTTGAGATGCTGGCCCTCGCGCAGGCCTCCGTTTCCACACATTCCGAGCACCTTTCGACAGTCGGAGGCCCGCCTGGAGGCCGCGATTTCCTGGCCCCACCCTGACAGAGGCCCAAAGGTTTCCCAAAAAAGAGGGTGATGCGGACACACCTAGTCCCCTTTGAGATGCTTTCCCACCACGCAGGCGTCCGTTTCCGCCCGTTCCAAGCACATTCCGACGGTCGGAGGCCCGCCCGGAGGCCGTTATTTCCCGGCCCCACCCTGACAGAGGCCCAAAAGTTACCCCAAAAAGAGGATGATGAGGACACACCTAGTCCCCTTTGAAATGCTGTCCCTCCACGCAGGCCTCTGTTTCTGCCTGTTCCGAGAACGTAATGACGGTCGGATGCTTGCCCGGAGGCCGCGATTTCCCGGCCCCACGCTGACAGTGGGGCAAACGTTGCCTCGAAAACGGGGTGACGTGCGTCCACCTAGTCCTCTTTGAGACGCTGTCCCTCCGCGCAGGCCTCCGTTTCCACCCATTCCTAGTGCATTCCGACGGTCGGAGGACTGCCGGAGGCCGCGATTTCCCGGAACCGCCCTGAAGGAGGCCCAAAAGTTTCCGCAAAAAGAGGGTGACGCGGACACACCTAGTACCCTTTGAGACGCTGTCCCTCTGCGCGGAAATCCATTTCCGCCCATTCCGTGCGCGTTCCGACTGTCGGAGGCCAGTCCAGAGGCCGCGATTTCCCGGCCCCACCCCGACAGATTTCCAAAAGTTGCCACAAAAAGAGAGTGACCCGGACACCTAGCCCCCTTTGAGACGCTGTCCCTCCACGCAGGGCTCGGTTTCTGTCCGTTCCCACGGTCAGAGGACCGCTCGGAGGTTGCGATTTCCTGGCCCACCCTGACAGATGGCCAAAAGTTGCCCTGAAAAGAGGGGGATGTGCGCGCACCCAGTCCTCTTGGAGACGCTGTCCCTCCGCGGGGGCCTCCGTTTCCACTTGTTCTCAGCGCGTTCCGACGGTCAGAGTTCCGCCCGGAAGCCGCGATTTCCCAGCCCCACTCTGACAGAGGGGCAAAAGTTGTCCTGAAAAGGGGCCATGCACGCGCACTTACTTCACTTTGAGACGCTGTCCCTCCACGCAGGTCTCTGTTTCTGCCTGTTCTGAGTGCGTTCCGACGGTCGGATGCCCTCCTGGAGGCTGCGATTTCCCGGCCCCACTCTGACCGAGGGGCAAAAGTTGCTCCAAAAAAAGGGCCACGCGGACACACAGAGTCCTCTTTGAGACGCTGTCCCTCCGCGCAGGCCTCCATTTCCGCCCATTCCGAGCACGTTCCGACGGTTGGAGGCCAGCCCGGAGGCCATGATTTCCCAGCCCCATCCTGACAGAGGCCCCAAAGTTGACCCGAAAAGAGGGCCACGTGGACACACCTAGTCCTCTTTGAGACGCTGTCCCTCCGAGCAGGCTTCCGTTTCTGCCAATACCGAGCGCGTTCCGATGTTTGGAGGCCCGCCAGGATGCCGCGATTTCCCGGCCCCCCCTGACAGAGGCCCAAAACTTTGCCCCAAAAGAGGGTGACGCGGACACACCTAGTCCTCTTTGAGACGCTGTCCCTCGCGCAGGCCTCCGTTTCTGCCCATTCCGAGCACGTTACGACGGTCGGAGGCCCGCACGGAGGCCGCTATTTCCCGGCCCCACCCTGACAGAGGCCCAAAAGTTTCCCCAAAAAGAAGGTGACACGAACTCACCTAGTCCCCTTTGAGACACTGTCCCTCCGCGCAGGACTCTGTTTCTGCCCGTTCCGAGCACGTTCCGATGGTCGGAGGACCGCCCGGAGGCCACGATTCCCTGGCCCCAGCCTGACAAAGGGGCAAATGTTGCCCCGAAAAGGGGCCATGCACGCGCACTCTCTCCTCTTTGAGACGCTGTCCCTCCACGCAGGCCTCCGTTTCTGCCTATTCTGAGTGCGTTCCGACGGTCAGAGGCCCTCCCGGAGGCCGCGATTTCCCAGCCCCACCCTGACAGAGAGGCAAAAGTTGCCTGGAAAACAGGGCGAAGCGAGCGCACCTGGTCCTCTTTGAGAAGCTGTACTTCGCGGAGGCCTCCGTTTCCGCCCGTCCCGTGTACGTTCCAATGGTCGGAGGACCGCCCGGAGGCCGCGATTTCCCGGCCCCACCCTGACAGAGGCCCAAAAGTTTCCCCAAGAAGAGGGTGACGCGGACAAACCTAATCCTCTTTGAGATGCTGTTCCTCCGCGCAGGCCTCCGCTTCCGCCTGTTCTGAGCGTGTTCCGACGGTCGGAGGACCGCCAGGAGGCCGCTAATTCCCGGCCCCACCCTGACAGAGGCCCAAAAGTTTCCCCAAAAAGAGGGTGACGCGGACACACCTAGTCCTCTTTGAGACGCTGTCCCTCCGCGCAGGCCTCCATTTCCGCCAACTCCGAGCACGTTCCAACGGTCGGTGGCCCGCCCGGTGGCCACGATTTCCTGGCCCCAGCCAGACAGAGGGGCAAAAGTTGCCCCGAAAAGGGGCATGCACGCGCTCTTTCTCCTCTTTGAGACGCTGTCCCTCCACTCAGGCCTCTGTTTCTGCCTGTTCTGAGTGCGTTCCGATGGTCGGAGGTACTCCCGGAGGCCGCGATTTCCCGGCCCCACTCTGACAGAGGGGCAAAAGTTGCTCCGAAAAGAGGGCCACGCGGAAACACATACTCCTCTTTGAGACGCTGTCCCTCTGCGCAGGCCTCTGTTTCTGCACGTTCCTACCGCGTTCCAACGGTCGGAGGACCGCCCGGAGGCCATTATTTCCCGGCCCCACGCTGACAGAGTCCCAAAAGTTTCACCGAAAACAGGGTGACGCGGGCACACCTAGTCCTCTTGAGACGCTGTCCCAATGCTCAGGCCTCTGTTTCTGCCCGTTCCGAGCACGTTCCGATGTTCGGAAGACCGCCCGGAGGCCGCGATTTCCCCGCCCCACCCTGACAGAGGCCAAAAAGTTTCCCCAAAAAGAGGGTGACGCGGACACATCTAGTCCTCCTTGAGACGCTGTCCCTCCACGCAGGCCTCCGTTTCCTCCCATTCCAAGCGCGTTCCGACAGTCGGAGGCCCGCCCGGACGCCGCGATTTCCCGGCCCCACTCTGAAAGAGGTGCAAAAGTTGCCCCCGATAAGAAGGCCACGGGGACACACCTAGTCCCCTTTGAGACGCTGTCCCTCCGCGGGGGCTCCGTTTCCACCCGTTCCGAGTGCGTTCCGACGGTCGGAGTCCCGCCCTTAGGCCGCAATTTCCCGGACCCACCCTGACAGTGGTCCACAAGTTGCCCCGAAAAGAGGGCCACACGGACACACCTAGTCCCCTTTGAGACGCTGTCCCTCCGCGCAGGCCTCTGTTTCTGCCCGTTCCGAGCATGTTCCGACGGTCGGAGGCACACCACAGGCCGCGATTTCCCGGCCCCACCCTGACAAAGGCCCAAAAGTTTCCCCAAAAAGAGGGTGACGCGGACACACCTAGTCCCCTTTGAGACACTGTCCCTCTGCACAGAAATCCATTTCTGCCCATTCTGTGCGTGTTTCGACGGTCGGAGGCCAGATCAGAGGCCGCAATTTCCCGGCCCCACCCTGACAGAGGTCCAAAAGTTGCCCTGAAAAGAGGGCCACATGGACACACCTAGTCCCCTTTGTGACGCTGTCCCTCCATGCAGGCCTCTGTTTCTGCCCGTTCCGAGCACGTTCCGATGGTCGGAGGCCTGCCAGAGGCCGCGATTTCCCGGCCCCACCCTGACAAAGGCCCAAAAGTTTCCTCATAAAGAGGGTGACGCGGACACACCTAGTCCCCTTTCAGACGCTGTCCCTCCGCACAGAAATCCATTTCCGCCCATTCCGTGCGCGTTCCGACGGTCGGACGCCAGCCCAGAGGCCGCGATTTCCCGGCCCCACCCTGACAGAGGTCTAAAAGTTGCCCCGAAAATAGGGCTAGGCAGACACACCTAGTCCTCTTTGAGACGCTGTCCTTCCACGCAGGCCTCCGTTTTTGCCCGCTCCAAGCACGTTCCCACGGTCTGAGGCCCACCCAAAGGCCGCCTTTTCCCGGCTCCACTCTGGCAGAGGTGCAAAAGTTGCACCGAAAACAGGGCCGCGCGGAAACACATAGTCCTCTTTGAGACACTTTCCTTCCGCACAGGCCACCGCTTCCGCACATACCGAACAGGTACTGGGGGTTGGAGGCCCACCCGGAGGCCGGGATTTCCCGGCTCCACCCTGACAGAAAGGCAAAAGTTACCCAGAAAACAGGTCGAAGCACGAACCTAGTCCTCCTGAGGAGCTGTACCTCCGCGCAGGTCTCCGTTTCCGCCCGTTTCGAGCGCATTCCGACAGTCGGAGGCCAGCCCAGAGGCCAGAATTTCACGGCTCCACCCTGACAGAGGATCAAAACTTGCTCAGAAAAAAGGGCGACACGCATGCACCAAGTCCCCTTTGAGACGCTGTCCCTCGTGCAGGCCTCCATTTCCGCCAGTTCCGAGCACGTTCCGACGGTTGGAGGCCTGCCCGGAGGCCGCGATTTCCCGGGCCCACCCTGACAGAGGTCCAAAAGTTGTCCCCAAAAGAGGGTCACTCGTACATACATAGTGCTCTTTGAGACGCTGTCCCTCGCGCAAGCCTCCGTTTCCGCCCGTTCCGAGCACGTTTCGATGGTCGGAGGCCCGCCCGGAGGCTGCGATTTCCCGGCCCCACCCTGACAGAGGCCCAAAAGTTTCCCCAAAAAGAGGGTGACGCGGACACACCTAGTCCCCTTTGAGACGCTGTCCCTCCGCGCAGGCCTCTGTTTCTGCCCATTCCGAGCAGGTTCCGATGGTCGGCGGACCGCATGGAGGCAGCGATTTCCCGGCCCCACCCTGACAGAGGGCAAAAGTAGCCCCGAAAGAGGGCCACATGGACACACCTGGTTCCCTTGGAGACGCAGTCCCTCGTGCAGGCCTCCGTTTCCGCCCATTCCGAGTGTGTTCCGATAATCGGAGTCCCGCCCGGAGGCTGCCACCTCCCGGCTCCACCCTGACAGAGGGGCAAAAGTTGCCGGAAAACAGGGAGATGCACGCACATAGTCACCTTTGAGACGCTGTCCCTCCGCTCAGGAATCTGTGCCCGCCGTTCCGAGTGCGTTCCGACAGTCGGAGGATGGCCCAGAGGCTGCGATTTCCCGGCTCCACCCTGACAGAGGGGAAAGAGTTTCCCCGAAAAGAGAGCCACGCGGACACACCTTATCCTATTTGAGCATCTGTCCCTCGCGCAGGCCTCCGTTGCCGCCCATTCAGAGCACGTTCCGACGGTCGGAGGCCCACCTGGATCCTCGATTTCCCAGCCCTACCCTGACAGAGGCCAAAAGTTGCCCCGAAAAGAGCGTGACCCGGACACACCTAGTCCTCTTTGAGATGCTGTCCCTCCGTGCAGGCCTCCGCTTCCGCCCGTTCCGAGCATGTTCAGACAGTCGGAATCCCGCCCGGTGGCAGAGATTTCCCGGCCCAATGCTGACAGTGGGGCTAAAGTTGTCCCGAAAACAGGGGGATGTGCGCGCACCTTGTCCCCTTAGAGACGCTGTCCCTCTACGCAGGCCTCTGTTTATGCCCGTTCCGAGCACGTTCCGATGGTTGGAGGACCGCCCGGAGGCCGCGATTTCCCGGCCCCACCCTGACAGAAGCCCAAAAGTTTCCCAAAAAAGAGGGTGACGCGGACACACCTAGTCCTCTTTGAGACACTGTCCCTGAGCGCAGGCCTCCATTTCCGCCCATTCCGAGCGCGTTTCAACGGTCGGCCACCCGCCCGGTGGCCGCGATTTCCTGGCCCCAGCCTGACAGAGGGGCAAAAGTTGCCCCGAAAAGGGGCCATGCACGTGCACTTTCTCCTCTTTGAGACGCTGTCCCTCCATGCAGGACTCCGTTTCGGCCTGTTCAGAGTGCGTTCCGACGGTCGGAGGCCCTCCCGGAGGCCGCGATTTCCGAGCCCAACTCTGAAAGAGGGGCAAAACTTGCTCCGAAAAGAGGGCCACACGGACACACATAGTCCTCTTTGAGACGCTGTCCCTCCGCGCAGGCTTCCGTTACTGCCCATGCCGAGTGCGTAACCATGGTCGGAGGCCCACCCAAAGGCCAGGATTTCCCTGCCCGATCCTGACAGAGAGGCAAAAGATGCACGGAAACCAGGGTGAAGCGCGACCACCTAGTCCTCATGAGACGCTGTCCCTCTGCGCAGGACTCTGTTTCTGCCCGTTCCAAGTACGTTCCGATGGTCGGAGGACCGCCCGGAGGCCGCGATTTCCCGGCCCCACCCTGACAGAGGCCCAAAAGTTTCCCCAAAAAGAGGGTGACGCGGACACACCTAGTCCTCTTTGAGACACTGTCCCTCGCTCAGGCCTCCGTTCCAGCCCGTTCCGAGCGCGTTCCGACGGTCGGAGTACCGCCCGGAGGCCGCAATTTCCCGGCCCCACCCTGACAGGGGGGCAAAAGTTGCCCCGAAAACAGAGCGACGCGCGCGCACCACGTCCTTTTGAGACGCTGTCCCTCCACGCAGGCCCCCATTTCCGGCCATTCCGAGTGCGTTCCGACAGTCGGAGGACCGCCCAAAGGCCGGGATTTCCTGGCTCCACCCTGACAGAGAGGCAAAAGTTGCCCCGAAAAGAGGGAGACAAGGACACAACTAGTCTTCTTTGAGAACGTGTTCCTCCGCGCAGGACTCCATTTTCGGCCGTTCCATTTACGTTCCGATGGTCGGAGGCCCACCCAATGGCCGTGATTTCCCGGCCCCACACTGACAGAGAGGAAAAAGTTGCCCCGAATAGAGGGAGAAGCAGACACAACTAGTCCTCTTTGAGACGCTATCCCTCCGCGCAGGAATCGGTGTCCGCCCATTTCGAGCGCGTTCCGACGGACGGTTCCCACCCTGGGGCCGTGATTTCCGGGCCCCACTCTTACAGAGGGGCAAACTTTGCCCCAAAAATGGGCCACGCGGACACACCTTGTCTTCTTTGAGATGGTGTCCTTCTGCGGAGGACTCCGTTGCCGCCCGTTCCGAGCGCGTTCCACATGCGGATGGAGGCCCGGAGCCCGCGATTTCTCAGCCCCACCCTGAAAGAGGGGCAAAAGTTGCCCCGAAAACAGGGCGACGCAAGCACACCTTGTTTTCTTTGAGACGCTGTCGCTCTGTGCAGGCCTCCGTTCTGCCTGTTCCGAGCGCGTTCCAACAGTCGGAGGCTCACCCAGAGGCCGCGATTTCCCGGCCCCACTCTGACAGAGGGGCAAAACTTGCCAAGAAAAGAGGGCCACATGGACACAACTTGTCCCCTTTGAGTTGCTGTCCCTCCGCGCAGGACTCTATTTCGGCCCGTTGCATGGAAGTTCCACGTTCGGATGCATGCCTGGACGCCGCGATTTACGGGCCCAACCATAATAGTGGGGCAAACGTTGCCCCAAATGTAGGGCGACGTGGAAAACCTAGTTCTCTTTGAGACGCTGTGCCTCATGCAGGCCTCAGTTTCTGCCCGCTCCGAGTGCGTTCTGACGGTCGGAGGCCCGCCCGGAGGCCGCGATTTCCCGGCCCCACGCTGACAGACGGGCAAAAGTTGCCCTGAAAGGGGGGTGATGCACGCGCACCTAGTTTTCTTTGAGACGCTGTCCCTCCGTGCAGGACTCCGTTTCCGCCCATTGCTAGCACGTTCCGACGGTAGGAGGCCCGGCGGAGGCCGCGATTTCCCATCCCCACTCTGACAGAGCTCCAAAAGTTGCCCCGAAAAGAGGGCCACGTGGACACACCTAGTCCTCTTTGAGACGCTGTCCCTCCGCAAAGGGTTCCATTTTTGACAATACCGAGCGCATTACGATGGTCGGAGGCCCGCCCGAAGGCGAGGATTTCAGGGCCCAACCTTGACAGAGAGGCAAAACATGCCCGGAAAACAGGGAGAAGAGCGGGCACCGAGTCCTCTTTGAGGAGCTGTCCTTCACGCAGGCCTCCGTTTCCTCCCATTCTGGGCGCGTTCCGACAGTCGGAGGTCCGCCCGGACGCCACGATTTCCTGGACCCACCCTGACCGAGGTGCAAAAGTTGCCCTGAAAAGAGGGCTACGCAGACACACCTAGTCCTCTTAGAGATGCTGTCCTTCCACGCAGGCCTCCGTTTTAGCCCGTTCTGAGCACGTTGTCACGGTCTGAGGCCCGCCCAGAGGCCGCCTTTTCCCGTCTCCACTCTGACAGAGGTGCAAAAGTTGCCCCGAAAAGAGGGCCGCGCGGACACACCTAGTCCTCTTTGAGACGCTGTCCCTCCACGCAGGCCTCCGTTTCTGCCCATACTGAGCAGGTTACGACGGTTGGAGGTCCGCCCGTAGGACGCTATTTCCCAGCCCCACCCTGACAGAGGCCCAAAAGTTTCCCCAAAAAGAGGGTGATGCGGACACATCAAGTCCACTTTGAGACGCTGTCCCTCCGCGCAGGCCTCCGTTTCCACCCATTCCGAGCACGTTCCGACGGTCAGAGGTCCGCCCATAAGACGCTATTTCCCGGCCCCACCCTGACAGAGGCCCAAAATTTTCCCCAAAAAGAGGGTGACGCGGACACACCTAGTCCCCTTTGAGACGCTGTCCCTCCGCACAGGCCTCTGTTTCTGCCCGTTCCGAGCATGTTCCGAGGGTCAGAGGGCCGCCAGAGGCTGCTATTTCCTGGCCCCACCCTGACAGAGGCCCAAAAGTTTCCCCAAAAAGAGGGTGACGCGGACACACCTAGTCCGCTTTGAGACGCTGTTCCTCCGCACAGAAATCCATTTCCGCCTGTTCCGTGCGCGTTCCGACGGTCGGAGGCCAGACCAGAGGCCGCGATTTCCCGGCCCCACCCTGACAGAGGCCCAAAAGTTGCCCCAAAAAGAGGGTGATGCGGACACACCTAGTCCACTATTAGACGCTGTCCCTCTGCGCAGGCCTCCGTTTCCGCCCCTTCCGAGCACGTTCCGACGGTCAGAGGTCCGCCCGTAGGCCTCTATTTCCCGGCCCCACTCTGAGGGAGGCCCAAAAGTTTCCCCAAAAAGAGGGTGATGAGGACACACCTAGTCCCCTTTGAAACACTGTCCCTCCGCGCAGGCCTCTGTTTCTGCCCGTTCCGAGCACGTTACGACGGTCGGAGGCTTGCCCAGAGGCCGCGATTTCCCGGCTCCATGCTGACAGTGGGGCAAACGTTGCCTCGAAAACAGGGTGACGCGGACACACCTAGTCCGCTTTGAGACGCTGTCCCTCCGCACAGAAATCCATTTCCGCCCATTCCGTGCGCGTTCTGACGGTCGGAGGCCAGACCAGAGGCCGTGATTTCCCGACAGCACCCTGCCAGAGGTCCAAAAGTTGCCCCAAAAAGAGGGCCACGCGGACACGCCTAGTTCCCGTTGAGACGCTGTCCCTCCACGCAGGCCTCTGTTTCTGCCCGTTCCGAGCACGTTCCGACGGTCGGAGGCCCGCCAGAGGCTGCGATTTCCCGGGCCCACCCTTACAGAGGCCCAAAAGTTTCCCCAAAAAGAGGGTGACGCGGACACACCTAGTCCCCTTTGAGACACTGTCCCTCCGCACAGGCCTCTGTTTCTGCCCATTCCGAGCATGTTCCGACGGTCAGAGGACCGCCAGAGGCTGCTATTTCCCGGCCCCTCCCTGACAGAGGCCCAAAAGTTTCCCCAAAAAGAGGGTGACGCGGACACACCTAGTCCGCTTTGAGACGCTCTCCCTCCGCACAGAAATCCATTTCCACCCGTTCCGTGCACCTTCCGATGGTCGGAGGCCAGACCAGAGGCCGCGATTTCCCGGCCCCACCATGACAGAGGGGCAAAAGTTGCCCAAAAAGGGGCCATGCACGAGCACTTTCTCCTCTTTGAGACGCTGTCCCTGCGCGCAGGCCTCCGTTCCTGCCTGTTCTAAGTGCGTTCCAACGATCGGAGGCCCTCCCGGAGGCCGCGATTTCCCGGCCCCACTCTGACAGAGGGGCAAAGTTGCTCCGTAAAGAAGGCCACGCGGACACACATAGTCCTCTTTGAGACGGTGTCCCTCCGCACAGGGTTCCTTTTCTGCCAATACCGAGCGCGTTACGACGGTCGGAGGACCGCCGAATGCCAGGATTTCCCGGCCCGACCCTGCCAGAGAGGCAAAAGATGTCCGGAAAACAGGGTGAAGTGCGCGCACCGAGTCCTCTTTGAGAAGCTGTCCTTGGCGCAGGCCTCCGTTTCCGCCCGTTTCGAAAGCGTTCCGACGGTCGGAGGACCGCCTGGAGGCCGCGACTTCCTGGCTCCGCCCTGACAGAGGGGCAAAAGTTGCCAGGAAATCAGGGCTGTGCACGCACCTAGTCCTCTTGGAGACGCTGTCCCTCCGCGCGGGCCTCCATTTCTGCCCGTTCTGAGGACTTTCTGACGGTCGGAGTCCCGCCCAGAGGCCGCTACTTCCCGGCTCCACCCTGACAGAGGAGCAAAAGTTGCATGGAAAGTAGGGCGATGCACGCAACTAATCCTCTTGGAGAAGCGGTCGCTCTGCTGAGGCCTCCGTTTCTTCCATTCCGAGCGCGTTCCGACAGTTGGAGGCCCGCCTAGAGGCCGTGATTTCCCGGCCCAACCCTGAGAGAGGTGGAAAAGTTGCCCCAAATAGAGGGCCACATGGACACAAGTAGTCCGCTTTCAGACGCTGTCCCTCAGCGCAGGCCTCCATTTCCACCAGTTCTGAGCACATTCTGAAAATCGGAGGCCCTCCCGGGGGCCAGGATTTCCCGGCCCCACTCTGACAGAGGGGCAAAAGTTGCCCCGAAAAGAGGGCCACGCAGACACACCTAGTCTTCTTTGAGATGGTGTCCCTCCGCGCAGGCCTCCGTTTCCGCCCGTTCCGATCGGGTTCCGACGGTCGGAAATCCGTCCGGAGGCTTGGATTTCCCCGCCCCAGGCTAACAGAAGGCCAAAAGTTGCCCAGAAAACAGGGGGACTTGCGCGCACCTAGTCCTCTTCGAATTGCTGTCCCTCCGCGCAGACCTCCGTTTCCACCCATTCTGGGTTTCTGGGGATAGCGAGCAAAATCTGTCCAGAATGCCAAAAGTAGGCCCGAGATGCTTTCTGGGTCACCAGCCAGAAAGTGGCCTACATGGGCGGTTGGCAGAATGCTTCCAAATTCTCAGAGTTGGCTCGGGGACGGCCCCCGATACACTCCAGGCGTCAGTGCCCCGGCCAGAACCATGGAAGGTGTATCTGGGGAAGGCGAGCTAAATCTGTCCAAAATGCCCAAAATAGGCCCGAGATGCTGACCCGCAGGTCACCAGCCAGAAAGTGGCCGATTAGGGGGGTTGGCAGAATGCTTCCAAATTCACAGAGTTAGCTCGGAGAGGGCCCCCGATACCCTGCATGCGCCGGTGCCTCTACCGGAACCATGGAAGGTGTGTTTTGGGAAGGCAAGCTAAATCTGTCCAAAATGCCAAAAACGGGCCCGTGATGCTGACACGCGGGCACGAGCCCGAAAGTGGCCAGATGGGTCGGTTGGCAGAATGCTTCCAAATTCACAGATTTTGCTCGGGGAGGGCCCCCGATACCCTGCATGCCTCGGTGCCTCTGCCGGAGCCCTAAAAGTGTTTTCTGGGGAAGGCGAGCAAAATCTGTCAAGAATGCCGAATATTGGCCGTGATGCTGACCTGCGGGTCACGAAGCCGAAATTGGCCGAATTGGGCGGTTGGCAGAATGCTTCCAAGTTCACAGAGTTTGCTCGGGGAGGGCCCCCGATACCCTGCATGCGTCGGTGCCTCTCCCGGAGCCCTTGAAGGCCTTTCTTTTTAGGTGAGGGATATCTGTTCAAAACGCCCAAAATGGGCGCGTGATGTGACCCGCGGGTCACAAGTCCGAAAGTGGCCAATTTGGGCGTTTGGCAGAATGCTTCCAAATTCACAGAGTTTGCTCGGGGAGGGCCCCGGATAGCATGCATGCCTCGGTGCCTCTGCCGGAACCCTAAAAGTGCCACCGTCATTCCCCAATTCAATGGACACAGGGGAAGTCGCATCGATTTACAATCAGGAGTAAGGCAGGGATGTCCGTTGAGCCCACTCCTCTACGTATTGGCTCTGGACGCTGTCCTGTGCCGCGTAAAGCTCGAGGAGGGGATAGCGGGGATCCATTCGGCCCTCCCTACCGGTGCTCCCATACAGATCAAGTTCGTGGCCCATGCCGATGACATCTCGCTGCTCCTGAATGACAACAGAGAGGTCAGGAGCGTGCAGTGGATCTTTGATACGTACGCACGTGCCTCGGGTTCTCAAATAAACGGGAAGAAAAGTTGACTTATTTCTTTTGATCCCGAGGACGAGCAGCTTAAGATAGCTCCCATGAAAACAGACCAAGAGGGAGAGGGCAGGAATGAGCAGAAGGTAGAGGAGGTGAAGATTCTGGGGATTTACTACTCCATAGCCAAGGAAGGGTGGAAGAGGAACTGGTCCGCTTGGCTTCAAAAGTTTAGGGAAAAAATTGGGATGTGGAGGAAGTGGCAACTGACCGTGTATCAAAAGGCGGTTTACGTACGCAGGTACGTGTTGCCGGTAGCGCATAACATAGCGGAGGTCTACCCCCCTCCGGGAGCCATGATGAAGGAACTGGAGAAGGAGCTCTTCAAATTCCTCTGGGGAATAGCCACCTTCCCTCTGGCGTGGGCGGTGGCCTATAGACAGATGGATCAGGCGGGTTTGGACCTCCCGGCTCTCAGTGTGAGGATGTTCACCACCTTCCTGAGTTACAACTTTGGTAAATACGCTCAATGGGAGGAGGGAGGGGACCAACCTCACATGTGGGTTGTCCTGTTTGCGCAGCACTGGGTGGGTAAACCGTGGGCGGAAACCTGGTGGGGGGAGCACTCCCTTGACTTTACCGTTTCGGCCAAGATGCGGTGCACGGGCCCCGAATATCTGAGGGAACTCTACAGCTTCATTAAGCAGCATAAAGTCCATGCAGAATGGTTTGGTACTAGCCGGGGGGACCTGCGGAGTATCAAACAAGCGGTGTACAGAGAGCTGGTAGAGGTGGCCTATTTTAGACTGCAGGTCGTCAAGAAAGCAAGGAGGGAGAGCCTCTCTCGATACCTGAGGGAACAGACTTACCCGATAGAATATTTTCAAGACAGGAGGGTTCCGTTCCGGCTGTAGGACATCAGGTGGAGGTTGTATCATCAGGTGTATGACCTGCAAGGGACCAGACCCTGGCTTCCCGAGAGGGCGCAGGCCTGCCCCAGACTGCAGTGTAAGAGCGGGGCTGCCGCGAGCGGGACGGTGCAAAAGGAGACGGTGAGGCACTTTGTCAGTGATTGCCCCACGGCACACGCCATGTGGAAGGCGGTGTCTGATCACGTAATGTCCGTAAATCACTCATACATGTTGCTCAGACACATGGCATGAACCTATCAGGAGAAGTCTATACAAAGTTCTTATTGTACATTTGATTTGTAAAGCCTGGGAATCTTGTAAATGTGTGTACATTTGGCATTTAGAAACCATGTAAATAACGGATGGGGTACTTTCTACTTTTGTAATGTTGCAATTTTTGGGCCTTTTTGTACCTTTGTAGTATGTTTTTATTTAAATAAAAAATTTCAACCTAAAAAAAAAAAAAATTCAACCTAAAAGTGTTTTCTGGGGAAGGCGAGCAAAATCTGTCCAGAATGCCGAATATAGGCCGTGATGCTGACCCGCGGGTCACGAGCCCGAAAATGGCCAAATTGGAGGGTTGGCAGAATGCTTCCAATTTCACAGAGTTGGCTCGGGGAGGGACCCCGATACCCTGCATGTGTTGGTGCCTCTGCCGGAGCCATGGAGGGGGTTTCTTTTGAAGTTGGGGGATATCTCTTCAAAACGCCAAAAATAGGTGCGTGATGCTGACCTGTGGGTCACAAGCCTGAAAGTGGTCGAATCGGGCAGTTGGCAGATTGCTTCCAAATTCACAGAGTTAGCTCGGGGAGGGCCCCCGATACAATGCATGTGTCGGTGCCTCTGCCGAAGCCTTGGAAGGTGTGTCTCGGGAAGGCGTGGATAATCTGTCAAAATTGCCAAAAACAGGCCTGAGATGCTCACCCGTGGGTCTCAACTCCGAATGTGGCAGAATTGGGCGGTGGCAGAATGCTTCCAAATTTACAGAGTTTGATCGGGGAGGGCTCCCGATACCGTGCATGCGTCGGTGCCTCTACCGGAGCCCTGGAAGGGGTGTCTGGGGAAGGCGAGCCAAATCTGTCCAAAATGCCAAAAATAGGCCCGAGATGCTGACCCGCGGGTTAGGATTCCGAAAGTGGAAAAATTGGGCGGTTGGCAGAATGCTTCCAAATTCACAGAGTTTGCTCGGGGAGGGCCCCCGATACCCTGGATGCGTCGGTGCCTCTCCCAGAGCCCTGGTCGGGGTTTCTTTTGAATGTGAGGGATATCTGTTCAAAACGCCCAAAATCCAGCAGAAGCGCTTCCATGAGGAAGAGACCCCTCCCTAAGCCTCTCCCTGAAAGACCTGGCAGCGACTCACCTGGTGACGGACATCTCGCAGGCAGATCCGCACTGCTCTGTGGGGAGGGAGTAGGGGAACCTGCTGGTGATGCCAGCTCAGCGCCTCCAGAGGAATCTCCGCAACCCGGCAGTCCTGGTTCAACGCCCTCCCAGGCAGAGCTCCTGC
>NW_025335701.1:14844700-14945196 GCF_004798865.1 Varanus komodoensis | reverse complement strand
CTTCTGACAAAAAATGAGATATTGTACGGTAAATCAAACACACAGCGGACTAAGTAGCCTTTGAAGAATAAACTTCATACACGAAGGTAGTGCTGTTCAAATATCCACTGATCCAAAAAAAAATGTGTCTGATCAACTAACAGATAACTGATCCATGGAAGCTTCCGGATAATCACAGGCACATTCCCCATCACTTCCCCATGGGCTTCATTAAGACGGGTTGCCATTTGAAAACACACCAACCTGTGATTAACAGCTCTCACCTGCGCCGGAGGAGGGGAGCAGAGCAGGGTGTGCCGAGCGCGTGCCGGCCAGGTGGTCTTCCGGGCGGCGCAGCGGCAGGTCTTCCCGGGCAGTGGGGGTGAGCAGTTCCTGGGCGGTGGGGGTGAGCAGTCCGTCTCTCCGTGCAGCCGGTGGGTTAAAGCCCGCGGCTCCTCCTCCTCTGCACCTCTCCCCCTGAGCAGCACAGCTCTCACCTGTGCCAGAGGGGGGGGTGTGGAGCAGCGCACGCCAAGTGTGCGCTGCCAGTTGGTGCCATGTGGTGCAGGTGGCCGGCAGCGTCCCGGGCGTCAGGCACACACACATTCGCTCTATAAGACGCATAGACATTTCCCCTTACTTTTGAGGGGGGGAAAAGTGCGTCTTATAGAGCGAAAAATACGGTAACTTTGAGTAGGTGAGTTTGCTTGTACTTTAAGCTTTTCTCCAAGGCATTATAGCTTAAATGTAGCATTTTACAGTTACACATTTATAAGGCTTATATTTATAAGTGTTAGAAATTACGAACTTAAAAGCTAAAACTTCAACTTACAGCATTAGAAGGGTTTGCCAATTAATGATTGATCCAGAATTTAGGAGTTCTTTTTCTAGATTCTAAAGTAATTGAAAGTAAAACCCATTAAAATCAAATTGCAAAGGGATAACTATGTCTAATAATTTCATAGTGCCTAGAATTCTTTGTCTAATGGAGGGATCTTAGAGCAAAGAATTCAAAATCAAGTGAAAGTAAAGTGACACTTGGACGATGTGGGGAGTGTGCGCGCCTTGATCTCCATTGCGTGGACATCTGTGCTGCAGTCCACCATTCCTCAGTAAGGGATGGAGAGTCTCGGCTGTTAAGGAGCAGACATAAAACTAATTCTGAAATTATCCTTCTCATTTTTCATCCAAAATTTTTTTCCAAAAATCAAGGCTTGAGTGAATACAGACCATTGCCAAAATTGAGAAGAGTATGTTCATCATCATCATTGCTTTGCATTTATATTCTGCCTTTTTTCCTCTTGTGGAAAAGGTTGCTCCTCACAGAAACCACCCTGTGAGATAGGCACACCCAGTGAGCTTCATGGCACCCAGATCTCCTGTTTCCCCAGTCCAACACTAACCACTGCAGCACCCTGGCTCTCATCATTAAACCATCAAAACCAGCATTGAGCCCCTTTGGGATGCAGTACAAAGTCTGAGAATCCACACAGTCTCTTTCATTAATAACTTTCCCCCCTATTCTTATCTACAGTTTATGCATAATCATTCTAACTTTAAAACAACTTACAAGGACATTTCACAATGTAAACCACACTGGGACTGGCAGAGGTTATGAAACAGCTTAAGCAATATCCCCATGAGATACTGGCATCCCCAGAAGACATGATTTGCAGTGTATATGTATAGTATGTACAGTGTCCACAAAAACAATGCCCCATGGGTCAAGCAGCACCTAGGAGAACATTAGAAGTTATCCAGGTTCCTTGCACTGAATTTCTCCATTTCTGTGGTCTCCATTTCTAGCTTGCTACCAAACTCCCTCTTGGCTCCACTTAAATTTAAAGAAGTTTTTCTCAAGGGAGAAAGAACCAAAAGCTGTAGAGAAGTGGAATGAGAGGTATTTGACCTAGCCATTCATGAGGTGTGTGAGTATATCAGTGGAGGGAGCATTGCTGAATGGCTGAACATGCAGTTTGCAAGGAAAAAAGTCCCACGTTCAGTCATAAGCATCTTTAACAGACAATATTGTCGAAAGCAGGCTGAAGCACCTATGCATATTTGCCTGTGCTACAGTGAATGGGCTAGTCTGTCTTGATACATGGAGGCTAGCTTTATGCTCAAGCTAGCCTAGGTGGATTGCTAAACGGTTTCTGGAATCCTGAATCCACAAGCGCTTTCCTGGGAGTAAGCCCTGTTGAATGCAATGGGTCTTCTAAGTAGATAGATGAGATTGTACTGTAGCCGCCTTCCTGAAGAGGTTAGATAACATGGCTTAAATGTTGAGAACCAACTTAAACTTTTGTGCCTGGTATATCTACAGCAGTCCAAAGAGTTGGATCACTCGCCCATCACGTTTTGTGCCATTAGCACTGCCTGGCTGCAGTGCTCCATGGGTTCAAGCAGCAGGGTTTTTTTCCATTCTACCTGTGGATGCAGGAGGTTAAATTGGGACCTTCTGCACCCAAGGCAGGTGTTCTGTTCCCAAGTTACCACCCTGCCTAAGCAATGGCTTTTCCCTTCCATGTGGATGTGAAGTACTCAGTCCACCTCAAGACTACATTTTACAGTATGTATTCACCCCAAGTTTGATTGTGACCTCCTAATTAAGGCTTTAATTATGGTTCTGCTTGCTGAGGATGGTGGGTGTTGTAGTTCAGTTTCGGGTAGGCAGGCTTAAAGGATAAGCCCCTGTTCAGCTCAGGTAAGACACTGGGAAGGTAAATGAACAGTGCCCTATTAAATCTGTACAGGTTTCCAAAAAGTTTTAAGTCCTCTGCTTGGCATTCTAAACTCTATAGATGTGTCTTAGATGCACTTCTAAACACTGATGACTGGCCTTCAGACACAAAATACAGCTTTGTAACACTGTAGCCTTAATTCCTAACTGCTAAGAATCCCACCTCCAACTCTGCTTCAGCCTATTTGGCCTTTTCTGTCCTGTTAAATTTCCTGCCTCTTCATCTGTCTCTGCTTTTATTTAGGTTTCATTTCACAAGTACATCTTTCCACATTGTATTGTTGAGAGAGATCCTGCCGTGGAGTAACCAATTTCCTTCCCCTGCATCAATCCCAGACTAGCAAAGTATCTGGTGTGCTGAGAGTCCCTATTAACAGTGTTGCATTTGGAAGTGTGGTCTTAGGTCACAAGTAACTGAAGGGAAATGTTGCCTGGGGAAAAATAGGAACCCCCCCCCCCCCGGTGTTTCCCATTTCCCCCGGGGGGTTTTTTTTTTTTTTTTTTTTGAGGGTGGGACATGTTTTTATACATTTTTCCAGTTCTCCCTGGAAATTTTTTCTCATTTTTTGTACACTGTCCCCATACATTTGTAGTGGATGGGTTAGAAAAGTCTTTAATAACCTTTTTATTTAAACATCATTTTAATTGCTAATATTATTTATTTATTTTACATCTTTGGCCAGGTCGTCTCAGATTATATTGTTGTTATTTATTTATTGTGAGCCGCCCCGAGGCTTCGGCGAATGGGGCGGCATAGAAGCTTCCTAAATAAATAAATAATACAAAATGATGTTGTGTTTTTTGGGGTGGGAGAAGTGAGGGACGTTTTCTGGACTTTCACATCTGAATAATGCACTATGTTTTTGACTACTACTTATTGAGGAGAGACTGGGCCTTGTGCACTAGCTAGTGAAGCTTACTCTAAAGTAATTTGGATAGGGTTGGATGTATTCAGTGTATTGTGCATTTCATGCTGGATGTCTTGAGAAGAATATGAATCCTTACTGTTGACTTAGATTCATCCTGGCTAAGCTGTGAGATTTGAGCATGAAATCAGCTTTCTAAACCTGTGCAGCTCAGTTCCTGTGTGAAATGGCTGGCTGTCCTGCACAGGGTGTAGGAAACAAAAGTCTGATATGAGCGCTAATCTCATCACATGCTGCCAGATATGCGCATTATCTCTGCTTTTGTTGCTGCAGAGCCTGCTACATATGCAATTCATTTCCTGTGTGGCTGCTCTGCCCTGCCCTGCCCCGCCTTCACCTACAACAGAGATTCTTTAAGGATGCCAACATCTCTTTATGTTCAACTTGTTTGGCCTCGCAATTAGAGTGCAGCAGTCTAGTCTGGGCCATTTATCAATGGCTCTATGAAATAGCACATTGTCACATGTTAAGTTACTTGGGAAAGGTCCTTCTCTCAATCCCACCACCACTAGAAGCTCATCTGGCAGGAATGTAAGGGAGGACTTCCTTGGTGGTTGCATTCAGCCAGTTTTCTGGGTGAGTTGTCACTGTTATTCTTTTGCCTGCAGGCACACCCTTTTTTTTTTTTTTTAGTTGAGACCAGTGTTTGGCTTTTGAGCTGACTTATTTTCTGAAAAACGTTTTAATTAGAGTGGGTGGGTGCGGTTTCTTTTATTGGTGTGTATTTAATCTGTTTTTATGGTCTCCTCGCCTCACATTTTATCTGAATTTTATAATTGGATGTGCTATTTTTAGTGGAAAGGCAGGGTATGAATGGAATAAATAGCTGGCTTTTGTTGCATCTTAGCAGGAGTCATAAGATTCTTTGGATTCCCAGAGCTGAGATCAGGGACGAAGCTCTAACCTTGGAGTTGGGGATCTGTGCTCTGAACCTTACAGCCAGCATATGAAGAACTGTGCCAGCTGCTTCTGCAAGGTCATAAGAGTGACCACTCTAGCTAGTGCTAGATGGCTGAAATCAGCCCGCCTTGCAGGGCGGACCAAGCAAAGAGGCAGAGGCTGTCTCGTCCACATCCTCAGCCCTGCATGGGATGCCCCAAATTCTCTGGGCTTGTGGGCATTCTGATTGGCCTGCATCAGAAGTGGCATGATATCACTACATTCCTAGGATCAACCCAAGATATTTTCAGCCTACAGCAAAAAAACAAAGGAGCAGTGAGCCTCATTTTATTCCTTACGCAGAAGGGCTGCTCCAAGTGCTTTCGTAACCTCATTATATTGTGCCAGGTAGGCTAGCGTTTGCCTTGGTGCAACTGAAGCTGTGTATTTAGTGCAGCACAGCAAGGTTAAGCCCTGAAGAGGTAGATGCTGGCATACATGGAAATAGAAGAGATGGGACCAGCAAGTGCAGTGTTCCAGTGTGGGAGCCCTTACCTGTTAAAGGGACTGCCTGGAGGGGGCGCCAGTCACACTGGCTTTCCAGAACATTCACGTTGCCCTGTGTTGACTGAGATTTGCTCCAGCTTGTTTCCTCAACTCACATTCAATAACTAAACTAAAACTGTGCAGAAATAAATTAATTTTTAAATGCTCAAAGTACCTTTTTCCAGCAGCCAAAGCTAAAATGCAATACTGAGTAAAGAATGGGATTGAACACAATGTTAAAAAAGATCAAACTTGACTTGGAAGTTGATATACTTTAAGACATGAACATGACTGTTTAGTAGTGTATCCCTTACAATGTTGAGATTTGAAGAAAAACAAATACTGAGAGCTATTACTAATCTTAATATGCTTGAAGAGCTGTGTGAGTTTCCTAGGAATAAGCACCTAGAAAAAATGATTTGGAACTTTAGTATCAGTAAAATCTAAAATTAATGTTACAAAACAGTATGTTTCTAAAAATTGAGAACTCTCTGCCAAAATGATGGTAGTTTTTTTCTCCAATTAGTTTCTTCTCCAAAATCTTCATGGAAAATTGTAATGCACACATGTGCAGCACTTTGCACCATTCTTAAAGGAAACGGGATCTGGCCACTGCTTCCTCCACAAAGTAATTGCCTTGTGCTTCATGATATTGGGCTAGATCCATATTCACTACTACTTAGACATAGAAACAGTGTGAGTTGGAAGTGGCCTCCCAGGCCATCTAGTCTGACCCCCAGCTCCGCTCATGACATGCCTACCATGTGCATGTCCAGCCTATCCTTGAACAAAGTTAGCTTGCTCCAGTTAGCTTCTGAAGTTTACTGAGGGTGTTCTTGCTTTGCTTCCTCAGGATGTTGACAATGCCTCCTTGAACCGTCTGGACCTTGAACGCAAAGTTGAGTCCCTGCAAGAAGAGATTGCCTTCTTGAAGAAGCTTCATGAAGAAGTAAGTTGACTGGGGCAGCTCTTGGAATGCCAATTCCTTGAAAAAGAATATCATTCAGAAATGTTTCTATGACGGGTGTCTTTCTTTCTATAAGGAAATCCGTGAGCTTCAGGTTCAAATCCAGGATCAGCATATCCAGATTGATATGGATGTTGCCAAGCCAGATCTTACTGCAGCTTTGCGGGATGTGCGTCAACAGTATGAAAGTGTTGCCGCCAAGAACCTCCAGGAAGCAGAAGAATGGTACAAGTCCAAAGTAAGTGAAAGGCTTAGCTAAACTCCCATCCATACCACATCTTACTTACAGGTTTTCTCTATAAAATCTTTATGGAAGAAATAATACGCAGTTCCACAGCTTATGACAATTCTGTCATTCCAGTGTTGGTTAGCTGAATATGAATGAAAAGTATTTGTGAATCTAAAACGGGCCTCAATACCATAAACATTCTGCCTTAAGCTATGGAACCCCTTCACCTTCATTTTGGAATGCTGAATTCTCATGTTTATTGAATTTATGCTGGACTTCTGTCTCAAAACAGATCCAAAGTAGTTCATATCTTTCAATAAAAATAATCAAATACACACAATTAAAGAATCATTCCATTAAAATTGAGAACAAATGACGTGTGCAAGAACTCTTGCATATGTACATAAAGTACAAGTGCATTCTAGAAATGTCCACTTTTTGATTAAAAAAAACAACTGATAGTCACTTCACTACGTCAAAACACTCAACCAAAAATTTTGTTACACTCTAGAATATAGATAAAATGAGGAATCTGCTTGGTGTTCCTTGGGAGTAAATTTGTTTGTTTGTGGAGTGCTTAGAGAATGCTGGGAACTGTGTGTATAACCCTGAGAATTCAGGCCTTCTATGAATATATTCCCCATAAAGCTAGAGGCTGCACTGTATGTTAAACTTGACTTGCTTTCTTTTCATTGGATTCAAGCACAGGTTATTTGCTCCTTTGCATCATGCCCTGTCCTGAAGGGGAAATTGCAGGGCAAAACATGTTAGTCTTGTGCATTGTTGCTATGCAACATTAGTGGATGGGTTTGATTATGTTGTTGGTAGAGGCTGGAATTCTGTGGGGATGCCTCTGTATTGAAAACAAAAGCCCTACATGTAAGAACAAGAGCTCAGGTTGCAGTTTTGCAAAACAAGCTGGCTAAAATACAGGGAATTTTTTAATAATATGTGGGTCTCAGTGAATTTTAATTATGTGCAGACTATTCTATGAAAAGACACTTGTCCTGAAAGGTCTGAACCTGTAGCTGAATTCTACTGATTGAGGACGACACAATCCTATTGCCTCCAAACATTGTCGGGGAATGGTTGTAGGATTATCTGGATCAGTTCCAAGTCCCACTGGGACAGTGCATGTCTCAGCCCTGTTCTCCTCACAGCCAGTACAGAAAGTACATGCTGGCTACCTCTCTGAGGATGCAACGGGGCCTTATTGTTGCCCCAGCCTCTTCCCTACCCCTTACTAGCGCTAAATCTAGAAATGACCATCCAAAGTAAATATGCAGTGTCAGGCACCACAGCAAGAAGATCATCATGACCACACTTTGTTTCATGCATTGGATGCACATAAGCCTCAATGTTTGGAGGTTATGTGCATCTCCCTTGGAATGTGTTGGTTTGTGCCCTAAGTGATCTAGTAATAATAAGTCTTTGTAGTAGCTTGTAATTGCTTAGTCCAGAGGAGAGGCATTTGAAGCATGGGGGCTGGGTTTGGCCCTCTTGCAGGATCAGTCAGGCCCTCCAGGGTTTTCCACCCTTTTTCCCAGTTGCCACTTTTCGGTTGTTTCCTGGCTTTTCAGTTGGCATTCTAAAATGCATCACCTGTGGCCTAATTTCTGGCAAGAAGAGCTTTAAGCTAAAAGAGCCTTGTAGCTTTTGCACATTTAGAACTGCCCCTTGTCCTCAGCCCCACCCCCCACTTAAAACATGACCGCCAAATGCTTCTCCAAAATGAATTGAATCCTTGTGGTGAAACCCTTGTGCTGGCTTTGTCCTTGGTAGAATACATACTGGATTCTAATACACCTGCAGTGTTAATCTGGTTGTTAATGCATGTGCTGGTATTAGTTTGCAGATCTGTCTGAAGCAGCCACCCGGAACAATGATGCCTTGCGCCAAGCCAAACAAGAAGCAAATGAATACCGCAGGCAAATTCAGACTCTAACCTGCGAAGTTGATGCACTTAAAGGAACTGTAAGTGAAAAAGCTACTTGGAAGGGAATGCTTTTGCTGGCTTTCCCCCTAAATGTTCTTAGGTCTGTATTGTTTGTTAAGCAAAAGTACAGAATATAAAGCTCTTGTATTGGCAAAGAAGCTCCACTTATTGGTATATATTCACCTATTCATCTCCTTCAAGGTGCTCTCCATATGTTGGCTTGTAGTTTTACTCATTCCCAACCTACATGGTCATCTGGAAGGCACTGGTTTGGAAAAGGCTAAGTTAGGCCAATATTTTGTAGTCCTGCCTGGAAGTAGAGATGCCAGGGACTGTGCATAAGAAGTATGTGATCTACCAGTTAGCTATAGGATGTGTGCATTCATGAAATGAATTAAACTCTGAGGTGCTGGATGCTTCCTGTAGATCAATAAGTGCATCCTTCTCTCTCATTGCACTGTGCAACTTGTGAAGGAATTCTTGGCCTTGCTGATTTCTATTGAAGTAGAAAGAGAAACAGCTGAAGCATTACTGTTGCAAAAGTACACTTTAAGCCATTGATAGGAGCTTTTACCTGTATACACTGTTGGATGATGACTCTTGCTTGACACGTCAATGAGTGCTTTTGATCATCACTGCAGAATGAATCCCTGGAACGCCAGATGCGTGAGATGGAGGATAACTTTGCTGTCGAAGCTGCTAACTACCAAGACACTATTGCCAACCTCCAAGAAGAAATTCAGAACATGAAGGAAGAAATGGCTCGCCATCTGCGCGAGTACCAAGACCTGCTGAATGTCAAGATGGCCCTTGATATTGAGATTGCCACTTACAGGAAACTGCTGGAAGGAGAAGAGAGCAGGTACAAAACATGTCTGGTGCGCCTCTGGCAGGGAAGCCTGGAAACGGCTACAGCTGTGCTCATTACATGTGATTTTTTCTTTTGTTTTTCTTGACAGAATTTCAATGCCTATTCAGACTTTTGCTTCCATGAATCTGAGAGGTAAGTAGCTGCCAGCCGTACTAGTAAATGGTACCTCTCAAAGCATTAGCAATTGCATTTAAAATGGTGTTACATAGTTTGTATGTGTGCCTTGGTCTTCATTGGAACTGCGGTGCTCCTATAGCATTGCCATGCCTTGCTTGTACCAAATATGTGTTCCAGAGTTGGGGTTTTTGCAGAGGTAAGTTTCACTGCAGTACTTCAGCAGTTGGTCCTATTTGTGGCCAGAGCATTGATTTGCATTTAGGTTTTCCTTGCTTTGTGATCAGAGAAAATGGATTCCCTGCATGCCTCTTGTTCTTCCTATTGGGAGGAGGAGCACTGTGCTGGGGACTCCGTTTGCTATCTCCGTCTGTAGTGGGCAATCACAGGGGGTGCTTCTCCCCACGGCTCCTCAACACCTGGTGGCCTCCAGGTGAGGAAGAGGGGTGTGGGTGGGGTTCAAGTAAGGACCACCACACCTCCATGGACCAGATGGAGGGCAGAGGTTCCCCAACACTGCCTTAGTGGTTTGCACAGCCCATCATGTAGCATGCCACCGAAGTCAGCATCACTGCCGGGCGTTTCTGATGTGAGTGACCGTTCTGTAACCAAAGTCTGAACTATGATCTGACCTTCCCTCCACAGAAACAAACCTTGAGTCCATCCCACTGGACACCCACTCAAAGAGAACACTCCTTATCAAGACTGTTGAAACTAGAGATGGACAAGTGAGTGGTAGTAATACTGTTTGGGGGTGGGAGAAAGAATATGCGGCCTAAGTGTCCATTTCTGCTTTCATGCACAGTTAGAGTGGAAGCACTGTGGGCAAATACTAGTCACTGACGGTGAGGGAGCTTCCTAACCATCACACATTTGCAATGGGGAGAGGGGCATGCCTGAGTTCTTTCTGCAGCCTAACAGTTTTGGGGAAAAGATAATTGATGGGGAATGATCTTATGACCCTAGACATTCTCAGAGGGGCCATAGAATGGTTCAGATTCTCTGCAGTCTGATCTCAGAGCTGGGAATTGGGGCTTGGTGCCCCCTCCCCTGCAAAGAAAGAACAATGTTGGCTGTTGGCCATTGGGAAAGCAACCTCAAAGAGGGGGCAATTGCAGGGAGAGGAAGAGATTGGAGCAGTCAGAATATGGGCTGTCCTGGAGCCACCCAATCTCCTTCTCTCCTTCCCAAGTACAATATAGTGAAAACGTGGAGTGGGAGGAGGTTTGTGGTTTTCTCAATAGGATTGTGCCCCAAGCCAGTTAAATTGTACATTTCTGGACTGCAGCTCCCAGTCTTGCTGAAAAACAGCAGCAGCAACAGAACCTTTGCCAGGGTTCATAACAGTGTTTGCATTCAAGTTGTTTTACTAAAACATCAGATTTTGCATTTGTAATACTTGTGGTGATAGAAGGAAGGGAAAAGGGCTGATGATGAGGTATGGCTCTGTAGGTTGGGCATACTTCCCTAAAAGAGTAATATAGTGTTCCAGATAAGATTAGGAAGGCCACTTGTCCAGCGATTCATCATAAAGCTCAGTGCAGCTTTATGTCAGATAGTTGGTTCAGTTCAAAGCTTCCTCCACAATGAAGAAATTCCACACTGCTTGTATAGTGTAGCAATTCCAAGATGGAACAGTTGGTGCAGGCTGATGAAAGAAGACCAGCTGTCTCTGAACTGTAGAATTTCCATTCCTTCAGCTTTTTTCCCCACACTTGGCTTCGGGTGAGAAGTCTAGACAGGCAGCAGAAGGCAGGGAAAGCTTTGGCATGCACTTGGTATGCTTTTGAGTTCAGCACCAGCAGGGCTAGTAGAGTAGACAAGGTTAGAACTTCTGGAAGAATTGGGAGCTTAACTCTGGTACTCAGAACAAATGCCTCAGCTCAGCATCTGAAGTGTCTGCCTTTTGGGCTCCAGTTGGTGGGCCTTAGGATTCTAGGCAAAGGCAAAACCAGATTCAGCGGTCCTGATGATGTCCAGTCCTGTTTTTGGAGCATGCAACAAGCTCAGCTGAAATGTTCATATGGGATTTCTAGTCACTAGTTTAAAGTAGAGAAAAGATGCAGTCCACAAAAAAGTGCTGCAACTCCCATCATTCCCTAGTCAGTATGGGTTTCTTGACTGTGAAATAACCTAAGCATCGAGATGAATGAACTATTAGCTAATGTTCTGATATCTGATGCTGCTTGTTTTCAATAGGTTATCAACGAAACTTCTCACCATGATGAACTGGAGTGAAGAGAGAATAGCACAACTTCTTGTGCAGAAATGAACACTTACCAGCAAAACTAAAAAGAGCTTTCAAGTGCCTTTCTGCAGTTTATCCAAAAGTACAAGATGGAGATGCTAGACAACTAGGTCTTAGATCCTGATGGTTTAGCAGAGCTTTTGAAAAGGGAGTTTAGTAAAAAATAACAATATCCTGTACTGCAGTACTGTTTTTTAAGTTTCTGAATTAAATAAAATTGCTTTTTTCAGCACAGTATGAGTAACCTTTCACTACTTCAATAAACATTTGAGAAACTGCTTTCTTGTGTGGTCTGCTTTGTGGCTGGGCCTTGTCTGTTGTAGAGGTGGCAAGAAATGCATCTGTTATGACAGGATCAAACCACATAAGCATATCTGCTGCAGTGATCTTGGTTCCTGTCAGGATGAGGAGTTATGCAATAAGTATACTTTCATGGGGGGGGGCATTATGGGACAGGGGGATATTGTCTCCTTGAGCCAGTGTGGGAAACCTAGCATGTCCCCAGCATTCAAATAGCAATATTTTATTACTGACCAGTTGGGAAAGTAGTGCAAGATTCTTTTGTCGGGTCAGCTTAAAATGTGGGAAAGTAGTTTTGAAAGCAAGAAAGTAATTCCTTTCTCCTTTCAAAGGTTACTTCAGGAGCAGGGGACACATACCAGGACCTTAATGCCATCACTGTGCTGTAACACAGAAAACCTGAACTTGTCTCCAAATTTGCCTGGCAGTTGTGGCGGTGGAGATCGCTGAGTGACCTGTGAGGCCTCAATGCCTCTTCTGTGTGGAATGCAGAAAGGAATTTCCCTGGTGCCGAGGACCCTGGGAAATGTGATAAGAGTTGGAATACTTTATGGGGTGCTCAGGAAGCTGAATTTTCCTAGAGCACAAGGAATGTTGCCATGACATTATTCCGGGTTCTGAGGAGGCAGGGAGACCTTGCTGAGAGGTCTGTACACTGTCACAAACTCTTAGGAGGTTTTAAGGAATGGAATGCATGGCTAGCAGAGAGTGTTAAGCCAGATGCAAACATGCGGGGGCTTGAGTTGGAAGGGGTTTGTGATCTCACACAAGTAGAAGTTTAGCATTTATTGCAATATTAGTACAAGATTGCATTAATATTGTACCTTTTTTCCTCTTGTGAGGAGCCCAAAGGAATTTACAAGGTACTCTTCCACCCCATTTTATCCCACAACAACCATCTTCGGATACTGTGACTGACCTCAGTCACCCAGAGAGCCTCATGCTTGAGAGCGGACCAAAACTGGATCTCCCAGATCCCCATCCTGACACTAACCACCATGCCATACCACTGTGCATAGCTACAAAATAGCCTATTGAATGGTGCTTGTCCAGCCATTGAAAGTGAGTTGTTGATTACATAGGATTCAACCCTTTGTCAATTATGAGTGTTGGTAGGTAAGATTTTCATCCGAGCCAATAAAATGCTAAAGCAAAAAGCATTCATTATTCCTGGATGATGGCGACACAATGTTCCTTGTGTCGGGCAGGTTTTCTCTTTCATTCAGTCATTTTCCTCTCATTGGAGAGAGGGAGTGGGGCCTACTGCCCCTCTGCATGTGAGAAGTGAAGTCGGACACTAACAAAGTTGGGATGGAAAGGAGAGATGCTTGCCTGATTTATAACCCTGATTGTACAAAGAATGGGATCTGTCTTCAGTGAGTGGTTTGCAGGAATCCCATCCTTCCCCTTTCATATTGCAACCACATGAGGAAAAGCAGGTGCTTCTACAGGGCTTGAGAGGAATGGGAATGCCTACTGCCATTTTGCTTGCTACCTCTTACCATTTTTTAAAAAATAAAGATGTTAAGATCTGCTACCTAATTAATCAGAGCACCTCTTCAGCAGATTTTTAAAAAAATGATCTAGGGTACATTCCTATGTAATGCCCTAAACTTGCATAGGATTGCATGCTAAACCATTAATGCATCCTTGAGTATGGTGAAAGAGATGCTCTTTTTCTACTTAAATGTACTACTTCCCCACCCCATCCTCAATAAACTGGGAAGGTTTGCATGACATACTAATAAACTGGGAAGGTTTGCATGACATACTAATAAACTGGGAAGGTTTGCATGACATACTAATAAACTGAGATGGTTTGCAGTACACCACCCAAAAAGCTTTGGCTACAGGTGGTATAGAAATGAAACCATAGCACAGTAAACCATCCTGAAATAGCAGTAGATGGACGGTCTATATATACATAACATACAAACATACTACACTGGCAAAGGCACCTCATTTCCTCCCGCTGTGGCATCAGCTTGCCCCCTTGCCGTCCCCTCCCACTCCCCACATCTCCATCCTTGGTAGAAACATCCCAACCTCACCAGAAGGTGGAATGCTTTTCTCTCTGGTTTCCCGCCATCCACCACTTAGGTTTGGCATGCTCACCAGCCTTCCAAAACCTTACACTTTAGTGCTGTAACATGGACGTCCTTCTTGATTAAGAATTTGGTATAAAAGTGAGTAGAGAATAAGACCTTCTTCAAGGCAGCAGAAGTCTCATTAAAATGGGATTCTTGCCTGCAGGTGGGATGGGGAGATGGGCAATGGAGTTGAGCTGGCAAATGGGTTAGGGGTGTGTTCCCTACCAGGACACTGGGACCTGGGGGAGCAGGGATTGAATAGAGTAAGGTGACTCTGCTCTGTGTTGACGAGCTAACTAAAACTCTGCAGAGGAAGTTCCCAGTCTATTCAACTGCTGAACGCTGAAGGGGGTGGTGTGGGCAAGGAGCACTGACTGTGGCATCACCAGTTGCCAGGCAGATTCTGGGATGGAGGAGACCAAGAGAGCTCTACTGCCAGGCACAGACTGGGAAAGCTGCCCGTGTAAACAAGACTCACTGTAGATGTCCACCTCTCTTGCCACATGACTTGCTAGCTGATCTTCCTGTGAAACCCAGGAAAGTAGCTAGATCTGAATGACATGTTAACCCACAGAAGGTTAAATAAATCATACAACAAGCCACGGTTGAAGTGGCTTATAAGCCACTTCACGGGAACAGTGCTGGGTTTGGACAATATGTTAACCTACCATGGCTTTTAACTCATGGGGGGTTAACCATGTCATGCAAATCCAGCCACTCTCCCCATGTATATATTTGTCTACATTTATTTATTTATTAAAACATTTCTATGCCGCCCCTTGCCGAAGCCTCGGGGCGGCTCACAGCACAGAATACAATACAATACAATACAAAAATAACAATATAAAACCAACAATATAAAATAGATAACAATATAAAAGAAGTCGCCCTGGAAGCAAATATTGTTAACAATTAAAATGACGTTTAAATAAAAAGGTCTTCGCCTGGCACCGAAAAACAAATAACGACGGCGCCAGGCGGACCTCTCTGGGGAGCACATTCCATAGAGTGGGCGCCACCGCAGAAAAAGCGGACTCTGGAGTACAGGGACCCTCTGCTGCAACAATCAGTGCCATTCAGTTCTCCATCCCATTATTTTTAGTACCCTCCCCTTTTCTGAGTAGTGGTAACAGGTGCAGTCTTTGAGGTTCCTACATAACTGCACGGAGCAGTCTGATTCCAGAGAGCCACTGAGAAGAGCCCATTTAGTTCCATGCATGAGTGGCCTTTCCAGCCCAAGAGAACCACCACCTAGCTCTGCCTTATAAGAGCTAGGTGGATTTGCTTGCTGCTGGGCATCTCTCCTACCCAGCACTCTCAAGTAGACTCAACCAACCAACCATTGGACTGGGCACAGACTAAGTTAATATTCACCCTGCTTTAGTCCCATTAAAGTCAATGGTTAGTCTTGGCTAATCTCTCCCTCTGATTTCAATGTGGTATCACAAGTGACAGTGCTACTACATAGGCAGCTACATGTTGTAATGAACATACAACCCACATGAAGACCATCCTGTGGAGTGAAAAACATGCCAGCTTTGTTCTCACTCCATGCAGATGGACCAGGAAGCCATGAACAGACATAACTCCCCAGTGGGGAGACAGTGAGAACAATCCTGTGCAGAGCGGGGGAAATGCCTAATTTTATGGGTTTCACTGCACTTTAGGATGGCTAACTCTGCGTAGGATTGGACTGAGAACTAAGGAGAGAGAACACAGTGTGCAATTGCCAATACGTCATTGCATCGATTGCCACACATTCATTCATTCATACATGATGAAGGTGCCTTCTTTATACTGTTTAATATTATGGAGCAACCTTGGTTAATAGGAAGTAGTTGGAGTGGGGAAACTCTGACCCTCTGGGATACTAATCCAAGCCTCCAGATTTGCCAGATGTCCATGACCCTTACCCTGGCTCTACCTCCTTTCCCCTACTAGCTACTGTCTGGTGGCTTCCTGGCTTTTCTACCATTTCCCCCATTCTAAAAGGATGTAATACCTTTCCTAAGGCTGAGTAACTGGTGAAAAGAACTTTAAGCTAACATAGGCTGATCTGTATTTTGTACCTTGACCCCACCTTTGGAGGCCCCTAAGAGCTTCTCTGAAATTGTATTAGTCCCTAAGGCCAAAAGAGGGTTTCCACTCGTGGAATAAGTGGAACTTGGTTGCCTGGAAGTTTTCCATGTGTAATTGGCAGTTTAAGCACGCTCTGCGTCTTTCACAGAGGCTGCATGTTATAGGTGGTGGGTCGCCTTCCGGCTAACATCCAGTAAACTAAATTGTGTGATATGACATTGCACATCTCTGGGATGGAAAATTTCCCACCTACACTGCATGACATTGGTGAAAGCATATATGATCAAGTAACGACAAGCACATTTGTTTGATATAGCCTTTACCGGGGGAGAGAAAATATGATATGAAACTTCTGGTTGTGGTATTGGCCATGCAGCAATTCTAACATCTATTGACTTCTAAAATGTGATGACCACTGAGTCTGTTGACCATTGATTCTTTTAAGACGACCTACAGTCAGTCCATTCAACCGCTGTTTAGGTGGCTCTGCATATGTCTCTGCAGTTTGCTCTTGGAGAAAGCGGCAGTTCAGATGACATTGGACAGGTCCTTCCAATGGGTGAATGTGAATGGACCTAAACAGTGAGATACCAAACTACACCAATATCCTACGATGGAATCCTCACATAACCTGATCAGCAGAATGCCGTGCCAGCCAGAAAAATGAGCCATCTCCATGCTTAAGCTGTTCCCCCTTGATTGCCATCACTCAGCCTGAATCTTATTTAAATTTTATACTTGAGTTTGTGCGTCCGAATATGTGTGCTTTGTCAAAAATGAAGGATGCATGCATGACTCTTTTGCAGGAGAAGTCTCTTTCAAAGGTGCACAGATGGCCAAAAGTCACTCCAGTATTGGCATCTTTCAAAGGATTCCATCCCTCCCGTGCATGTACCTTTCAGCTTGGACATGTATTTTGCAGTATGATGTGCATAGTCAAGTTCAGAACTCCAAATGAGCATCAGCCCCTAGCAACCGCTAAATCCTTCAGTCTGGGGAAAGACTGTCATCTGCAGCCAGCTGTGGTGTTGGCACTGAGCAGCACTCCATGTTCTTGTGTGGGGCTGGACACCCACTCTACTCAAATTTAAACAATGTGAATTATGTTTCATAATATATTTGCTTTGGTTTGTTTTTACAAAGCTGGTGTTTTTGAATGAGAATGCACATATATGAAGAATACACTTTTGGGACTGGTAGGATCTAGAGTTTAGCCATCAAAAATCTGGCCTGGTCAAGACCTGATGATGTGAAACGTGGCTATCCTAGATTGTCTTTGTCGCATTTTCGTTCCACTGTAACTCTTAAAGTAGCTGTCCCGTTCTACAGTAAAAGTGGGGCAACAATATTTCATGTTATCAACAAATCACAATAAATGTGATTCTCTTTTGAAGAAAAAAAGACGTTCTTTTTATTGTTTCATACTCCGTTGTTGAGGGTGAGCATCATCCAAGAAACATGGCTCAAGTCATGTGTTTTCAGGCCATGCCGGAACGCCAGCATCTTACACCGCATTTTCACAAGTGATGTTGAGATGGCCAAGCCATTGTCCAAGCTCCTTTTAGAACTTATGATGATGGCATGGGAAACTTTTTCTGTGACTTCTTCACATGACACCATGCAAACATTGGGAAGCAGAAACTGAATGCTGGGAGCCAATTACGGGGATCCTTCCCACCAGATCGTTGTCCTTTCTTTCCATAGAAGGATTTTCATAGAAGGATTATTTCCATATAGGGAAATAATAGTTGAAAGGTGATGAGAGTGAAAGAGGCGATTATTCTTGGCATGGTTTGGATGAGGACCATGGGGCCTGGGAAATGAGGTCTATGGACATAGAGATGGCAGAGATGGGAGAGCTTATCTCAAGGCCTCCATCTCCAGGGGTTCTGGCAGAGCATGAGAACTGACGGGGTTTGGAAGTGCTGGGGAGGCACTTGGGAGAGGAACAAGAGGAGCCATGTCCAAAGCCTGACCCCATGATGTGGCATCAGAAGAGAAGGGCTGGCCGGCTAGGGGGCCTGTGTTGATCTAGGAGATTAGTCATTCTCCAGCAGGACACACCCAGGGGAGTGGGCCCCAGGGTAACTGAAAAGGAGAGTTCTTGGAAGTAGTTTCTAGTTTGGGTTCAACAAACTGCTCTGTGCATGCTCAGAGACCCTTCCTCTGTTGGCCATCAGTCTGCTGGCAGTATGTTGGAAATAAGGTGCTATTTACCAAAAAGTGGTCTGTTGGATGAAAGGAAGAAGAATACAGCCCCTGACAAAGGGGTTCTCAGCCTGTCCTCCATAAGGTGGCCAATTATGAATACTCAAAAAAGCTGAAATTTCTCACTGCAGAAGAGGGAAAAATTACAAAACATTTTCATACATTCAGATATATGAAGAAATGCACATTTAGAAACCATTGCCTCAATTGAAAACCATTAATGAGTGGGGGAAGACTGTGACCAGAAGCCCGGAGTGCCTTCTCCATCTGCTGACTATTGATGGATGGGCAAGGTCAAGGCCCTGCTCCGCCCGTGTTGGAGTGTCTTATCTTTACACTGGACTTGGGCTGAACAGCCTTCCAACCAAGCGCAGCCTCAAACAAAGATCTGTCCTTGGATAGTTCTTCAAACTAAGACTATCCTCTGTAAAGGGGGTCACCCTAGTCCCTAAGCAGAGATGGTAATAGCTGTAGCATTGGTGAGTTGTAGCTACTATTACTAATGTAAGACAGCAGACTGGCAAATGGGCAAGTTATGGTGTTGGGTGGGCAAGGAATGGTCCTCTTTACCTACTTCTCCTGTGATGGTGGGAAGAGCACCTTCTCCATCACTGTAGGCTTCTGGAAGGAATGTGGCTCTTGCTTACACTGCTTTTCTACAGTGGACACACTCTTGAGGAAGAGATGTCAGAAACTCAAGATGCTGCCAACATTCAAAATTCTTCCTCGCTATATCAAGCCTGGTGTGTGTGCATTTAGCCCAGTGCTTTCAATTCTGACTGCCTGTGACATTCCTGGGTCTTGGTCAAAGTCTTATCTGAGAAGCACAGAAAAATTTGCCTGGTATCCTTTTTCAACAGGAGATGCCAGACTGAAACTTGGACTTTGAGCAAGCAAAGCTTTGAGTCACAGTTGCTCCCATCATCCTATACAATTATCACAGAGACCCTGTTATATGTCCCACCACCTAGACAGAATAAGTTGGGGGGGTATTCAAGACAGGGGTTTTCCCAGTTGCAATGTATGGCTGTGAGAGTTGGACCATAAGGAAGGCTGAGCACCGAAGGATTGAGGCCTTTGAATTGTGGTGCTGGAGGAGACTTCTGCAAGTCTCTTGGACCGCAAGGCGATCAAACCGGTCAGTGCTAGAGGAGATCAACCCTGACTGCTCTTTAGAAGGCCAGATACGGAAGATGAAGCTCAAATACTTTGGCCACCTAATGAGAAGGAAGGACTCACTGGAGAAGAGCCTAATGCTGGGAACAATAGATGGCAAAAGAAGACGGGGATGGCAGAGGATGAGGTGGCTATGTAGATGGAGTCACTGGGGCAGTGGGTGTGGGCTTGGGTGGACTTTGAGGAATGGTGGACAGGAGAGCCTGGAGGAATGTTGTCCATGGGGTCATGATGGCTTGGGCGCGACTTTGCAAATAACCAAAAAAAAAAAAAAAAAAAAAAAAATCAAGACAGAACCTATTTGGTAGTAGCACCTAATATCTGAACTGTGGAAGCCCTGTGAGGTTGGCTTTTTTGCTGTCTATTTCTGTTTAAAGTGGATACCATTCAGTTCTATCTGGCTATAAACTGTGGACAGTGTTCTGACACTCTTCCTTCTAATTTTAGTACAGCTTCAAACTTCCAATTTAGCACAGCTTCAACCGAACAGAATTTATTTGGATTTTGTATCTGCTTTTTGGTGGGGCAGAAGGGTGCCATGCTCGCTGCATTTCTTGGTTGGATGGCAAGAGTTTTCATCCTGTTGCCATTGTACATCATCCGAGGTACCTGGCAGGGAGAGGGAAGGTAATCTCAGTTGCAGAAGAACTCTCCAGGTTTGCCCTGATAACACAAGACCTAATTTATTTCCTGACTGAAGGGAAAAATTCTATCTTGAAACAAAAGTGCTCTTTATTTAATATCCACATTAATATTTCAATGTGCACATGAAACTAATTTGTATTTTGAGACTTTGAAATGATCAGGGTCATCCAGTCTTCAAACTGAAGCCGGTATGAAAATCTGAAGGCTATTGGTTTCATAACAAAATAAATGTGGTGAAGATAATTCGGTTGGGAATTCAGGATCTACATCCAAATGAGGTGACATAGCAATCCATTGCTGTTCAGTGACAGCATCTGAAAATGGAACTGGGTGTATAAGTTTTCCCAGAAGACAGAAAATAACAAATTTTCTTATTAACGATGGAGTATGGGTGCAGGTTTTGATTATGGAAGAAGTAGGAGGATGTTATATTTCCTGGATGGTAAGGACTGGGAGATGCTGCGGGACCAAATGCAACTTTCAGAGAAGACTGAATCTGTAGTCCGTCTCCTGCCTCTTTTATAAACGGAGCAGTGAACAAAGCCAGCACTGTCCATGCAAGTCCCATTGTTCACTTGGCCTTAACCCTGCTGTGTTTCTAGCCTACCTCAGCTATAGGCTGAGGTAGGTACCTCAGCTACCTCAGGTGAGCTATAGGTACCTCACAGGGTCAGGAAAAATGTTTTAAAGCAGGGTGTGCCACCGCAGGAGATTAGAGCCCCAGCCCACATGGGTGCCATCTTATTTTTTAAAAAAAGAAAGAAAAATGGCACCTTCCAACACTCTGGAAGACCCATAAAGTCAAATGAGGTTGATTGCAAGCCAATTTTGATCTTTGTGCATCCTGCAGTCAGTACAGGTACCTCCCTCCCAACATTTTAAACACTGATTCTGGGGGGACCCCTCTTCGAAGGAGACGTTTTTGACACAGGCACATTTAATGAAACAAAAATAAGGAAGGATACGGTTTACGGTGCTGGAAGCTATAGACATTACTAAAATTTATGTGTGTGTGTGGGGTGGGGGTGGGAGAGTGTTTCCAATTCGCCTAACTCGTAATGCTTGGTTATATCCTGCACTGGGCCCCTTCCATAGTTGTCCTCTGATTAGGATCACAATCAGAGCAGTGCTGTGCTGTGCTGTGCTGTGCTGAAAGCTCCTTATGTCCCCTTTCAAGCAGTCCCTTTTAATATGGTGTAAAAGAAATCTCCTTCAAAAATTATTCAACAGTGAAGAAAATGTTGGAGACATTCTCATGGCTGGGAATTCTAGGTTCTTACGCATACATTACTCACGTGGTGTCTAGGCATGTGTGCACATGTCCTGTCTCTCATTGAGCAGCCATCTCTCTGGCGGGGTGCAGCCACCCCAGCTTCCCCACCTCAAGCGAGGCCCAGGGAAGACCTTGTGAGCTAAGTCCTTCTCAAGTGGCTATTGCAAATCAGGAAGAGCAACAGCCTGGGAGGTGGTGGAGGCGCACATCCTCAGCTAGAAAAGGTAAACTTGGAGGGGATTCTCAAGTGCCTGGAGAATGAGGGAGAAGAGAAGAGAAGAGAAGAGAAGAGAAGAGAAGAGAAGAGAAGAGAAGAAGGGGGGGGGAGTGAGAGCTCTTTCATGGGAGGAAAATAATTTCAAGAGCTGTGGTACAGATTTTTGACACAGTGCTAAATCAGAGCTGGTGAAGAATGTCCCACTTACTCCTTCCTACTTACCCAGCCTGGCTCAAAGAACTTTTCCAGATAGAAAGAAAAGGCACTTCTGAAGCAAAAGTGCTCCTTGTCAAATACCCACATTCATAATTCAGTGGGTACATGAAAAAATGTGCATTTTGAGTCTTTTCATATGCACCATTGCAGGGATGGAAACCAAGGGCATCCTGAATGCTGGAAAGCCATGGCTCTTGTAAGGCAATAAGCATGGCGTAGGTGGAAGAGGCACAAATGTTTATGCCCCTGTTAAAAGTCAAACTTCCATAAGATAGTAAGATTCTTCTTGGAGAAAAATGTGTGTGTGTGTGCGTGTTTTGCATTCTCACTAATCAGCTAAGGAAATCGTTCCTCAAAAATATGACATCCAGTGTTGTCCAAAGCAGCAAACAAACTGTGCTTTCTATCGGTGGCTTAAGTCTAAAGTTGTGATAACTGAAATAATATAAAAGGGCATTTTGTTCATTAGAATATAGTACATGACAGGAATGAAAAAACACCCCTTGAGAGTCCACTGGGGGTACACAATCAAAAGAGCATTTACAGTTTATTCAGACATGCAGGAAATGCATGCGGCATGTAGGCAGTCCCAAAAGGGACTACAAAGACAGAGTCTGCAGAAGAAGCTTTTATAGCCTATCAGTTACACCCAGTTTCAAGGAGGGGAGGGGACTTGCCTAGGCAGTTTGCTAAAGGCACATGAGAATAAAACAAAAAGGATTAAGTATAAAAGAACCTCCAGGACAGGCAAACCATTAGCATACCCAAGAGTGTACCTCCAAGGACAGGTGAGCATTAAATTCTCTAGGGTGTACCTAGGAAACAAGACTTGCAACAAGAATCAGGGGATCCTATCAGTCTAAATCTGTTCTTACAGTGCCAGGCTTTTAGCAGCAATATTATGGCAAAGCTTTTGCTCATTTGGTCCCGACATACACCAAGGATGAAATGTGAGTTGCATCCTTCCAGTATTAATACATCTGCTTAAGGAGTAAGCCCTGCTAAGGCACTTTACATCAGCAAGTGTAACACATAGCAAAAGCAATTCCATTACAGTTTCAAAACTACCCCACCTGCTACCCAAAATCAACATACAACCTAGCACCACAACATAGAGAAAAGAGAGTAACCAACAGTAATAGTTTACCCAGTGACTTAGTAAAAGGGAGATTGAAATGCAAGGATCTTTAGGGTGCTATCCTGTGGCTTCTTGCCTTTGTCTGGGAGGTGACACCATCATTTGGAGTCCCAGCTCTGCAAAGATCCTGCAAACCTGGAGCTGGGACTCTGAAGGTCAAGCTCCATGCCCCTCCCCACAGCTAGCACTGAAAGAACGGCAGGGGCTGCCCACCCCCAGGTCATGACTGGGACTGAGGGGGGACAAAGGAAAGGTCCTAGCGGGTGGGGAGGGGAGGAAGCTGAGCCTGAGGATTTAGCCTGATTCCCACTGGTGCCTGAACCTCCTTCACGTTCTTTCCTCAGAAACAGCCCAGTTCTAGGCATGGCAGAAACAGAGATCATAGCCACCACGCTCTGTTCCATGCATTGGATGCATATCGACCTCCAAGTTCAGAGGCTAATTTGTGCCAGCGGGAGAGTGTAGGATTGCACCCTTAGGAGGGAATTCCAGAAAAACTGGTGCCACCACCAAAATGCCTCTGTCTCTAGTGCCTGCCAACCAATAAATCTTCAGAGCAGGATTATGTTCTAGCATTTTAAATTGGGCTCAGGCACAAAAATAGTAGTACACAAATGTAATCTGTGATAAATGTTCAGATGTGCATGTCTGCTATGAAAATTTCCAGCTGCTCTATCCTGTCCTCTCCTTCTGCTGGTTTTCTGCTTTCCCTTAGCAGTCAATCCATGGCAGGCTTTTTTTTTTCAGTCCACACTGGAACTGTTTGTAGGGTTTGCTCCCCCATTTATGTCCAGCCTTCCAAAGACTGTACTTCTGAAACTTTGGGGTTTCCCAGAGTGTGCTAAGAATTCATCCCCACGTGTGAGTGGCAAAGTTTTTTGCAGCATAAAGTGTAACACTCACCTCTGCACATCAGAAATAGGGGGACAGATGTGGCTCTTACGTTATGGGAAACTTGCTGTTTCACACGATACCTGTCAAAAGAGAACAATAGCTATAAATTATGTGATTGGGTGCAGAGGTGAAAGATCAGATGCATTCTTGCAAATCCTCCACATGCAAGGGAAGCAATTTTCTCATTGCTTCAATCTGAGTGGGAAAGTATGTGTGTCTATTTTTTTCCAGCATCATGTGGCTCCCTCAGTCTACTGAAGTGAAATGGGGAAACAAATGCAGACATCTCCACACATCAGAATTCACAAACCCCTTAGAAATAACTAATCATGCAGATACTGAGACATATTGCATCCCCTCACCCCATTTTCCCCTACTTGATTTTTTTAAAATATCTTGCTTAATGAAGAGATCAGTAACTCTCAAAAGCTTGCACATTTTTGTGATCTTTTGCTTGGTCTAATAAATGCATTACACTAATATGGATTTTGGAGTTGATTTTCTCGTGGTCACAATGACTAACAACAACTCCTCCTTGTCTTCTTGGTGACATAAGTAAAAAGGGATAGGAACAAAAGAAGGGAAATTTTCTTCCTCATCATGCACAGCAAAACACAGGCAGCAGATTACATGCATAGAAGATGGACTCCTCTGATGCAGAAGTTCCATGGGGTTTGATTCCTGCTGTGTGAATCCTGGAGGTAAACTCAGGCAATCTGGCATATTCCATCCCCAAGATGGATTCCTCATACATTCCTACTGATGAGCAGGGAGTGTGATCCTGCTTCCTGCCCACACCATACGAATCCACTGAATCTCCGGACAGGGTTCTTGGCACCACATAGCCGACAGATGCCAAACTAGAATGTTGTACATGGAAAAGGCCTGTTGAGTGTAGATAGCAAATGCAGCTTCTCCCATTCTAATTTCCAATTCAACTTCCACATTCATCCTGATGCTCCTGGCGGACACAAATGAAAGAGCAGAACACAACCGTGATTGATTTGGTTGGCTTTGCTGTTGCATGCCAGAAATTGCAGTGCTCTGTTTCAGCCCTGAATTGGCTGCCTTGAATGCTATTAACACTGTGACTTTAGGGATACGCAGGCACATATAACTTACTGGTAGCAGAATTCTGTGTTACTGAAGGGACAATTTTATATGGGAACCTATAGCATTTTATTAGGCTGTCATTACAAATTAACCCAGAGAGAATGTGCTCAGATCGATAATGGCAGCCAGATTTATGCATGAGCTACTGCTTTATTGCCCACAATGGAGACTGCAGTTCAGGAAGCCACTGTTCATCCATCCCTTTAATTATAAGGCTTTGCCTCAAAGCTCTTTTGGGATCTACGCTGTCATGAATTTCACTGCACAGCAGGCCTTCAGATGCTCACACCAGTGCATCCCAAGGATTCAGCAGTGCTCCCCATGCAGGGCTTTGGTCTTTGGCCATACATTCCTAATGGTAAACCAAGTGCTTCTTCCATATTCAGTCCAGTGGAGGAAACAAGTATTCATGGGCAATCAGGAATGAGTGTCCAGATATGCGCGTTGCTTGAGTCATGGGGGAGTCCTTGCGGTGATTCATTTCTATACTGCCCCATAGCTGAAGCTCTCTGCAGTTCATGGGTGGCTTTGCACATTTTTGATGTGCACTTTCAGATGTGGATGCAAGATCAGGAAATTGTAGAAATTCCCCAAGAATGGTGTTCCTGCTCGTGTTGATGTTTGGGGTTGCAAACAGGGCATATTTGCATGATGTGTGAAAAGGAAAAAATTCTCATGCAGTTGCTAGTCAATGCCAAGAATGATTACCTGGCTTGATGGCTGGGTTCACATGGCACAGCAAACAAGCCCATGCTGTTTCCACAGCAGGCAGATTTTTCCTGAATTTAGCTGTGGATGATTGCAGGCTTCAGAGCACAGCCCCCATGGGTGAAACCCATGTCCTTTCCCATTCTTTCCTGTGGACTGTGGCAGCCTTTTCCTAATTGGTCTGCTGTTGTCCTGAGGTGCCCCCCCCCACACCCCAGAGTATACCTGCATACCTGAAGCGCTTCCCTGCATACCTGAAGCACTTTCCAGCCACCCCAGTGCTCACAGAAATGTTTACTATCAGTTTCAATGTGATTTCCCCCTTCTTCCTCCATGTATATTCTCACTGCACTCTGGTTTCTAAAAGTAAACAGGGAAAGAGAGATACTTGGTTGATGGAAAGAAAATGAGTAATGATGCATCTGTTGCTAGTGTGCTGAGGACAGTAGAGAGGGAAAGCTAGAAGTGGCTATTTCTATGACTACTCTTACCAGGAGACTCTATGGTGTTTCCACATCAGCTATTGTAGAATGGTAAACCTGGGTACAGATGACCACAGTGAAGCCACAGAGAAGCATGCACAACTTGGAACAGACCACTGATTCTCTCCATGGTTTAAACCCTATCCCTATCATGCAGTAACTCTGGAACTGGGTACAGATAATAGAACATTATCCACAATGTTAAGATTTGACCTTGGCTTCTCATGTCATGCGAACCCACCAAAATCAACAGCTTTCTATGTTCCTGCATTTAACAAATTCCAGAAATGGCTCACAATTTTAAAACATTTCACATATTAAAAACAAGGGGGGTTCTTTTTAGAGACACAAAACTATTGATCCATTGTGGACATCTGGTTTGACCCAGCACATATATGAAACAATATGCATGCTGGTTCCACTCTGATGTGGGTGCCATGGCTTAAATAAGGACTATATTGATTTGTCTTATACCAGATCATTCAATTTATCCATCTGGCACATAACTGTGCACTTCTGAGTGGCAGTGTCTCTCCTGTGCATCAAAAGCAGAGATCCGCTCTATTCGGCTACTTATGCATCTTGTAGATGATATTTTTTAACTGGAGCCACCAAGTTTTGGTTGAGATCTTCATCTGCAAAGCATGAGAATTAGCCCTTTTGGAGATTAGCATGGAGCTGGTGCAGATCCAACCAGGATTTGGATCAACTGTATCTTATTTGCACAGAAAATAGCATTGCTATCATCTTAGGTTTGTGTAGTGATGTTAGCCTTGTGTACTATACCTTTGTCTGTGGGAATTAATGCTCTTCCCTTTAAAACCATGCCTGAGTTGTTACACAAAAATCAAGAGGTAGATGATGCAGCTTGGAGCACTTCAAAATTCCAACAGGAGTTGAAAGTCTGATATTAGTCTCTGGAAAAGTGTATCACTTCTTTAAAGTGTTTAGTTTTCTTGCTGTGCATCCTCTTAAGGGGAAATGTTAAAAGGTGTCATGCTAACCACTCTGGGGAGGAGCCCTAGATTCATCAGCCAAGAAGTGTTACATTGCAAAACATACACATTCAAGCATCAAAGAATTGTGTGTGTCGTGCGAAATGAGCCCTGAGCATTAAGGAATGCTTTACTCAAGAGTTTTGCTATCCTCAAGGATTGAGGATGTAGAATAGAGTTTACACATTGAGGTTTTAGAATAGAGTTTATGTATTGAAATACCTCCCAGTGAGACGGAAAACACACTGAATGTCCATGGCAGAGTGTGGGCCTCTCTTTTTGGCATGGCTCTTGAACGTGGGAAGACTAAGCTAAGAACAAGATCTAGGTTGCTTTCCTTAGAAAGCTTTGGAGACTTTTCCTGAAACTTCCCAGTGAGTGGACATTCCCAGACCTCCATCCTCAGACTCAGAAGATGAGTCCAGAGCAGCACCTGCATCTGCTCAACCTTGCAGAACCTGAAGGATAAGAAGCCAGACAAGTGCCTTTTAGGGGAGCATTCGGAAGTTGGCTCTTCAAGGAAATGGAGCAGGTTTTGTCTGCCTTTACGAGGCCTCAGATGGTTCCAGCCCCACAAACAGAGGGAACAACCATGCTGGATCAGATCAGGCTGCATCTAGACCAACAGTCTGTTCAGATGATCAGTCTCCAAGAAGCTAGGAAGGAAGGCTGACTCTATGTGCTTTCAAAATGGGGGCAGTTCGGCAACAGGACTGAGCAACATGGCCGAATAATGTTGCTTTCAGGGGCTGTATGGAAACAAAGTCGGCTACTTCTTTGGGTCCTGTCATCTCTTATTTCTGTACTATCCCTGGAAACAGTGCTATATGATCAAGCGGTTCCATTTTCAGGGAATTGCAGCTCCATTTTGAGAGTGCTTGGCAGGAACAGAATTTCCTAGCATTTTGTAGATGCTTTGCTTTGGAATATTTTTTTAAACTAAGAAAACAATTAAAAAATCCCAGGATCCTACTTGTATTACAGGACATTACTAAACTATACAAACCTTTCCTCTACAATTCTGTGCAGCACAGGAACTGAAAATATATCATAATGAAAAAATAATAACCTAATTAATCAGATTGAAATCAGGGCTCATGATACACACAGGAGTTATAAATATGCTGAATTTGGCTTACAAAGCAACACACTTTACATCTTTCTTCTGCCGAGGCACAATCCCATTACATTCAGTGAAGGAAAAGCTCCAGTCCTTCCAAACTCTGTGGACCAGCATTTGCCTAAGCTATACTACCATCCTTCACCTTTCCCTGATGACTTTCTTTAATAGGGCTTTACCAGACATGATGCTGCCTTCTGAGAATGCATCAGCAACACCAAGGCACTGTACTTGGAGTGAGGGCATCTTGCTCGCCACAGTATCTTGGCAGGGAGAGAATGGGTTTGTGCGTGAGAGAGGTCAGGTAGGCATGGATTAAATCAGTCAAAGTCCTTAAGAAGTTTGAACGAAAGGGAAATATTTGGGGTGAGCTTGTGAGTATGGAGAAGGGCGAAAGGAAGGTTTTAAGCAGGGGATTAGCCAATCAGGCAGTTATAAGTTAAGGCGAGCCCTGATGCACTATCACAGCTGGACTGGCAGTTGTAACTTTCTTCCACACTGGTGATGCAAGAGTATCCTGGTGATGGAAGAACTTAGGGAGTTTATAGACATTCTCTCCTCCAACAATCTGGCTGCTGTCTCCGAACATCTGCTGCCTGGGAAAATAACTCATGCTGCCTCATCAAAGGGCTGGCCCTGTGTGAACACTTCCCTGACCTGTCACACAGGTTGCAACTGGCTAGGGAATGAAGCCTTCTATGAAATGCTAGCATATGAAAGACAGTTCAAAAAGACAAAACAAAACACCGTATTTGTCATTTATTGTTGTATTTACGTCTGTGACCTTGATGTAAAAATGTACCTGGCAGAACAGGAACAGGGTTCCTTTTGCAAAAACAAAAACAGGAGACAAAACATATGCCTTACCCTACAGAGAAAGAGCCTCAGAGAAACATGACAATAGCAACAACAATAATCAGATGAAATCAATAGCAGGAGAGTCTAATATTAAATATTACTCTGCCTGAAGACATCTAGCAGCAGTCCCAGAAGACTAGTATATTGTCACTGTTGCTGCCAACTCCCCCCATGTTTGTGACAATAGTACAGTTTATTTATAATTTATGCCATCTTAATGGACTCTTCATCTTCAGAAGTGGCATTGCTGCTGCCTCACTAGTGAGGAATAGCCTGAGAGTCACTGGTGGGGAAAGAGAGGGAGGTCCCAGCATGACATCAAATGATTCTCAAGGGGATCAAGGCCCTGGAAACAAGGCTGTATGAGGAGAGAGAAAGGACTGGGCATCTTTAGCCTGGAGAAGAGAAGACTGAGGGGAGATGGGAGAGCATCTCCAAGGACGTGAAAGGGTGACACACAGAGGAGGCCAGGATCAGTTCTTGAGCAACCCAGTTGCAGGACCCAGAACAATGGGCTCAAGACAGGAAGCCAGATTCTGGTTGGGCATCAGGAAGGACTTCCTGATTGTTAGAGCAATATGACGATGGAGCCAATTGCCTAGGAAGGTTGTGGGCTCTCCCACCTGGGAGGCACTGAAAAGGCAGTTGGATGGCCATTTACTAGGGATGATTTCACTTGGAGTCCCTCACTGAGCAGGAGTTTGAACCTACTGGCTCCTTCCCACTCAACAATTTTATCATTTCATGGAGAACCATTGCAAGATGAATAGAATGGCTTCAGGAAATAGAAAGCCTTGCTTATGGTGAATCTTTAAATATTAGGAGAACGGATGTCACCATAGTGTTGAGGGTCACTTGAAACAAGCCTGGAAGGTAACCAAGGCCAATATGACTTGGGCAGTCAGTCCTTGGCCCCGCTGCTAACAGAGTTCCCCTCCAGGCACTCCAGTAAGCGTTGTGTTATACTTGCTTTATTTCATAATTTTTGGCCAGGATTAACTGTGAAGATAATGCAGTTTCCAATTAAAGAAAGGGGGTTTTGTTTTTAAGATCTTGTCTTAAATAATTGGACTTATCTGCTGACTATTGGTGTTTCCCATCAGCATTGTATATCCAGCCTTTGCCAGTTTTGGAATCATCTTGTCTAATTCCTCTCTCTGAATGGATGACATTAGGATAGGCAAAACACATATGCCATGCTGATGCCTTAAAGGTCACATCTTCATGTTCAATCCACATTGGCAGAAATGGCTTTTCGGGTGAATGTGCATGTTATTTTCTTCATTTTTTAAATGTAAGCCTGAAAAATTTGTCCTATCCTGAACAGAGCATCCTGACCCTTCTATACCTGTTGAACATCTGCATCAGAAGGCTCATGTATCTCTGATTGCTTAATACAAGAGGTAATACATAGGAATGATTTGGAGTCAAGCTGTAATAGGCCTCTTTTAAAAAATCATACTTGCTAGATATTTCTGGCTAATAAGGGAGATGCTGCTGAAATTCATAAGTACGTGGTTCAGTATATAAATTCATCCATCTTGAAATGTGTGGCTGGGACTACCATTTTCCCAAGAAAGTCTCCTTTGGATTGGAATTTTCAGTGAAAATCATGTGTGATCAGCATGCCAAAGGCCAGGCACCCAAATCCATTTGCTTTGTAAAGAAGGTGTACAGAAATTCCTTGGCTTAACCTCTTACACTCCATGGGCATAAATGCTAACAGTTTCTGTTGATTGCTGTCAAATTTCTGAAAATAAAGTTGCTTTATAGGCATACATGCAGAAGTTCATTGATATTAATAGCTGTGAAGCCAGGGCTTGGTACCTGAATGCCAAGACTTTCCTGGAAGGCAGGGTAATGATGTTATTGGTGCCTCCCCCACCTCAGGCTTCCCTCTTCCCTCTTAGCAGAGATGTAATCTTTGCAGTAGCTGGGGATAAAATGAATTTTCCCAGCAACAATATTGTTGTGAGATATCCCTGTTGTAATGCAAATTATTTTGTGGTAGCTTGCTCTTGAATGGGCAATTAAGACCATTTGCTTTACAAAAGACCTCACTTGGTGGGAGAGGAAACTGCTAAAATATGATACGGATGAACACAGCTGCCTGCATTTTTGACTTTCTCTGCGGATGTGGATGTAGCAATAGGGACCGTAATGTGAAGTGCCTGCATTTCAAAATTTACTGCCACACCACTGGTTAATAGCTCATTCACAATGAAACCGTCATTGATTGTGTGAACAATGTGGGCAGACCACTTAACCTTGCAGCCTTTTGTTTGATGACTGTCTTTTCTACTGGAGTTAGTCAATTCTCTGGAACTTTTCTTGAAAAGGTTTAACATAGTCATTGTCAAGACCTAATTCTGGCTTTTGTTTCCCAAATGTGCTCTGTTGGGATGATGGGTGGATGAGTTTCTGGGCATCTCTCTGCTGCGATGGAATTAGACCAAGGGAAATAAAACCAGATTACAATGGTCAAAGGGCAGTACAATAATCTGCAGATGTACGACACCATTCGTACATCATGATGTTGGAGAGAACTCTCAGAGAACATCCAAGCGTTTTCTGAATCTTCTCTAAGAAAGCGCATTAATGCTGGGCCAATTCTGAACTGAACCAAAGGGAGGTCACCCAACACTAGTGCACTAAACTATTCTGGATAGCACAGGCAAGGAACTGATTTTTAGGAATCAAATACTATACAGCTAAAGAGTTGTCCTTTGACATGCATCATGGCCTTTGCTTTACTTCACTTTTTGCCCCGATTTTTTCCCTGCTACCTAAAACCAATGGATAAAACGAGAGTGGGGGACATAATCCTGAATGGGACCGAGCCAGGAGACTTCCCTGGCGGTAGGAGAGAGTTCAGCTTTAAAGCTCTCCAAATTGGTGGCCATTGCTCCATCTTGTGGTAGTGGATTCCATAGTCTATCTATGCATGAAGAAATGCTTCCATTTATATGTCCCGAATCTTCCACCAGTATGTTAAGTTTGCTTACAATGGTGTTTGAAAATAAATTTTAATTGTGAGTTCCAGAAAACTTAACCAGACCAGAACCAAGATAAAAGCAGAAAAATAAAATAAATAGTAAAATAAAGTGATCTGTTACATTGTCCTACATGGCATTTGAGCAAATATATTACCATGAACACATACATGTACCCCTGTGCTTACTGCTATTAGTAAAATTTATGCATAGGCTAAACTTGAAGGCCTCCCTCACTGTAGATGGGCTAAGTTGGGGGAGAATGGAAGGAACACCTCTCCTTTCTTCTCCTGACACATCCTTGCTGCTGTTTCTGTTGTTGCCATCAAATTAAGGGTAGGCTAGGGAAGCAGTGATGTGTGATCAGAGGTTGGTGGCAGGGAGGGCTTTGCAGGAGCAGGGGAAGGCAAAAAACAGAGCTGAGCTGAGCTGGGAACACGTCTCTGTCTTGACTGCTAATTTGGGGGTATTTGGAGACTTTTACAACTCACCTCTTTTGGGGACGGTTTCATGGGCCCTGAATGTTCTTTTCTGAACCTGGCTTGGAAGCAGAAATGTGAAGTCTTGGAAGACCTCCCAAAAGAGCTGATATTGGAGAATGTTTCCTGAAGCTTCCCCGCTTTTTTTGTTTTCTCCCAAGCCTTCACAGCCTTCTCCTTCTACTTGGGAGATTCATTGACATCTCTAAATGAACATGGCGCCTGGGCTGTCAGCTTAAGTTATCAATGCCTTTTTGATGTCTTTATGATTTTAGGCTTTTCCTGGGCCTGTCAAGACATTCCTTTCCTTGCATGAAAAAAGAAAAAGTAAATTTGTGAGGGTTATGAAATCTTGCACAATGCCACCCCCTAAATATATGTATAAATGTCTGCATAGAAAAAGGCTCTCAAGTAACTGGGATGGATTGAAAAACTAAGTGGCGGAAAATTAAGAACCTGAATGTGATTGGGTGTGACAGATTTTCCTGTCCCTTGGGTATGCCTCTTCTCGTCCTTTCAGTTCTCAACCAAACAGAGGGAACTTAACACAAAAAGGAGACTTTTTCATTCTGTTACAAAGGATTTAAGAGAAGTTTGGGACCAGTTGATTGGACAAAGAGTGGCACTTTTCCAAGGTGGCCTTCTTAAGTTGAGATGCATGATTCAATTTTGCTCACAAAACATGCAGGCGCACACTGTTCGAAGGGCCGGAAACGAGCATGCGGACGTGTCTGCTGAAAAGATGCACGAACTGTTGAATGGGTGCTTGGGTTTGTCTCAGTCCCAGTTCTCAGTTCAGTTTAAACAAATGTCCCAGTCTGCGCAAATTCCTTCCACAGATGGAATCAGTTGCACTTTGATCTAAGGAGGAAAGTTGCACAGATCAAGAAACGTGCAAATGTGGGGAAACTTGCGCAGCCCTGCCATTCTGTTGCTGCTCGATTTTTACAAGTTTCCCATTCACATGAAATGAGTAATGATCTTGAGCATGAGTGGGAACTGGGCATGATCATGTTCAGAGAATCCTTATGACCTTGTTTGCACACCCCTATTTTTAACTCATTGGCCTCTGATAGGGATGAAAGGATGACTGGAAGCAAGGAAACAGGAAGAGTGAAAATGTAGCAAAGGAAATTCCTTAGCCATAGGGAGCCAGGATCAGAAAGCAGGAGGGAACTGGCATGTACACAAAATAGCATTACCCTCGCTCAATGGCCTCATGAATATTAACTAACAGACCCTGCATAGAAAATAAGCTCATTATAATGCACATGGGATGGACGAAGTGGGAGGGAAGAACAGGTATTGGAGTGACACAGAATAGGCGGACAGAAGGATTGTGACCACCCAGTACCTCAGCCAATGAGGGAGAGGAGGGAGAAGCAAATGGGGAAAGAGCATGAATATGAGATGTGCGCATGTGCTCTGGGAGTTGGAAAGGGGAAGGAAACCCTCCGACTCCCTTCATTGCAATAAGGTTTCAAAATAAAAGAACTCTCTGTTGCCTGGTGCGTTTTCTCTTCCGAGGAAAAGGAAAGAGTGGTACTAACAGGCTCCCCACTGCACCCTTCACAGCACATCACAGAGTCCATCTTGTGCTGGATCAAGGAGGGAGCCCTTCAGTACATTCTGCACTGCTGAAGTGTAGAAGGTGAAATGGCGAGTGATTGCCTGCTTCATTCTGCCGGTGCCTCAGCAGAGCTCCCACAAGCTCAGGCACATGTCCCTTGTAGTGCAGGATGGCTATTTTCTAGAGAGAAATGCCTGTGATGGACCAGGCACAATATAAAAGGTAGGCCAAAAGCAGCTGAGGCCCCGTGTTCAATACTAAAGCTAAATAATTCAGTCTCACTAATGGGAATCTGATCGCGGCAGATGAGGTGGCGGCTGTGGGCACTCACAGCTGATGTTTGGCAGCTCAATAGCTTGGAAAACAACAGCAGAGCAGAAGGTGAAAAAAAATCTTTAAAGTGCTCGTGTTCTCCCCCCTTCTCTTGTTTTCCTGGAATCGTGTTACTCTTCCCCTTCCACCCAGCTTCAGGACTATGCTTAATGGCTGAGGAGGATGAAAGGAAGAAATGGATATTTCTGGGCCATCTGGATCAAAGAAAGACCTTCGAGACAACTTGACCTGCTGACCGGCTGCATGTGCAGCTTTGTTTGTTTCAAGGAACATTTCACCTTCCTAGAAATGATTACAAAACACACAACAAAGAAAAAAGAAAAGAAAAACTTCTGCTGGCTTGGTGTGACCCTATTGTACTCTTTCATCTTATTAAGGACCAACATGATCCAGGAGTGAGAGAACCAGCAAAGTTTGTGCATGTCATGATTCTTTTACTTTCTGCACTGTGGTCTGTCTATTTTGTTCCTAAGCCTAGCTTTTCAGGGCACATTTTAAAAGAAGGTTCATCCAAAATGTTCATTCCTCCCTCCCCCTAGAGTCTAAAGCATGATGCTTATAACAGATACGCACATACTTCAACATGACTGCAAGTTTGGGAACATGTGAACTTTCCTGGAAAATTGTGCACAAATATGTTCATGATTGGGAATGAAGCCAATGCAAAGGAAAATTCTCATGCACGTCCGCAAGCAAAAGATTCTTGTCTCAGGAGTTCTTGGTCTCCTTCATCTGCATATTCCTGGTGATGTAGCAGCTGCTTCTTCATGGTGCGATCCAAGAGGTGTGCACATCATGTGGAAAACAGTAGGTAGTTGCTTATCATGGTCCTCCCTTATACTTGCAAAATCATGAGTCACAAAATGAAGCTCTGTAAATTCTGAAACCATATATCCTTCAGTCTGGAATTACACCACAGCCCACACTGGGGATTTTCTACCATGTCCCCAACCCATCTACCCCCATATTTGGCTTTTTTACAAAATGTAACAATTGGCCTGAAGAAGGGTCTCACAAATGCTGCCAAATATTTTGTAATGTTTGGGTACATTTCCTTTATTCTAATGGTCCAATGCAACAGCAAATCTGTTATAAACAGACTGATTCACTACAAACTTTATTTTCTTTTTGCAAAGACATGAATTATCTTCCCAAAGTCATCCTCCCTTGCAAGTTCACCCTTGATAGACACAGTAAAGAGGTGGTTTAAACATTTGTGACCCTTAGAAAAACACTTCCCATTTTTAATGAGTGCTAGTTTGCTGAAATGTCTTTCAGTTTCTGCCTCAGACACTGACAGTGAGCAAAAAGTTCAGAAGGCTATGCCCATTTAAGTGAAAATGAGTCACACTTATTTCTTGCAAATCCCTTTTAATAACACAAGTGGGGTAGTTCATACTCTTTCCTGAAAGTAAACTTGAGTCCCTCTCCTTGCTCATGCAACATTTCACAAAGGGAATTTCAAAACTTTCTGGATGCCTGTGAGCTAGACATTCACGTGTATTTACATTTTATGGAAGGAAAATGTCAATAGAAAAATGTTTTAAAATCTGGATGAATATTCAAAACCATGTGAGTAATAGGACAATAAGAAGATGGGAAGAACCCTGCTGGATCAGGCCAGGGGCCATGAAGCCCAGCACCTCTGTTCACATGGTGGCAAGCCAGCTGTCCGCAGGACCTGACAAGGAGGAAGTGAGTGGAGGAGCATCTGCTGGCCCAAGTTCTCAGCAACTGGTGTCACACTTCCTCCACTCTGGGAGGTGGCACATGGCCTTAGCTGTGGATAGCCTTCTCCTGAGGAATTTGTCCAGTCTGCCTTCAAAGCCCTCCAGATGGGTGGCCATTGCTCCATCTTGTGGTAGTGGATTCCATAGTTTAGCTATGCACTATGTGAAGAAACACTTCCATTTATATGTCACAGATCTCCCACCAGGCTGCTGCTTGGAATGATCATGGGTTCTAGTATTATGGGAGAGGGAGAAAAATGTCCCCCTCTTCTCTTTCTTTCAACCATGCATTTTTCTCTTTCTTCCCTTCTCTTTCTTTCCCTCTTCTCTTTCTTTCAACCATGCATTTTTCTGCACACCTCTATCACGTTTCCCCTTAATTGCCGTTTTTAGGCTAAACAATGTCAGCTGTTATAACCTTTCCTCAGAGGGAAGTTGCTTCAGCTGCTCTATCATTTAGTTGGCCTTTTTCATGCTGCTCCCACCTCTGCAATATCCTTTACAAAGAGCATTCACACCATAGATTTGCATAAGCACAGTATGAGGCTGACAATTTTATTTTCAATGTCTTTCCTAATTGCTCATTACATGGAGTTTGCCTTTTTCACAGCAGTCTCACACTGAGTCGACATTTTCATCAAGTGGTTGACCAGATCCCAGGATCCTTTTCTTGGTCAGTTACTATTAGGTCAGATCCCATAAGTTTATACATGAAAGTGTTATTGTTATTGTTGTTATTTCTATATCACCCACGTGGTTTTCAACAAGGTATAAAAACCATAAAACACAATAGATAAAAACAATTATCAAGAATTAAAAATCATTTTCAAATAGCATAAAAAACTAAAGCAATAGAAAGAAATTAAAAAGTTATTGTTGTTTGCTTCAAGATGCATTACTTCACACCTGCTTATATTGAACTGTATTTGCCATTTTGATGCCTGTTATCCCATCTTGGAGAGATCCCTTTGGAGCTCCTCACAACTTCTTCTGGTTTTGATCACCCTAAATAGGTCAGTGTCATCAGCAACTTTAGTCACTTCACTGCTCACTCCTGATTCCATATCATTTTAGAATAAATTGAAAAGCATTGATGGAGAAGAATTGTTGGGTGAAGTGGCAGTACCTACCATCTTAATGTCCCCTTAATTGCTCTGAGCCCTATGCTGAGTCCAAAGGTATTCTGGGAAATTTCAGAGGGTGCTCTAGCGGCCTTACTCAGAATGCTGGGTTGCAATTTTTTGGTTATTGTATCAGGATCAACTAAAATTAAAATCAAAATCAATTGCAGCCAAGAAATTAAAAGATGCTTGCTCCTTGGGAGGAAAGCTATAGCAAATCTAGACAGCATACTAAAAAGCAGAGACATCACCCTGCCGACAAAAGTGCGTATAGTCAAGACTATGGTTTTCCCAGTTGTAATGTATGGCTGTGTGAGTTGGACCATAAGGAAGGCTGAACACCGAAGAATTGAGGCCTTTGAATTGTGGTGTTGGAGAAGACTCCTGCAAGTCCCTTGGACTGCAAAGAGATCAAATCAGTCAAACCTAAAGGAAATCAGCCCTGACTGCTCTTTAGAAGGTCAGGTACTAAAGCGGAAGCTCAAATACTCTGGCCACCTAATGAGAAGGAAGAACTCACTGGAGAAACCCCTGATACTGGGAACTATTGATGGCGAAAGGAGAAGGGAATGGCAGAGGTTGAGGTGGCTAGATGGGGACACTGGGGTGGTGGGAGCGGGTGGACTTCAGAGGATGGTGGAAGACAGGAGAGCCTGGAGAAATATTGTCCATGGGGTCATGACACAACTTTGTGACTAAACAACAAAAAATCAGGATCAGTAACTAGAAGTCTTTTCAATGAGGAGTTAAGTGTGTCTTGTTCTAGTGCTCTGCACAGGCATTAAGTTTAGTCATAAATACTTTCTAGGCTTAATTGTTGTGAGAAACCTGTAGGGCTGCAGTGAAGGGATGAGATCATCAGCTACCCAGCACTATGAATTCCTTGCCTCATCCTGAAGATGAAGATGATTTGCTGAGATTAACTGGGTAAGCTGGGTCCTCTCTCATCCCTTTTGTCTCCAAGGAAGGGGGATCAGCTTGTGTGTACCAACAGCCTCTGAAGCAGAGGGATGGAGGGACTGTGTAAAATCCATGGCAAAGTGCTTTGTTCTTTGGTTGACCACTTGAACCAGGAGCAAACAAGGTGCCTAAGCGACTAAAGCTCTGGGAGCCATGTGTGTCACACCAGGAAGTTCTGTGTCTACAGAAACATCTGTATGCTTTGGGGGGTTTTGCACTTGTATCTCACCACCATATCTATCCAAAAAATTCTGTTATCAATGGCACAGGTTTGTTTTTCTTCCTATGTCTCCTCAAATCTCAAGTTAGGTGCTTTGCCTCCAGGGCTGAAAATACTATAAAGACAAAAGGCACTGGAATTAGCAGTGGGGGCCCTTTTGGAGATCTTGGCCTTTGCCCCACCAAGGGTGATGCCAGGCCTGCATGGGAGATAACTGGAGGGCAGCAGTAGATTTACGATGGATGGCTACTTCAGGATTTTCTATCAGCTTTAAAAGGAGCTTCACAATGGACTCCCTTCTTGGAGGTGTCCATTCAAGAAACTGTGTTAGCTGCTCTAGCCTTTTCAGGCTAGTGAGATTTCCTCTTATCCCTTATTTTTTCCAGAGTGTACTCCCTTTCTTTTGTCTTTCTTGTAGACTGTATCTTCCATCTACTCAAAAGTAAGGTTTGATTTCAGGAACTTTTTATTGCAACTCTTCTTTTTCCAAGCTTCTCTTCTTTGTACATAATCCATCAGAAGCTGAACAGCTTGATGCAAACCCCGAGGGCAAAGATGAAACCTAAGCAGAACAATGTTTTGCTTTCTGTGATCACCTGTAAGCAAACACTTTTTAAAAAAGAGGGTTTGGCTTCACTGGCACATCTGCTCATACTATGTCTGAACTTCTGCTTCCAGGCATCTTCCAGTGTATGATAGGCCTTCTTAACTTCTGTTGTTTTAATCAACCAGTGGGATGTTATTAATGATTTTAGCTGTTTCAGATGGTTTATTTTTTCATTTGTTAAAACTTTTGTTTTATGTTGCATTTTAGGTTTTTTATTTGTTAATTTTCATGAGCTACCTGGAAAGTTTTTGGTATTGGGCTGCCAAGAAATGTAATGGATGCCATATGATATGATGAATCGTTCCCCACAGCTCTCAGATGCATTCTTTCAATGCTCCTCAAACCCCACAAGCCATGCACTATCCATGTGCAACCTACGTTGGCAATTACCCGATAGCTTGCATTGGAAACAAGGAAATTATACCTGAATTGCAGACTTGCATCCCCCAAATGACATGCAGAAGTAACAATGGATGGATCTATCTCTTTTGCTTCCTTTGCCATTCCAATTGAAATTCTTTCCATCCTGAACATGAAGAAATTTGTGAATTTTGGAAGCTCTTGTCAAAACAGACCAGAACTAAGTTATCACCCATTTGCACTGGCCGTGTTCAGTTGATGCAGTAGGAATGCGTAGAAGCTCCACAGAATCTGTTCCTCTAGTGTTTGCAGACTTCCACTGGGCCCTGTTTGGAAGGAGAGCTGAGCTGAGAGAAGTCTGCAAATGCTTGCAGTGTGAAGGTTGCTCAGCTGCCACCTTCTTCCATGTCATGTGCAGCACTACACATGGAGGGGCAGAGGGATGATGCTTGTGCAATGTGCAAGACTCCATTCCTGGTGAGTACGGTGTGAATAACTTCCTTGCACAGCCTGAGCAGCAGCACAAGCAAAGGCTGCTGCATGTGGCACAGAAGAGGGAAGCTGCTGGCGTAATGCACGGAACTATGAGCACTATGAGAATGCTCCAGTGCGCTGGCCAGCAACTTGGATCCATGGCCAAGTCAAAGCAGTCCAGAGCCTGGGGAACCAAGCCCAGGGAATCTGATGGAGTCTCACCCCAGGAATGGATTCCCCACACCTCCCTAACTTCAGACCTGACTTTCAAGAGCTAAACACTTAATGGGAGCTTCTGGACAGTTAAAACGAAGGACTTCTTCATACAGCACATAATAAAAATATGAGTTTCATGGCACAAAATGTAATTGTGGCCACCAATTTGTACAGCTTTAAAAGGCAATTGGACACATTCCTGGAGGAGAAAGCTATCCCTGGCTGCCAGTCTTGATTGCTATGCTACTTCCAGTACCAGAGGCATGATGCTGGGGAACAAGGGTGAGGTGATATTGCAAACATCATGCTTACTTGCGGATTTCAGGTGTGGACCACTGTGTGCGCCACTGTGTGAATACTATCCTGGACTGGATGGTCTTTGCTCTAATCTGGCCTGCCCTTCCTACGTTCTTATGTTTACTTAAAGACCTGGATCTGGAGGGATAAATGTCCATTTCAGCTTCTTTCATATTTGTTTTTTTTTTAAACTTGAATTATTTCCATGCTGAACATGGAGAGATTTGTGAATTTTGATACATTCAGATTTGATTTTATCATTTGCTTAAAAAATGAACTGAAGCATTTTTCTCACCCGTCTCTTTCAAAAAGCCCTGCTTGGCCAATGATTCCTTGCAGCCCTTCCCATGTCCTGTCACAACACCAAATGGAACACTTTGTGTAGAAAAGAGAAGTTTGCTGCACGTTTTTATCATCTGTTTTACACTGAGAATCACAGCTGTTCTCTTTGGTCGAATAAGGCTATAATCTCTAACAGTCTCTCTCCTTGAGATTTTTTTGTTTTAGATGACAATGATTTTATTTGACAATCCAGAATAATATGCATCCTGCATGAGATGAAAGCAAGAGGAGAAACCAAAGTGTTAGGGAAAGGGAATATTTTTACACCTAGTGAAGGCAATATATCCTACACACACACACACACACACACACACACACTGGATATACAGTGCCTTCTGCTGTTGCTAGTGGAAGGTGTTATGTGACTCAGTGTGAAGCATTGCCAGATTGGAAACTTCCCCTTTTGTAGAATGCTTTGGAGAAATGGAAAGTCAGGAAGAATTGATGGTAAAGTCTTCTTCAGCATTGCCAAAACCTGCAAATGATGCCAACATTTTGGATGGGCTACCCGGGACTTCAAAGAGTTTAGAAAACATGCTGGTGGTTAGGCTTGTGTTAGTCCCCTAAGAAGAGAGCAGGCCTTTTTTTGCCTAGCTACCTGGCACTATAATTTAAAAGTCCTACTACCAAATCCTCCCTTTTTTTTCCCTCCCTCCCTCCCTCCCTCCCTCTTTCTTTCTTTCTTTCTTTCTTTCTTTCTTTCTTTCTTTCTTTCTTTCTTTCTTCTGCATGACCTTTGAAGTTGGGAACTTCTGCACAAAAAGCATGTGTTCTACCACTCAGTTATAGGAACTTTCTCCAAATTTCTTTAAAAGGCAACCTCAGAATCCAGAACAGGAACAGTGATAGCTCCAGGACAGGTGCTATAGAACAGGAAGTGCCTTTGATAATTATGAACAGCTCAGTATATGCAGTGTGTCTCAGCATGTCGTCAGTGTCCCTGTGCCACAGGGACATGAGTGTACCACAGACATTCTTCATTACTCCAAGCTGCACAGGAATATCTCCAAAGAATCTATCAAGGGCACTTGGAAAGATCAGCAACATGTGGCTGTTTTAGTTATGCACCATCAAATTAACTCTGACTTATGGCAACCCTTTGAATGACTGCTGTCCAAAATGTTCTGTCCTTGACTGTTCTGCTCAACTCTTGCAAACTCACCTCTGTGGCATCCTTTATGGAATTGATCTGTTTTATATTTGGTGGTCTCCTCCTCTTCCTCCTCCCCTCTTTGACTTTCCCTACCATGATGTATTTCTTTAGTAAGTATTCCCTTCTCATGGTGTGCCAGAAGAATGACAGCTTCATTTTCATCATTTTTGCTCCCAGAGCAAATTCTGGCTTGATTTGATCTAGGACCAATTTGTTCATCTTTCTGTCAGTCCAAGATCCAGCCCAGAAAAGCTCTTCTCCATGTTTCAAAAGCATCAATTTTCTTCCTGTCACCTTTCTTCACCTTCTAGCTTTCACATCCATACACAGTGACTGGGAATACAATCATGTGGATGATCTTGGTCTTCCAGGCAAGCGCCCTTATACTGGATGATCTTTTTTTTTAGTTTCTTCATTGCTACCCTTTCAAGTCTCAGTCTTATTCTAATTTCTTGGCTGCAGTTTCCAGTTGCATTGATACAAGTCCTGCCAACGTACATTGTAAGTAGCAGTGGCGTATCTTGGCAGATGAGTGGATCCCCTCACCCCATTATTGGAGTTAATATAACATTGATTAAACACACACAGAGAGGGAGAGGAAGAGGGAGAGTTCTGAGAGAAAATTAACATACTAGAACATATGTTCCCTACTTCATTCCATATCTCTCTGTAGTGAAAAAGTTACCAGAAATATGGAGATGGCATTAGATATATGCAAGAGTATACTACTCTGATGGCATTGGGTAGGGTTAGGTCAAGATATACACAACTCCAACCAGACATTGTGGTAAGATGACCTAAGCCAGAGAATGTAAGTACAAGCCCCTCAAATCTTCCTGCTTGACAGACATAGAATCATATAGTTGGAAGGGGCCTAGACGGTCATCAGATACAACCCCCTGTTCAACGCAGGACTCGAGGCTCCCATCCAAATGCTTACCAGGCCTGACCCTGCTTAGCTTCTGAGATTAGGCAGCCCATTGGGTCCAACTCCCACTGTTGCTGGTGACCAGTTTACACCATTCCCACTCAGATGTCCAGGCTCTATTTGAATGACTCTAGTGTGTGAGAGCACATCACCTCCCTAGGCAGCTGTTTTCACTGCCATATTGCTCTGACCTTGAGGAAGCTTTTCCTGATATCTAGCCTGAATCTGGATTGTTGCAACTAAGGTTGATTATTTCATGTCCTATACTATGGTATCAGCAAGAAGAGATCTTGACCTTCTTCTTTGTGACAGCCTTTGAGATACTTATAGAGGGATATCATGGCTGAACATGCCCAGTTCTCTCAGTCTTTCCTCACTGGGCAGTGTCTCCAAACCCTGGATCATCTCTCTTGCCCTCCTCTGGACCCTTTCTAATTTTTCTGCATCTTTCTTAAATCTTGGTGCCCAGAATTGGGCACAGTATTCCAGATGAGGTCAAATTTGTGTGCATTTTTCAAAACCACACATTTTTTCACACACACTTTCAAATATATGCAAGCTGTCAAACACAGCATCAGGGCTCACTGAATCACACTGCAAGCCCAGAAATGTACAGACACGACTCCAGATCCATGTTTCATCTGAAAAGTATGAAGTGAGTGAACGGAAATTGATTTCTCATGTGTCCCTGTGCAAAGGTTATCCAGAGGCATGGACTGAGGTGTGACCTCTGCCTCTCCTTTTCTTCAAATCCAGGTGAAGCAGTGGGTTCCTGAACTGGTGGCCGGGTGTGCTAATGGACTGGATGAAAACCAACAAAATCAAATGTGATCCAGGCAAGGCAGAGGCACTGTTAGTGCATCGTTTATCTGCTAGGATAAGTGTCATGCAGCTTGTTCTGCCCTCCCCCTAAAGGTTCAGGTTTGTAGTTTGCGGATGCTCTTTGACCCAGTCTTGCCACTAGAGGCACTGGGTGACCTGGAGGGCAGAACCTTTTATCAGCTTAGGGTAATATATTAATTATACCCCTATCTGGACAGAGAAAGCCTAGCTACAGTCATCCCTGTGGTGGTAAATGACGCTCTGCATGGGGTGCCTTTGCAAATGGACTGGAAACTTCAGCTGTCCAAACTAGAGAGGCCACATTATTAACAAGAGCAGACAATGCGAACCTGTTTACACCAGTGCGTTGCAATCTGTGTGACTTCCAATGTGTTTCTCATTTCAGAGTTCTGGTATTAATTTTAAAATCCTTAATGGCTTCTTGTCAGATTGCTTAAAAGATTGTCTCCTCCCATATGTACCTACCTGGCCCCACAGTTTATCTTCAGAGGTCCTCCTGTGGGTGCCTCTTCTGAATGAGGCGAAGTGGACGGCTGCTATGCAGAGGTGGTACCCTGGCTGTAGGATGCTCTCTCCATAGAGACTTACCTGGTACCTAAGTCATAGTACTTTCGGAACCAGAAGAAGGACTTTTTCTCTGGGCATTTTAGTTCTTTAGTTTTGCTGTTTTTAAATCCGTTCAACCTTTACATTGCTGTTGGTCCTTACTAGGGTTGCAGTGATGCTTTTCAGATCTAGCTGTCTTCTGCTTGTCAGACTTCTTTTTGTGCTTGGCCCCAGCTTAGGATGCAAGCTGAGCCAAGAGGAAGTCCAGAGATGCTGTAGTTGTGCACCCAGCAACTTTCTTTCACAGCATTGCCAGAACAAACAAAGACCACAAATTATGTGCACAAGAGAGTAACCAAGTGAAACTCACAAACTTTTATATTTCCATTTGTTGTGAACCAGAACACTCTGGCAATAGATGGTATAGAAATGTAATCAGTGAATCCATCCACCCACCCCGATCTGAAGCAGGTAGCGGGTGAAAGCTGAGACAGCTGAAGGAAGCAGACCTGAAAAGGCATTAGAAGACAATTGATGCAGAGGGATTTTGCATTGGAAGAGAGGTGTGCTCAGGTCAATGAACTCCAGGAGCACTGATGCTTTTTCCGAACAAACCCCGTGTAGGGCTCAAGCTTCCCAAGTGGCAGAAATGTCATAGCTGGAGCTTTTCACAGTACTAAATTTCTATGTTGAGAAAAGGTCTAGCTGTTCCATTCCTGCCAGTTGCACAACCTTTAAAACATAGGAGGACCTTCGCTAGGGCCTAAGAACATGAGAAGCCACATATAGGCAAGTGAAGCTGCCATGCGTCTTTTGTGCGTGTGGCTCCAATAGGGATGTGCCTTCCACTGCATACTGAATGCAACAAAAGGGTCAAGCAAGCAAGGAGAACTACTTTCAGGAGAATGTGAACTGATGGAGAGAAAGTACACCTGTTTGTGTCTTACGTTGCCTTTTCTGTTCTATCTATGGTATAAGTTTAAAATGTTTTAATAAATAAATAAATAAATAAGTTGGTGCCCTACAACAGCAGAGGGTTGGACCTGATGGCCTCCTTGGCCCCTTCCAACTCTACTATTCTATGATTCTACAAATAGGAGTAGGGCTAGGAAAAAGGTTGGCTGCTGTCCTAAAGCAAGGGAGCTTTGGAAGGCAGGAGACAAGGCAGAAGCCAAGAGCCACACCATTGCTGTGTTTCCCAGATGTCTTCCCTACCTTTAAGAGATGCATAGAATAAAAAATTATGCCCAGTGCAATTTTTCTTGTAACACTCTGATGAAGAAAGGCACTTCTGGTGAAGTGATTGCTCCTACACCCATACACAATCAAGTATAAGAACAAAAGCAGTGTGCCGAGAAGGCCAGGTGCTCATTGCAAGCTATTTTGAATGAAGTAATTGCTTTTGCGGTGGAGAGAGGAAGGCCAAGCATGGCCTAGGTGGACCTGGGTTTCTCCAGCAAGGCTTGCGTAGCATGACAAGGTGAACCATGGGGTGACATTATGCCTCCTTCCATCTTTTTTGGGTGGGAGATCTGCTACCTGTGACCGATTCAAGGAGTGGTGGGGAATGTACTGTACATTCAAGAGGAACAAATCTGCCCTCCTGAATGACGAAGCCCTCTATGTGAATGTAACTGACAGGGTTGATTTCCCTCACATTCACATTTTTAAAAGAAGCCTCCACTTCCTTTTGCCCAGACATGGAGAACTTTGTGGATCTTGCAGTTTCTGATCAAAATTGAACTGACATGCAATTCGCCCCCATCCTTAGCTGACATCTGCCAGCATCCAGTCCCACCCATGGCTCACCACCACAGCGGTGTACCAGGTCCCAGAGAGGAAATGGAGCAATGCGTCCCTCCCTTCTTCCATTGCGTCGCCACTGGAGTATCGAGTGGGAGGGAGCAGGCTGTGAAGCGTAGATGGATGGTGCCCCCTTATGCACCTTGTGGCAAAGTGGGCGCCACAGCAGGGCCCAGTCTGGTTTGGAAATTATTTATTTGGTGCCACAGGTATGTCCCGCTTTTTCCCTCATATAAAGGGGGTGTGGGGGTGTGGGTACATTATCTGTCTTCACTCCCTTTTATGCTCACAACAATCTTGTGAGAATGTTTAGGCTGAGTTTAGACTGAGTTTAGACTGACTCAGTGAGCATCCTGGGCAGGTAGGGACTAGAATCCAGCTTTGCGTCCTCACCAGTATATCACACTGTCTCTCACTTGAAAAGGAATCAAAATGAACTGACCTATTTTCTGAATTTGGGATGTGGGGAGTCCTGTTCATTTGGTCCTTTGAGCACAGTTCTAAGCCTGGGTGGAGGAATTTGCTTTATCACCAATTTCTTAGCACAGTACAGCTGCTGGCATGTTGTCTGAACTAACTCCCTATTAGGGAAATTGCTATTGTGATCTTTTGTGCATGGCTTCTCTGATGTTACAGCAGATCGTTGGCTTGAAGAGCCACTGGCATGAAGAAGTCTCGACAAAAGACATCGGAACCAACTGTTGTGAAAGATGTAGCGTACATTGCTGCCTGCCCCGAAAAGAAAGAGTCAAATGTTCCTTGGCTGAGAAAAGCTTGGAAGCTGATTGGAGGAATGCAGCATCTTAAGTTTGGTTTTAGACATGGAGCATTATCTTAGGACTTTTCTTTAATAGTGACTGAAGCAGCTTGAAAAAACGTGTGCTGTTCCTGATTAGAGAGTTCTCCCGTTTCCCCCTTCCTGTCTTTTCTTTGGTTTTGGTGGGAGAGACTGCCCCTTGGGTGACCTGCTTTTAATAAGCTTCCCAGTCAGATCACATGAGTGAACTGTGCTCCCCCCTCCCTCGTCCTTTCCTCTTGCTCATTCACTCACTCACTCACTCACTCACTCACAGCCCGCTCTCTGTAGTCAAAGCAAGGATCAGATTCTCTGCCTTAGTAAAATATATATATATATCTTGGTGTGAATATTCAAGGAGAAGAAAGTGAAAAAGAAGAGGAGGGAAGGATCGTTGGAAAGGGCAAAGGAGAAAGAAGTCGATCATTTCAGGGGGGAAATAGGAACAGAAGGGAGTTGAATTTGCAGAGCAAAGGTGTAGAAAGCACAGGACTCTTCATCGTGGGAGAACGGAAGCCTGCGGAACGGAGACGGCAGATTTTGCAACTCAAAGTGAGTATGAGCGGGTTTTGGTTTGTTTTCAAAAGCTGTTATTCCCCTGCTGAACACTGTAAGTGGGAGACAGACGCACAGTAAAAGACAGACGTTCCAGAGGCTGTGTCTTCACCTCAAATGTTTCCACGGGTGAAGAAAGTTGGAGGGATCAAGGACTCCACAGGTGACTTCAGGATGTGTGTTTTGTGTTTTCATGTGGATCAGGCATGATGCTCCTTCTGTGTAACGGTGCTTGTTGGTATACCTCTTGAAAGCTTTATGCTTTCGAAGTCCCGAGTGCCAAATAATATTAACATCATTCAGCAACTGAGGGAGGTTCTTGGGGTAAATGATTAGAAGGTTTACACCTACCTGGCCACTGTTTATGTTACCTTTGAATTATGAGGAACAAATTATGTATGTGCATGTGTGTGTGGGGCTGGGGGTGGCAGCTTTCCTTGAGCTCTTCTTTCTTCCTGTATCTCTTGAAAGCAGGCCCAGTTCCCCACCCCCAGGATCCCTTTGGTGTTAGAACACTGGTGGTGCGTTTAGATGGGGGAAGTTGAGTGTCAGAACCTGCTTCTCCTCATCTTGCCTCGAAGAGCGTGTGCCAAACCCTAAGCAGAAGGGTGGCGCTTTCCATACTGTCATCAGTACCAGCTGGTGTTGGTCACTTTTGCTTCTGCTCTGTTGGACACAATGACATTTAGAGGCTGATGGGGACAAGCCTGCAGATAATTGGACTTAATGTCAGTTTTCCTTGCAGAAAAAGCTACAAAAACACACTGTTCCACTTCTTTGGTTCTTCTTTCAGGAATCTAACTTAGCGAGGGTTTTACTATGCAAGTCCCCTCACCTGTGTGGAAGGACGAGAAGTTTAGAGTAACAGTTTCTTTAAACATGAGTTTTATTTTATTTTATTATTTTATTATTTTCATTTGTATGCCAAGATCCCTTGAAATAATTTGGAGCATGGCATCAGTGCCTACTGTGTTTCCATCAGGAGTGTGGCATCTGAGGTCTTAAGGCCAAAGCTGAGGGTCTCAGGCTGCTCTTCCAGGGTTCCCCAGAACCACACACCTTAGAGTTACAGAATCATAGAATAGTAGAGTTAAAGGGGCAAAGAAGGCCATAAGGTCCAACCTCCTGCTGTTGCAGGTCACCAGTTTAAACCATCTCACTCAGATGACTGTCCAGATGACTTTTTCCTGGACATCAACCACCCATTGTTTAGTGTTTGCAACCTTTTGTGAACCCCCCCCCCCCATTCTCAAAGGTTGAAATCCCACTCCTAAGGCTTAATTAGAGGCTATGAGAACTGAAATATGCTACCAATGCTGCTGGTTTTGACCTATGTGACTCCTTTCTCTTTGCCACTGGAATGTGTCTCCCAACAACTTGTCTAAAATTCAATTTGCCCTTTGGGTTGAAAATGGATCTGGATCCCTGCTATGTATGTACAGATGGGTTATTTGTGTGTGTGCGTTAAAAATTATGTCCTGCCATTTTCCCCTGTGGAATTCAGGCTAGTGTACTTGGGAGCCAAATGGGCTCCCATCTGAGCATGGACCAGACCCAAGACTCAGTGAAGGGGAAGCTGTGGCCCACCAGATGTTGTTGGATCACAACTGCCTTCAACAAAGCCAATAGTGAGGGATGGTGGAAGTTGCAGTCCTGCAACAGCTGGATGGCCACATTGTCTTCATCCATGGTTTAGCCTCAGCACAGTTGTTGCATCACGCATGCCTTCAGGAAGAACGTGTTTCGTCTTTAGCACGAATCCTTTTCTACCAGCTGTATAGGGTGGTCACTTACACATTGATAAAAAAGAGGAAGCACATCCTAAAAAAGAGGAGAACAGAGGACACCACTTTGCATAACTGCTTAGAGATTTTGTTATAGTAAGCCTCATTAAAACAGCACAAATAAATAAACAAATAATAAACAAATATTTGTACAAGCAACTATATATGCATGGGTGCAAATTTAGGAATAACAAGTATGATATAAATAGAAACCCAACATCAGTCTACATTCGGGTGCTTCACTGAATCTGTTGCTTAGGTACCAATCGTGGGTGGGCAATGTTAAGGCCTCTGCTGCTTGTCCTTCTTTGGGTTCTTTGACTTTATACCAGGTTTGGAGTGGACACCTCTCGAAATGGAAGACGCTTTCAAGCAGAGGAATGTACTTTTTAAACTAGAGCACCAGGTCAGATTGCCAGGAAATGCATTTTTAATATTGCTGTTGCGAGATTAGGATGAAAAAAAAAATCAAGGAAGGGAGGTACAGTGGCCACAGCATCTTCCACCGCTTCATTAGCACTAGAGTTGCATCCCCAGCCTTGGACTCCTCCAGAGAGGTGAGGCTATCCCAGTTTATGCTCACACTTGCTGGGAGGGGAGAGAACTAAGCCGAAAGAGATGGCAACTCACCTTAAGGCCACACTGGACGCCTCATGCCCAGGACTGAACTGGGCTCAAACTGAAGACACTATTCAGTACATCACAGAGGCTTTTACAGAACACAGTTTAGCCTGGCATGCAGCTCAGCGTGGGCTGAAAAAGTCATAAACGGATTGCAAAGCTGCTTCCTCTGATGAAGTTCACGCAGGTTGCTTTCTTCACATGACTGTGTGATGCCTCCCAAGAACTGATCACATGCCTGAGAAACTTCACTTTCGGTACCAAGCAAAACACTCACGTTGCTAGTTCACTCTGTGGTACTAATGTTAATTAAAGTGAACTCTTCAGGGAGATCAGCTATCTGAAGCTGAAATAATGGATGAAGATGCAACATTAGGCTAGGCTGAGCGGGAATTAGATCACCTGCACAGGCCCCGGGTAGTCCTTGCTCAAATCCACTTAGAAGGTGGGCCCAGTTTTTAAAGGATACCTGGCTGACATCATTACTGGTCTTTGGGCTATACCAGCTTTTCTCAGAACTAAATAGCTAGACCCAGTGTGTGAATGTGTGTGTTTTATGGAAAAGACAGTGCAAGATAGAAAAAGAGAAGGAGACTTTGTGCATGTTCATTATTATGACATGTACATCACAATTCTTTTGATCTTGCAAAGAATCCCAGGTGGCTAACATAGGCCTTCTCTTTTCTCTTTAGCCCTCACAAAAAGCTGTGAGGTAGGCTACATCATTGGTGGCTTTGGTCATGGCATGTGTGCAGAAATCTGTTCTGATGTTTCCAAATTATATTCCACTGATGTGAGAATTAGGGTTTAATGGTATCTCCTTACACATGAGTGTGTGTGTGTTCTCTCTCTCACACACACAATCTCTTCACCTTGATACTGAACACAATCGCTGTTGGGGAAATGGTGACATCAGGGTTAGGGTAGATGGGACCTTGAGGTCAGCACCAGGAGGCACAGTTCCATTATTGTTTCCACGTAGAGGAAGCTCCAGTGAACCCTTCATTGGTAGCAATGTGGAGGAGGGGTTGTAGCTTTGTGATGGAACAGGTGCTTTGTGTGCAGAGGGTTCCCGGTGCAATCCCCCACATCTCTAGTCAGGGCTGGAAAAACCTCCCTGAAGCTTGGGAAAGCTGCTACCAATCAGCATCAACCCTCAACAGTGGTGGTGCACATGGACCAGTGGCTTGACTCAGCTTCCTATGTTCCTAGCATTTCATTGAAACCAGGTGTGACATCCTCACATCCAGAGTTTTGCTCCTTCTGGCAATTGATAACATGGAGTGGCAAGACACTGGATGTGGCGATCTCATGGCACTCTTCTGCTTTAGTGAAATGCTATTGGGAAACCATGGTGGACACATGAGTTGCTACTGGCCATGGGTTTAAGGTAATTAGACCCTTGGTATTGAAGAGTTTTTGTTGAGAGAATAGTAGGCTTATGTGGCCTGGTAGCTCTTCCTTGCTTGCTTTGGGACATTAAAATGGGCACTTTTAGTTCCCATAGTATCTGGAAAAATGGGTGTTTCTGTGCTTTGCTCTGCAAAGATCAACCTTTCATCTCTTACCACATACATGGCTAAATAAAACTTCCTTCTCAAATGTACAGTTCCTTTTCTGTGATACCCATGTTTATGGAATGCTCTCTAACAAAGGTTGCCTGGTGCCAACAATATCATCTTTTTCTGTGCCAGGCAATTATTGCATTTGGGCAATAATTATGACCTAGTTGTTGTGGGCTGCTTTTGTGATGGTCATTCTTATGAGCAGGGAAAGATGTTGTGTATTTGTGGATGAACACTTTCCATATTTTATTTTTATTATGTTTTATGGTATTTATTTTCATTTGTATTATTATACTGATTAGGCCTTATACTGATATTGGCTTTCTCCCCATTCTATTGTTAATCATGGACTTTGCATTGTATTTTCATAGCTGAATAGGCTTCACATTATTGCTCAAAGAATGAACAATCTCAGAGTATTATAAACATTACATTACATTACATTACATTACATTTTATACTGCCTGTAGCCAAAGCTCTCTGGGTGGTCCACAACACGTAAGTCACCCATCCAGATTTCAATCCAGTCCAACTCTACTTAGCTTCCAAGATTACAGGGTGCAAAAATATTGCATGAAAACAGGGAAGCTGAGAATGTTTTATCAACTTTTTACTATCTGTATGTTATGTTGGGTAGAAACCAGTGGGGGTAGTTACCACCTCCCTGTTTTCTGTCCTTTTAATTCCACTATGCAAGCAATTGCATTGCAAGTCATCAATTGCAATGAACAATCAAGGCCACTGCTTATAGAAGGGAGATTTAGCTTTTTCTAGGGAAAGCCTTGGAATGAACAGAAATGTCCATTTTGGGAAAGAAGCAAGTCATGGAGCTCCCTTATGGAAGCTCTGCTGACCTGCCTTCTTCCATTTCTGCTTATTTCAAGTTGTCCCAGAAGTTCTGAAGTACAGGTGAGAAAATGTGGGCAACGCAAGTGGCAGAAAAGAACTGGGAGCAGAACTGCCCCACTGGCTTCTGTCTGAAGTTTCACAACAGATTACACATCTAGGAGGAGTGAAAATGGAAGTGTATCACTTTAAAAAGCAACTGGGTTGATGCTCCCTTGCCGCATTCAGACATTCTTAGTTGACTAATTGGAACACAGTGTTGATGAGGATGCATATCTGGATGTATATCTGAATGTGCATCAGAGCTGGGATGCCTGCAAAGAGGAGGAAAGAAAATAGTTTGCAGGAGGCTCAGCTGCAGGTCAGAGGAAGAGCTCAGGAGAAAGAACTTAGGGCAAACATGTTCAAGAAACTACTCACCTGAATAGTTAGATCTGGGGGTGGAAAATGACTAATCTTGAGTTTAAAGGCAAGGGCAGGAGAGAGGCACAAAGAGAAGAGAGAAAGAAATGTACTCTAGACAAAAGAAAGGGTGAAATCTACTGGAACTTGAGAACTGGGTGGGAGAATCCTGGTCCTTTGGCAGTAATCATAGAATCATAGAATCATAGAGTTGGAAGGGGCCATGAAGTCCATCGGGTCCCACCCTCTGCTGTTGCAGGACACCAAGTTACACCATCCCACTCTGGTGGCTGTCCGGTTTCTTTCTGAAAGTCTCTGGTGTGGGAGAGGCCGCCACTTCCCTGGGCAGCTGGTTCCACTGCCGTATTGCTCTGACAAGTGAGGAAGCTTTTCCTGATGTCCAGCCTGAATCTGGGTGGTTGCAACTTGAATTGATTTTTCTGTGTCCTAAGCTATTGCTTCTGTACAAGAAACTTGTATGAAAGGTGTAAAAGGTATACAAGAGACGTGTCTAAAGTGAGGACACAGTCTAGTTAGATTATCTGGATACATTTATCCCTGAAAATTTTATTACCCTATTGTTCATGTGGTTTTGTGCATGTTCGAATGTATCCATTCAAATCATAGAATGTTTTCCTTTCAACATTTTTATTGACGTAACTTTTTCTACTTTATTGTTTGAAATCTTGTGATCTTTCTTTAATGGGTTATTCATCTTACACCTAACAGCCAACCTGCACATTTCTTATATGCCAGAGCTCAGTGTTTTAAAGTTGGTTTGGTAGAAGCAACCTCTCTCTCTCTCTCTTTCTCTCTGTGATTTTCACTTGGAGGAAATGTAAAAGGCCACAGGGAGGGAAGAGCAAAAAGGGGTGGAACACCCCTATTTTGTTCCCTTCCACATGGAGGAGGGCATTGCTAGTCCATGATGCACTTCTACTGAAATGAATGAGACGCCCAGATGCATGGCAAAGGTGGGTGTTCTCTGGGTGCACGTCTACAGGAACATCCCTGGGCATTTTGCTTCACCTAGTCCTACCTCATAACCAAATGCAGCAAGAGGAAGACTGGAGTTAAAATTATGCTCCATGGGGAAAGCATCAGGAGAAGGCAGAACAGCACCGGCTTGGGTGCCTAGAAAGCATATAGGGCTTCTCTTTCCTCCCCAAAGCAACAATAGAATGGAGGATCAATGGCTCTGAAAAGGTACGCAAAGTGGGCAGAAGATGAGAGGCCAAAAGAAATGGTAACTTGCACAGTGAGAATGGTCCAGCGTGGCCCTCATTTTCCCTGTCCCCACCTCTCATGTGAAGCACCGGGACAAAAATGCTCTGGACATGCTCTTGGGTACAACTGTGGGATTCTTGACAAAAGAGGTGCTGTTCAGGTAAGAAAGCCACTGGGTGATTAGCTTTGTGCCTGCAATCTGCAGAGGTCTGGAAAAAGCATTGGGGGAAACTTCCCCCCTTCCCTTCCCACCTTTGGTTCAGTGACACCAGACTCAGAGAAGCTGATTTCTGCATCTGAGCCACCTGCCCTCGGCTCTGCTTTTGCCTGTGGCTGCCCGTACAGGCTGATTTCTTCCCTTGCCAGACACAGGAGCAGTGGAGATGAGGCAGCAGGCCCTCTCCCCCTCCCCCGGGGGGATTACTTCGGAAGGCTAATAGGATAATGGGACAAGTTCCATGATCTCAGTTAAGTGTGGATTTGATGAAACAGCAGAGCGCTCCGTTTAGCTATTTGGTAAGAACATCACTTTGAAATTATGGCAGATCAATAGGAATAAATATTAAAAAGCTTTAAGGAAGCAGGGGGAAATGGAGAAGGAAGTATTGAGTTTCTGTCTGGACTTTTTCTGCAGACAGAAAGGGCACTCAAGGAAGACAGAAGGCTAAGCATGTCAATCCAGAAAGTGTACAGCAGAAACAACTGGTGGAGGCAGGAAGTGTCCGGATCACATCACAACTGATTAGGGTCAAAGTCTGTCCTCAGAAAAGGAGGTTGACCCCGAGGCTTCCTTGGCTTGACATACACAGGACTCTCCACCCTCACTCAGTGGAAATTAAATGAGTTAGTGACGACAACAACAACATGCAGCCCAAAGAAAATTGATGCTATTAACAAGGATGATGGAGAGTTGCCCTGATGTAGTGGCTAGAATGTTGAATTGCGACTCAGGAGACCCAAGTTCTAGTCCCTGGTTGGCCAACTGAAAGTTATCAAGTTTCAGGCTAACCAAGCTTGTGCAGATAACCCTAACTCTTGGAGGAAAGTGAGATAAAGCAGTAACAGATAAATAAACCACGAAATAAAATTCACTTTTGATATCATTGCTTTCACATTTCTTTTGTTACAAAATGTCAGTTAAATTTTAAGGACATTTTATGAGAGGAGGGTGGCGTAAGAGTGAGGGGAAATTATATCCTTGCAACCCCCTTGAGAAGTATCACTCATTCCAAAAATCATTTGCTCTGCCTGAACAGAGTTGACCACCACATACTTCAAAAAATGTAATTCTTATCAGCAGTGAAGCTAGATAACTTCAGACCCTGGACTTCCTGGATTTATGGAGATAGGGGCGCTTAGATCATTGTGTGCATTACTTTGCTTGAGAAGCATGCAGCTAGATTTTCTTCCCACCCTGCCTGCTAAGTACAGCTGCTGCTTTAAAACTCTTTCTACATTCCAGATACGTAAGAATATCAACAGCGAAAATACTCTGCGGATGTGCAGTTTTGCATCTTTAAGTCACCTACCTCATAGCTTTATCATGATGACAGAATCAAAGTGGAGTTTGCTTCTGTCCCAGTGCCCTCATTACCTATGGCTGACTAGGTAGTTACCTGAATCAACCTCCCAGCTGTGGAACCTTGGACTTTAGCTCCTAGGTCCAGTCAAGCTGCACCATTGATATGAATATTTAGCAACGTCACAGAACTATACCCATTGTGGCATTAAGTAAATCTGAGAGATATAAACTTCCTTTGACAGTCCTGTTCCTAGATAATTGTATAACTTCCACACAAGGTTCTTTTAAGACATTGTAAACATTTCCCTGAAGCACTTTTGGGTTGGGTTATTTCACTAGCATAGGCTCAGAGAAATGAATGGGGCTTAAGTCTTGCTAACTTGAGTAGGTCTTCTCTAAGTAGGACTAACTTTGGGTACAATCCTCTGGTTGATGGAAACTCACTTGATTGGCATTTTCCAGACAAATGTGGAGATGGGATCTTAGCTATCTACTTCTAGATTTTGCCATTCCTAAATATCTGACTGTTCTGGGCTTTAAAAAATAAATAGTCCCAAAGTGTTTTAAAATGCGTATATTGATACAAAATGCATCTAGTACACAATCCTATACAACTTTAGGCTAGTGAGGGAATGTTGGGAATGGCAGAACTGGTTTCACAAGTAGTAGGACTGTCCTGTCCAAATCTGCAGTAGGCTTAGGCCAGGTTTTGAGCAGGGGTCCTCAAACTTTTCCAACAGGGGATCAGTTGAAAGGTGCCGGCAGTGGGCCCAGGCCTCCAAGGCGATGCTGGCGGGGGTCGTGGGCCAGGGTGCGCACACAATCTCCATCCCAGCAAGCCGCGTGCCCGTGTGTGTGTGCGCGGCGAGTGCAAAACCTCTGGGGTGGGCCAGTGAAATGGGCATGGTGGGCCGGATCTGGCCCACGGGTCGTATTTGAGGACCCGTGGGTTTGAGTATATTCAAGATGAGCTTGATGAAAGAAACTGCACCCTCCCGCTGTCTATGGGGGGTTATGGATGGGGAATGCTTCTTGTTAAGCATCACAGTTCTTTGCAGATATTTGGCGCATGCAAGGTGTGGGATAGATCCTGTATTTGCCTTCGCCAGGAAGGAGAGTTCTTCTAGCCAAAGCCTTCTCCCCCTGAATTTCGGGGATCTCACTGCACCAGAGAACACCTCACCCAATTTGGCAGCCTCCTGACTTCATGTGTAGCTTTTTTTTTTCTTTGCAGCTGGAGGGGCTGTGGAGGGAAGGAGGGGCCAAGAATGCCTGCTTCTCCTAGCTGAACTGTTTGTGCCTGAATCTGGATGCAACCCTAATACACATTTGCCTGGGAATGTGCATGCATGTGTGTTGTGGGGAGCAGATATGATTACAGTGACTGGCCCGGCTGCATTATACCATTTTGGATCGTAGACAAGAATCTTACCAGTTAATGCTCCGCAGAGAGAACAGCTCTGACCTAGCGCTCTTGCTGATATACCCTTTCCTCTCTGGCCACATATATTTGAAGGTGGGGCAGCTTTCAGATTCTAATCTCTTCATTTTGCTGTGGCACAGCTCAGGTGAGACAATGCCATACAGTTTGCATGAACTTGAAGGTGTGTCCTTATTTCACTGCTTAATTGCACATGCATTTCTAAGTATTTTTTTTAATCCCTGAACTTCCTAAATGCCAGAGAGGAATATGCCTTTCTGATAATGTCCTATTTCTTGCCCATTTTACCTATAGATAAGTGAATACATTTTGCAGCAGAATATAACTTCATTTCATCCTTCAACTACCTTGCTAAACAGTGCAGCAACACAGCTCTGCCTGTGTGTTTTTTCAAAATTGTCTATGCTACTGACTGAGAAACTGGGCAGTGAAGGGGGAACAATTTCAGTGAATTCCACCTTGTGGAGGAGAAATCTGCCAACTGTTTTTCAGAGTTGAGCTCATCAGCAGGAGGAGCAAGAGCAGGGCTGCCTTCTTTTTCCCAAATATTTTTGGGAGTGTTGGAAGCTGGTCCCCACATTTTGCATTATCCACAGAGCATTGAACATTGCTTCATTCCAGACTATTGTGAGAGTAAACAGTGACCAGTACACTCACTCTCGCACTCACATGTGTGTGCTCACACTCACACACAGTGGAGAATATTTGGAGGAAATTCTGAAAAGTGGCTTTAGTTTTCTCATAATTGAGGATTAAGTGAAAGAACAATCTCAGGACCTTTAGCAAAATCTCTTCTGAAAATGTTAGGCTCAGTTCTAAGGTATCTTAGATGGTATTTCGTGGATGGTATTCATTTTAGGGCTGCCCCTGATCTTGTGAGAAAAGGATACAACAGTCCATTTATGTGATAGAGGATGAAACCAGGTCACTGTAACCAACATGCGCGTGAACATAATTCCTCATGGGACTGCAGAGCCCTACTTGCGCTTGACCCAGATCTTTTGTGTAATTGCCTTTGATTTTATCTTCCTAGTGCACAAAGAACATATGCTTTGAAAGCAGCCTCATGGCCATTCACCTTTCTGGCCATCTCTCAGACACCCTTAGCTTTGAGTAGTGGTGTGTCTTTCTTTATTGCCACCCAACTTTGCTTTCATGTGGCTGAATTTCAACTCTGCTCTGAAGTTCCTTTGTAGAGCTCAGTTTTGGACAGCAGGGTGTCTGCATTAATATTTTACTTATGAATCCCCCAAAAAAAATGGGTATAGTGCCCTTCAGTAAATATTTCCAGCGCTTTTCGCATGTACAATACTATTATTTTAAAAAGCACAAATAAAAGTACAAAATTCAATAATAATAATCCACAATAAAATAAGAGTATTAGATCAATCCAATGGATGCTAAAATCTCATCAAGTGAGATTAAATAATAGATAATATTGTATCATTCATATATGGATTAAATAATTAACAATTTATTAGTATGCATTAAATAATACAGACTTCTCAGCGCTGTCAGAATGATTTACTGTGCAATGCTATGCATCCCTACTCAGAAGTACCCTTCATCAAGTTCAATCAAACATAGTCCAGGTAACTGTGTACAGCCAACTTCCCCATTTTGGCATCCTCTCTAGATATACTGGACTTCATTCCCCATCAGCCCAGCCAGCATGGCCAATAGGAATGATGGGAATCAGGACTGGAGCCTTTGGCAATGTCCTTCATGCCTCTCTCCCACTACAATACATCCGGAATGATGCGGAGTTTCAATGTAGTGGCAATTCCAAAGGCGGCACTATGGAAAGGCCTGTTTGCTGGACTGGTTGCACTGGGGGATGACTTGAAGCAGCTGGGAAATGTTCTCTGAATAACGTGGGTGGGTAAGGGCACACTGCTGCCGCCACCTTTCCAGGTAAGCCCTCTTCTTGCACCCACATGTTCTCATTGTTTTCCACGGCCCAAGAAAGTGCATCCTTGTGGCCTGTGGGCAGGGCTGCAAAAGATGGATGGGTATTCTTTGGCCAGGGTGACTTAATTTATACTGTTAAATTATATTGTTTTATATGATGTTATTTATTTATGTTTGTGAGCTGCCCTGAGACTTCAGCGAATGGGGTGGCATAGAAGTTCCCTAAATAAATAAATAAATAAATAAATAAATAAATAAATAAATAAATAAATATTTCAGAACAGCATAAAGACCAACAAAGGAATTCCAAATAAATCCTGTAAAGGAATATTTATACTGGATTTATATTGGCATGTTTGGAAGCTAATACATCACTGGGTTCAGAAGGGGATGGGCCAGCAGTGGCAACTGCTGGGAACAGTGGCCCTCTCTCACTCATAGTCCTGCAATCTCTCTCGGTCGCACTGTGGCTATTTCACGCCAGGCAGACACTGAAAGCCAGCAATCTGGGGGTTAGCAAAGTACGACTTTGGCAAACAGGGAATTGAGCAGAAAGCAGGTCAATGGCTTTGACAAATTGATTCTAAGAATGTTTTGGTCTAGTAAACTCAGGTGAGGCCTGCCATTTGTTACAATGCAATGTGCCCATCACGGAACATTCAAGATCTCTTATTCGATTATTACCTAGTTAGCAAAATAACAATGTAGCAATATGTAAGGAATCAATTAACTGTCTATGATTGTGCTAGCTTGGAGACTCCTTCATCCTTACACTTATTTCAGCTTTTGAAACAATGTTGGGTTTGACATGTTTTTTAGGCTCTTCCAAAGGGTTTTTTTTTTTTTGTAAATTATTATAAATTCTCTCCATACCCCACTTATATTTTTGACAAGAGTGTTTTGTCCAAAGTCACACTGAAGAAATCTGAATGCAAGGATTGTTCAAGATAATGAAGGTGAGTAGGTTGGCCATGAGTTCTTTTGTACAAGGGGTAGTTCTTTGGATAGCTCAATGGATAGAAGGCAGAATGGATATCTGAAGACATCTTCTATTGGAAGGCCTGTCTGGTCTAAGGCCAGAGAAAAGAGGAAAAATCTCATGAAGGCAGAGCTGATGGAGTAACTGATGGAGCAGGTACAAGGGTCACCTGGCCACAGGATTCCCTAATGCGGTGAGACGCATTTCCATTTAAATCAAAATAGGCAATAATATTTAAATTTGCATTTCTGAGTATAATTTAGCATATCCAAATATTATGCAAATCAACCCCCACCCCCAACAAGTCTTCCTGGCTAAGGGGCTGGGAAATAAATAATAAATCAATAAATCCAGCCATTTTTTGTGGTGGAGTTTCCTTTTCTCCTTGTTTTGAGAAGCAACCTTCTCAGTCAGTAACAAAAACATCCACTCCACGGCCAAGTGCTGTATTCCCTAACCCTCAACTGCCATCATGTAGCTTGCTGTGTTTTGAGTTCTGCAGTCAGTATCATATACTGCAACCTGGTACCATTAGTATTTGGCTGTCAGGAAAAGGGGAGAAAAAAAGACCATGCTACATTTATCCTTCCTAGTGTTATGAGTCCTCGCAGCTACTGAGGGAAGGCCTCCAAGATGTTCTGATTGTCTCCCAGTGGCCTGGGCACCTGACTGAGTTGTTTGTTTGGATTGCTGTGTTCCCAGAGGTCTCAATGGTGTTTTTGTTTCGTGTGAGAAACTGTCTTGCTTCCATGAGCCTGGGTACAGCTGAGTCTGGAAGGAAAAAGAAGTCTGTGCATGTGTGCAGGAGAGAAATAACAATCCGGCTGCAGTTTCTCTTCCAGACCAGTGAGTGTACATTTGCCAGAGTTCAGGGATTTCTTCATCCTGCATCAAGAGAAGAGAAGAGAAGAGAAGAGAAGAGAAGAGAAGAGAAGAGAAGAGAAGCGAAGCGAAGCGAAGCGAAGAGAAGAGAAGAGAAGAGAAGAGAAGCTTAGAGCCAGATGCAGAAAGTACTTGAAATTTGGAAAACTGGCCCAAATTCTGCTTATTGCTTCATTACAATTTTCCTCTTTTAAAAGAAACTTCTCTTTCCCTTCCATCTAGCAAATATCCCCATTTTTGGAGGAAATTTCCCTTGTATTTTCCCAGCTGAATTGTCCTGAAATTGTCCCAGCTTGTTGCGAAAAACCAAAACCACAACAAAACCTCCTCGGATCTTTGAGAGATTTGTGTGCATACTTAATTTTCCCATTGAAATAGATGAGCCTTAGAAGTGCTTAATTTTGGCGGGAGCTTGCCTTATCATTATCATTATATTACAGGAATATATTGTCTGCCATACCTAGCAAAAAGGACAATTTAAATGCATAGCTTGCTCATGTTTTAAAGCTTCCTTCCTTCCTTCACTTTTTCTTTCTCGCTTCTGTGGTGTCTCTATCAAAGAGGCCAGATCTCAATATATATTAGCATTAATGACCAGAGGTGGTCATGGAAATATGCCATTTAAAAGGCAGGGGTGCACTTCAAAATGGGCCACCAGTCCTGGTCTCCTAAATCATCAGATCCAATATAAGACCCCGGCCTGAAACAACTCGTGTTGAGGGATAACTTTGAGGAAAGACTGGAAGACAAAGGAGCCAAGTAACAGTAGAGGAAGGTTGCTCCATCACACACTTTGCTATCCTGCTTACAGTGGACAGACAGAATACATACAATACAAATCTTGACACTTCCAGTTAGGGCAAGAAAGCACTTGCCTGAACACGGTTGCTGCCAGTCTGTTAACAATGCTGGGATAAATGGACCAATATCTGGCTCAGGGTAATGCAGGTTTCCATGTTCTCATGAAGCTGCAGAAGATTCAGCTGAAGAAATGTGCTACTTGTAAGGCTCCTGTTTATTTGTAAAAGATATATTTTAAAGCATGCTGGCAATGCCTGTTGAATTCTCAGAAGCCAAAGGTGAGACTGAATAAAAGATAGAATCCATCCAGAAAATGTGCCCAATTCTTATGTGTTTTATAGTAAAATACACACGATCAAATGCACGTTGGAATGTTTTTAAAGCTGGAGAATCACCACATAATTCAGAGAAGGGCAAAATTGAAGGGATAACTATCCTGAATTAGATTGGGAGGTGGCAATCTGGTCAATTTGCTTGAGCATGTGGGCTGAACAAAACCCTTCCAGCATTTAGCCAAGCCCAAATAAACTGTGTAAAGTACATGAAATTAATTTGGCCAACATAGGAAGGTCCTTAGATCACGTCGAATTATTTGTCTGGCCTGGCCAGTGCTGTCTACTCTGCCTGGCAGCTCTCCAGGGTCCAAGGTTAAGGAAGGCACTTACAATCACCTGGCAACTCAGGTAGTATCCCCTTACCTGCAATGGGAGATGTTGGGGCTCAGCAGGGGTCCATTTATATGCAAAGCATGTGCTCTGACCCTGCGGTCCCATCCCTATCACTTAGCCCAGATTTCCTAATTTATTTAGGTCACAGAATTGGCTTTTCCTGGGCAAGTTTGGCTTGCTTGGACAATGGTACTGTGAGTCTCAAGGGGCTGGCACTTGCTGGAATGCTGTAGGCTTTGGAGAGTTGGCTGCAGGGTGCTTCTACCAGCTGGCTAATTCCTGTAACTCAGGGTGGCTCTTTCCATTCAGAGAAGCAGAAAATAACTGCTCTGTGGGTATTTACAGAATGATCAGCACAAGTGTTGTTAGGCAATATTTATGGATCTCAGGAGAAGTGGTGTTAACTCAGAAGCCAAAGAGACAAAGCAACAGGGTTAGATTTTATATGAATACATACACTCAACACAAACACACAGACTATACCCTTCTAGAGCCCAGCAGATGCTGGTGTGTGTGTTTCAGCTGACTTTGAGCTTTGTGTGGCATCCCCTCCAGAAGTTTACCCAATATTTTAGGTTGCCATGCTTCTAGCCTGGGGCTGATGGGAACTGCAGTCCAACACATCTGAAAGGCACTAGATTGGGGAAAGCTATTCTAGGAGATTAATGACATGTTTGCCTGGGATTAAGGCTCACTGAGCTCAGTTGTGTTTGTTTCCCCAAACACTCATACGGTTTGCACTGCGAATCATTCTGGCGCATTGTTGTGGGCAATTTCATGTGACTGAAATTAGACCCAGACTGTGTGGTGTGTTTCACGCACATTACAGTTGGTTGTTGGGCCAAATGATCAATTGCTGCATCCCAGGCTGGCTTAATTTATTGTAATTGTAATAGACTTAATTATATTTTATAGACGGTTGGCCATACGACAAAGACATCACTTAGCTGTTCAGCTGGTTCCAGTCATTTTTTTGCATATAAAATGTCTATCTTTTTTCTAGCCCCTGTGTTCAAACACTACAGGCCTCTGCCACTGGCCTTTCAATCAAACAGACACCACTCAATGAAAGGAGGACAGGAGCAGAGAGGAAAAGTATTGTGTTCACCCATAACTTCTAACAACTGTAATAGACACTGAATTACTCAGTGGACAGACCTGCTTCTATTTTGTGAAAGTCTTCTTCTTAATTATCAAATTGTCAATTTGTTATTATTACATTGTATTTAAACCTTGCCTTTTTCCTCTCCTGAAGATTCCAGAGTGGATTATATAACTCCATTTTATCCTCACAACAACAACAACAACAACAACAACAACAACAATCCTGTGAGGTAGATTGGGTTGAGAGGGAGTGATGAGCCCGAAGACACCCAGATCTCCTAGTCCCCAGCCCAATGCTCCAACCACCAGACCACATTGGCTGTGATTTAGTACAGATTCATGCATGTATATATGACTTTGAAAGAGTGAAATCCTATATTAGTCTACCGAGAAGGGAGTCCTCTTTGTCTCAATGATGCTCACTCCCAGGTAACTGGGTATTAGAGTGGAATGCTTTTTCCACTTATGTTGTTGTTGTAGATTTCATTTCTCTCTCACCCCACAGCTCAAGTTCTCTGGGTGGTTTACGCAATTCAGAAAATGATAATAAAATAAGACAAAAATGTTAAAAAATCAGAGAAAAATTAAACAGTTGAAAACAGCTAAAAAGCAGATGATAAAAACAGACAATTGCAAGGAATAAAAGAGTGACTTTGCTAAAGACCTGGTGATCCCCCCCCCCCCCGCCCCCCGGCAAACCTTGGCTGGCCAAGTAAACTCCTCAGAAAAGAGGACTGTCTTAACCTGGTGCTGCAAAGATGGCAGATGCGGTGCCATCCAGGATGCAGTGGTGAGGTTATTCCAGAGATGGGGAACCACTGCTGAGAAAGCCCCTCCCATTGGCTCCCTCTGCACTATTGCACCCGCGTTGCCACCCTTTGCACTAGTGTCATTGCACTATACCACAGCACCACCTAGAGATGATGCAGTGGAAAGGTTAAGCAGTAGAGAATCACAGCAGGTTGTATAGTGCTCTGTATGTTTAATATCCCAATAGGAATGCAATATCACATTTAGAACAGCATGAATTTGTCAAATCCTATCAAACCTTGACTAGTGTTGTGTATAATCACCGGCATCTGATCTTGCATATTGGTCTAACCCTGAAGGTGATGCAGTCCTTACTCCCATGCTGCAAGGAAAGCTATGGTAAAGAAATCATTTGCTTTCTGAACAATCTGTTTATCCTTTCTGATTGCCCTCTCTCTAGCCTAGTAGCCTGGCAAGCCCACCAATTCTTCCACAAGGCATCCCATTTCTGATGTACTTAAAGGAATCCTTATGGCTTGTCGGCCCACATTTGCCTCTTCGTTCTTCAAATTTGCTCCTAGGCTTCTCTTTAATCTCCAATTTACATCTTGCCTGCCAAAGTTGCTCCTTTCCATTACCATCACTCGGGCTCGATTTCCAATTTCTATTCTTTTTTTCTCTCTCCTTCTATATGGGGCTCCCTCCTCCCTTCCACACAATTCCTGATTATTATTAATGCTGGGAGTTTGTGTTCTATCCCTTCTCTTCTTGTTAGGTTTCATGACTGAATTCAGATAGTCTTTGAATATGGTAAATTTCTGAAGTTTTATCTCTATAATTTTTCTCCTTTGGCTTTTAATAATGTTCTAATTTTTCTAAATATCTCAAATCCAACATGCTGTGATGGTTTAGAATAAAAGGACTTAATGTCAGCTGTTACTCTACTCTGCAGCTGTTACTCTACTCAGATCAGCTGTTACTCTAATGTGTAGTTAGCAGCTTTGTCTATGACCTTTTAAAGATTTACATAAAAAAACAATTCAATGCTAGCTACAATGGGGGTATTTTCATAGGGACTGCAGCATACAGGGTAGATTTAAATGCCCTCTCACCAGCTGCATTTCAGTGACACCCCTGGGTCATTAGACTTAGGAAAAAGCCCCTCTTCAATGAAGATGACAGTGGCAAGGATGACATTATTCCATTTATTTCCCAGCTCTTTTCCTCTTGGAGAGGGACTCCTCACCCCCTTTTTCTTCATTCAGTCCTCACAACTACCCTGTGAGGGAGGTTAGACTGAGAGTCAGTGACTGACCCAAAGTCACCCAATGAGCTTCAGTGGTTGAGTTGGGAATAGAATCTGGATGTCTTCTGTCCCAGTCTGATAATCTAACCACTACACCTCATTGAAGCAAATGGGAACTTCCGTCCCCCTCCAGGCTAATTGCCATGATGATGATTCCAGCTGGGATCATACCTGAGCAGAGAAAGTTCTACTTCTGATGTGCTGAGGAAAATGCTTTCTTACACAGAGTAGTGACTACCCTTGCCGCTGAGTTCAGAGGTCATTCCAGACTTTGCAATCAGAGTAACATCTAGGGATGTGCAATTTACTCTGGAAAAAGCTCCTCTTTATATTTAATTCTGATCTGACCAAAATGAATTGAGGGGGTGCCACATGGAGGTGGGTAGAGACCTGTTTTCCCCTGCAGAGGAGGGCAGGATGCATTCCAATGGAGCAAAGCTCAGGGAACCAATTTGGGTGCCAGGAAGTACTTCCTGACAGTTGGGACCCTGAGGGTATGGAATGGGCTTCCACGGGAGGTGGTTGAAGCTCCATCGGTGAGGGTGTTCAAGGCCAGGCTGGAAATGCATGTGGTAGGCATGTCATGAGTGGAGCTGGGGGTCAGACTAGATGGCCCATAGATGGTTTCTATGAATCACAATCAACGGGTTCCAAAGTAAAATATTATTTTGCTTTGTCTTCTGCAATGTTTCCATATGAAATTGGTCTGCTTGAATCTACGAGGAAAGCAAGGTTGTACACACACCGTGACTAGTGGTTTAGTCCCAACAAGAATCCTTGGAGCTGTCTAATGAATATGAATTAGCTAAGTCCAATTTAAACATGAATAGAGGCTTTCTGAAATAAAGGAACTATTAAAATAATTCTAAATTGAAATTACCCAAGGAAAAAGTGGACATATTTCTCATGAACATTGCTTGCTGTTTCTAGTACAGCCCCATATCTCACAGAAGGACAAAAGGGCCATTTTCAAATTAAAGAAGGGGAAATGTATCACTAAACGAAGAAACAAACCAGAACAAAAGGGGACAGCAATTCGCTTGCACTGTGCAGATGTCACGTGGGGTGAGCCAGGGTGCCTAACTAGGAAGAGGGCCTTTTCATTGTGGTTCCCCAGATATGGAATGAGCTTCCCCAAGAGGCTCGCCGGGCACCAATGCTGAGCACTAGAGGTTCAGCCAGGGGAAGACCTTCTTATTTTCCCAGGAATTTTGGTCTGTCAATTTCTGTTGTTTTCAACCTGTGCTTGTCGTTTAAATCTTTGCAATGCTACAAGATCATTTGGGTGTTTATTTTTAATATATATTTTAATTTTACATTTCTGTAATGTATTTTTAGGGCTTTCATGGTTGTGAACCCCTGGAGTAACTCCTGCCTATTGGGTGGCATAGAAACTTAATAAATAGATAAATAAAGCATGATAATCTATATGTATATATGCACATTTTAAAATAGCTTTGAATGATGGTCATTTATATGCAAATCATAAAGTTGGTTATTAAATAAAATACAGTATGCATAGTGAAGAGCATTACCTGGTGATGTGGTGTCTGTCTGCTTCACAGCTGATAAATGTGGATGGGCAGCTGTTTTTAGGGGTTTCGGTCCTTTACCTCTTTATCTTTAACTCTTGGACAGAAGAGTCATTCAGATGCAAGGTACCCTACAATATAAGCCTGTCTTCTGTAGGAGAAAGCACAGATCCTCACTGCAAGAAGAGCTACCTTCTCAAAGCAGGGTGCCTTTGCTGTAGAGCCTCATCAGGCAAAATTGATACACTACAAAGATTTTTAACTGGTAGTTATTGTAGAACCACTCAAGGGAGTCAAGTGTCCAAAGGATGCTGAAACTGAATCCAGTCTGAGTGCCTTGTTCCTTAATGGCCAGCCCTGAGGACCTGACACGCAAGCACTTGAGTCTTTGAAGGTCTTTCTCACTGTTGCAGAAATATATCACGAACCATCACCTCATAGCAATGCTAAAGGACGTTTCTTCTGATTACTGATAGATGCACTGGTGAGGTGGCTAAGGGCCAAGGCACCAGGCCCTATACATTTATCAAGGGCTGCTCCTTCTTCCCCACTTAATTTCAAGGAGGGCTGCACAGGAGCAGAATGTGATGAATAGTGCTGTACCCAGATTGTACAATGCGATGCTAACGCAAGATTTAGTGCCGAGGTGCATGGGCTAAATTGTGTTTTCCCATCTGCAAAGCCATTGTAAGTGTTCAAATGAAAAATGGAAAAGCAGTAGTAAGCACTCCAGTAATTATGACTCCGTGACAAGTTGCTTCTTTATAAAGGTGATGTGAATTAGTCATGGAACGAGCCTGCGCTTAGGTGGGATTTGCACGTTCAGCAATGCAGGGAAAGCTAATGCACCATTTGGGAGATGCCACATTCATCCTTTGCTCCCCTGGATCTCCCTGCTGGTCCTCTGTTCTTTCCATCATTTGGTGGCAGAGCAAATGCCTTGAGGGCAGAAGGATCTGGGTTCGTTTCCTGGCATCTCCACTGCAATGGACCAGGCAGCAGGCACTGTGAGACATCTGCTCAAGACTGGGGAGTTGTTCCTCATCAAACTGCACAGTCCTGGGCCAGATGTAAAAATACTGTGACCTGTTATAAGGAAGCTTTCTGTGTTTCCTTTCCCTCTTGTTGAACAAGATTTATTTCTCTCTTCTGCCTCTCTTCAACCTCCCTGTTTGAATTTGGGTATAAAACTTGGTGGATGCCAGAGACCATGACCACCACCACCTCCACTATCATCTCATCATCACTGCTTGTGATTGTGCAAGGGAGTGATCTTATGGCCCCTAGAGATTCGCTGCAGGGGACATACATAGGAGACTTTGGATTCCCAGATCCAAAGACTGAGATGGAAGTGGGAGTCCATGTTATAGCTTCCTTCTCCAACTCAAAGTCATTGTGGGAAGAGTGGCATCTGCTACCTCTCTAAAGTCTGCAAACTGATCTCAGAGAAGGGGTCAAGGGGAAGTTCCAGGGGGCAGGGAAGGGAGGAAGAGGCAGAGGCAGAGGCCAAGGTATCCTGTGTTCTCTGCAGCCTCTTTTCCTCCCTCTTTGAGGCACCCCAGGAAGGGAGCCAAAAATGCAGAGCAAGGGGGACAGGGAGGGGAGAATCCCATCAGTTGCTCCTCCCACTGAATGCTTGTCAGGCTCCCAGTTCAGAGGTGGATGATCATAGGATTGACCCTGAATTGGGAAAACAAGTGAATTGGAATGCTAAATTTCATGAAGCAGAGGCCAGCATTTTGACATTGTACTTCTCTTATGATCCAGTTATGCTGCATGCATGGGAATAAATAGTAGCTGCACATACTTACCATATTCTCTGACACACCTATCATAGAATCATAGAATTGTAGAATTGGAAGGGGCCAAGCAGGCCATCAGGTCCAACCCCCTGCTGTTGCAGGACACCAAGTTACACCATCCCACTCAGATGGCTGCCCAGTTTCTTTTTGAATGTCTCCAGTGTGGGAGAGCCCACCATCTGCATGGCTTCTTCACCTCTTTACACTGATGTGTCACCTAAAGGTCATGAAGAGACCTTTCCTGCAGCATGCACGCCTCAGAGATGCCTTTCTTTCTGAAACTAAAGGTCTGTGTATTGGAATAAATGCATCAGTGCTTTGTGCAATACCTTCGTCTTATTGATCATGCAGAAAAGTTTGCATTTCAGATTTGTGTCTGTGCATGCGTGCACGTCTGTGCATGCGTGCGTGCATGTATTTAAAAATTAATTTTGAACATTTTTCTATTAGCTTGTTTGACTGTTTTTAAATTATTTGAAATCTATAGTTGTCATCTCTCACAAAGAAGTCACTCCAAGATCAGAACATGATGAAATCAATGGGTTTAAGTACACCTAATTCTGCGGTGGATTTTGGTTGCTTGTACACTCAATCAAAACTATGTATACTTCCCAAATACAATGAGGTACAAGCATATACATCCAGTGAACCTCCACATTTCATAGGGTGTTAAAAGGTCATATGTAAACAACTCACGCCTACTTTCTCCAAGTCCAGTGCTCCATCAAGAGACAACAAAGAAGGAGATAATCATTAAAAGATTGGTTGTAAATACATTAGTGATGCCCACTAGTTGAACCAAATGGATTGGTTTGCTGAACATTGTTTGAAGAATAAAGACCATAGAGTACAGAATAACCTAAACATCTATTCAATGTTACAAGAGAATTGATATTTCTGTTCTACAAAGAAAAGCCCCGAGTTTCATTTGGGGGCTGATGACTACCTAAGACCATATTCACTTTTTAACTTCTCACATCTCAACACCAGCTGAATTATATTCCATTCAGGTTGTGTTTAAGTTCACCATTTCAGAATGCATTTACTTATTTAATTATGGAGAATCACAAATTTCATTTCTGAAGTTGAGTTTTTTTAGGCTGAATTGGTGCCAAGATTAATTTGAAATATGATGGCAGGATACAAATGCTAATAGACAAAAATCCAGGAAGCCTGGAAATGGAAGCCTGCATTCATTTCCATCTTTCATTATTTTAGCATGAGCTCCAGAAAATTGATCTTAATTAAATGGGAACTAGAAACACAATGTAGTATTGATCTATTCTTATTCCTGTGCTAAGAGAATGAAGCTGCTGGGACCAAAATGTTCTTCCTAAAGTGTTTCCATATTTTCCAGGGTTATGTATCCATTTGAGAACAAATCAGACACTGAACTATATTGGGCCCAGGTGGTTCAATTTTTGGTGGCCCAGGCTAGTATCTGTTATTTATTTTTTCCAGATTGCCCCATACATCTCACTATTCTAGGATGAAAACATGTTGTAGCCGCCATGGGGCCATCATTCTACAGTCAGGATGTGCAAGAGTTTTGTAGTATTCAAGGCACAGATGTCAAATTTGGGTATTACATGAGCAGAGCTGGCTGGTACCGGGGGTCAGACTAGATGGCCCAGGAGACCCCTTCTGACTTGCTATGTTTCTGTGTTTCTGAGTTGCTAAATAACATTGCAACCACCATCACTGGGCACAAAAATGAGCTCTGTTGCTGAGAAATGTGACAGGAAGATATATACTGAAGTAAGGGAACCCCCACCCCCGCTGAATATTAATGAATAAAAAAATAAAATGAAGGTGGCTTGAATGAATGGCAAAACTGCTTTAATAATGGCAATGAAAGGAAGAATTAAGCATTTCTTGCACATCCTTTTATATAGTATTTTTAAAAATCTGGACCAGAGACCAACTCTACTATTCTATGCTTCTATGAAATGTTTCAGATGAACACCACTGCAGAGTTTGATTTTTCCATGCAAGGAAAAAAGATTGTCAGATTGTGTATCTGTGTGGTGCTTAAGGTGTTAATCCTAAATTTCTAGGGAGAGCAACTGGGAAGACCCTAAATGGTGTCGATCTCCCTCTCTGTAGCTAAAGATGGGAGCCTATGACTTTTGTAGAAAGCTCCACCATTGGTCTCTGGGCAGTGGAACTGGAAACAGAACATTCCAAGGGTGTTTCAGGGAGCCATTGATTCTGCTGCACCCAACATTCCACTGTTGTGAAAGGCTGAAAAAATGCACCAACTCTGTGGATGCTGTGCTTGCTTTTCATCCATTAGCATCAGTGGGAGGGAATTTCTTTTAGGATAGAATGAGGGAGAGATAGAAAATCTCCATATTTTATCCTGGGTGGCCCAAGTTTGCAGGCTGAGGAAGTGACAGTTTCTCTGCCACATAATCTTTTCTCCACCACCCCAACCTCCAGGGTTGCACTAGTAGTTGTAATTCCAAGCATTCTTACTAGTCACTGTGGAACTTATTTCTGTGGTGGAGAAGAAATTTGCAAATGCCTTTGAATTTTGCACTTTTTACAATAGTGTTTAAAAAGAAAAAAAACTTGAACAAATATGTGTACATTGGGGGAAATAATGTCAAAAATGCATTCTATTAAGAAAATTGCATGTGAAATATGTAATTTAGGCAAAATGCATGCAAGACACATGTGTTAAGAGAAAAAATGTGCAAGAATGACTGTTAATTTTCATGCAAATTTTTAAAAAATCCCAAAGCTTGGTTCAAACCAAACTTAAGGCTGGGAAAATTTGCAAAACTTGAAATGATCCAAATTTAAGATCAGAAAAATAAAAAGCAGAACAACTCAATTATATTTATCTAGCCCTGCTTCTCATTCAACATAAATAGGTTGGTGATGGTTTGCATAATACTGATGTTAAAAAAACAGGAACAACAAAAAAACCAACCTCAAACAAACCACAAGCCAAACAAACAAAAAACTGTACCAACTCTAATCTAGGAATTATAGCATTAGCAGACCCTGATTCGTTGTTTGCAATTCACCAGTTTAGCATAACAATTGGACTTAAAGGATTTTGCCCTCATTATCATACTCATCATTCAATGATGGCAGATGGCACAAATCTGATGTCTAATTACAGAATAAAAACATAAGAACATGAGAAGAACTGTACTGAATCAGGCCAGGATCCATCCAGCCCAGCATTCTGTTCATAGAGGGACCAACCAGCTGCCCACGGGACCCCACAAGCAGGCTATCGATGCAGCCTTCCCACCCAGGTTCCTCAGCAGCCTCCTCTTCCACAGGCTACTTCCTCTGCAACTGGAGCATTCTACCTAGAAGTGGCTTAGGTGTGCAATCCTGTGGGAACTTGGGCATCTCAGGAAGGTTGGAGGAGTGCAGAGATGAAGGTTGCCATCATGTTCCCCTCTCCCTGCAAAGCACTCAGACGTCCCAGTTTGGCTATCCAAGTGGGGCACTTTGGAATGGGAAGGAAGGAGGCTGAGGTACCACCAGAAGACTTGTATCCTGTCAGCACCGATCTCCTCACCTCCCTGTCCCCAAAACCCTTCTCTGAAGGCACTCTTAAAACCTCAGAGAAGCAATTGGTGTGGTTCTCTCAGTGCTGATCACTGGAGTGAATTTGAGAATGGATCCCCATCTACAAGGCTGGAGCAAAACTGGAGTCTGGCCTTGTCAATGGGAATCTGAAAAATCCCACGTCCATCTAAGATGCTGTTTAGCAGCTGTTGAATTCTTCTCCCAGTCAATCTATCTGACACAGAGCAAAAAGCTGCCTGTTAAATCCAACACAATCCAATTATCTGGCTAATGTTATTCTAAACAGGGTTGTTTTGTTTTGTTGTGGATTAACCTTGGATTTTGGGAGTGAACCTCTTCCAGGACAGAGTGCTTCAATAAACGGTCTATAGCTTCAACTGGCAATTATCTATGTAGCAAGCTGGGGGCAAGCTGAAAAGAAAAACAAATACAGTATTTGAATGAATATTTGCCCCAGACTTTTCCTGTAGTTTTGGAAGGGGGCAAAAAAGCTCCCCTCTGCATATTGAATTTAAACTTCAGGGGAGTGGGTAAATTTGAAAATGTTTCTGTTAAGTGCAACTTTCTGCTAAAGATGACATGACCCGGTGTTCCTCTTTCATAATTTGTGACCAAATGCCCTATTGGGAAAGATGCTAGACCCCTGGCCAATGGAGGATGCTCTCTCTCCCCATATCCAGGCATTCTCCTGGGATCAACATTGAAGACCAGTGTCATACAGGGGTTAAAATGTTAGTCTGGGGACCAAGGAGATCTGGGTTCTAATCTCCACTTCACCATGATGCTCACTGGGTGACTTTGGGCCAGTCACAGACTCTCAATCTAACCTAGAGGTTGCTGCTGTGAGGATAAAATGAAGTTCGCTTGGGTTTCGCACAAGAGGAAGCAGACAGGGATAAATGCAGTGCGATGCAACAGCAGCAGCAGAATGGAATAGCAGTGCTCTGGAATAATCCTTAGTCACAACAACACACCCCTCTATATTCTGTTCATTATGCCCCTTGGATATGCCTGTGATGTGGTTGCACTGTCCATGCTGTGTCATTTTAAGGAAAAAGTGCCGCCTGACGTCCTCCAGCATCCTTAGGCGTGTCTCACACATGCCTTCCATCGCTTCCTTGCAGAACAGCCCTGTGGTGTCAGAGAGATCGAAGTGGCAATGCTGTTATTAAAGCGACTCTCTGAGAAATGGAGGGGACAGTCACAGCTGATCTGTCAGGAGGGTTGTTATTATTTCCAATGTAGTTTCCTTGAAGTGCTTCTGCATGGGATATGCCCATTTCCTCATAGTTAGCATTGTCTGGATGGTTAAATGACTCTGGATAGCTTATAGCACCTGGGCGCACTGAGGGGGATTCTCTTCCTAAATCTCAAGTACAAAAAAGCCCTCCTGGACAGAAGAATGCTTGTTTACTCCAGCATTCAGCTTATGCAATGGCCAGGAGCCACTGACAGCCTCACTATCTACGAATTTGTCTAATTCTCTTTTAAAACCACCTCCATTGTGGTTGCAAATCCCATCGTTTAAGAGTGTGCCATGTGAGGAAGTTCTTTCCTGAACGTCCTACCATTCGGCCTCATAGCATGTTCCTGCATTCTTGCTTGCTCTCTTGTGCCCCTTGTGAAGACTGGTCATGGTTTTGCAGTTTCCCCATTCAAGGAAAGGACAACTTGGCTTTCTCCAGTTTGTTCAAGCAGCTGATTGCACTTTGGCCTGATTCAGGCAGGAGGCACCTTCCTGTGATGAGCTCCTCTTCATTAAGTCTTCCAGGGCAGCCACAAGGGAGAGTGCAAATTGGCCTTGAGCCAGATTTTTCTGATTTGATAATGACTTCCACCTTACTTATCAATTTCGCTCATTCTTTATTATAAGACACTTATAAAGCAAATGGCATCTTCTGGTATCACCCATTTCCAGATGGTATCAACTCATTTTTATCTCTCCTCTCCTCCAAGGAATGCCTTATAATGAGTGATTTTAAAAGCATTAGGAGAGAGGATATGTCAGGAGTGATGGACTTCTTCAGCCTGGGGGAGGGATGAATTTCATTTGGAGATGCTCCCAGGGTCAGCTGATCTCCAGTGGTGGATGGACCTGAGGGTATGGTGGGGAGGGCCAGAGTACCAAAAGCACATGCATATTTTAGCTTGCACCTCTTACTTGGCCTGACTCTGCACCCTGATACAAATGGCAGAGTAGGAGCATCTCAGATGCTGAACTGTGTTTATGACCAAAGCAAATGATCCTCACTTTCTGCCTTCGTCCAAAGTACACATTTTTGTTGGGGAACTGACAGCAACTGCTTTATCTGTTCTTGAAAGAATCCTTCATTTTTCCTACAAGAAATCTGATCTCTTTTGTTTTTCTTTCTCAAATCACATAACTTCCTGCATGAGGTCATCTTGCTTCTCTCGCTCGCTTCCTCCCTTGCCCTCTCGTACAACTTGCTTTTCTAGCAGTATTTCTCTCCGGGTCTCTCACTTGGTGATGAATGAGTTTCATTCATCTTTCTCTCTGGGGTTTTGTGAAAAGCTTTAGACTTCGCTTGCTCCCATTTTTTTTAGCTCTCTATTCATTTCCATGGTGACGGAGAAAGAAGGGGGTGGCAAAGTGGGTGGCAATGGGGCCAGAGGTCAAGAGTGGCCACTTTCTGAATTAAGGCTTTGAATTCCTTTCAAGGTGGCACGTTGTAGCTCTCCAAGAAATTGGTTGTCAAAAGAATCAAAGCAGGGAGGGAGCAGGGGAAGGTGGTGGGCACGGGCAAGTGATCAGCGAGAGGGAACACAAGCCCTTGCTGGCTCCGTCAGGATTCTATTTGGTGACTTAATAGAGTGACGATTCAAGTGTGGAGCCACGCACCATGTTTCAGCAGCCCAGCTCTCAAGTCCGCTCACGAGACTGAGAGACCTTTCTGAACTTCACTAATGAATCTCATTTTGGCAAGAGGAGAACCATGTGAGAAGACATGTGTGATTCCATATAAAGTTCCGTCTATTAATTCTCCTATGTGGATGGTTCATAGTTATTTCAATGGCAGCCCCTTTGGATGTGAATCAGAACTCAGGTACTAGAATAGCATAGCCAGTGTCTGCATTAAAGGAACTGCAGAGTTCTGGATGCCCATTTTAGGGAGTTCTGTGGAGCCAAAGGGACAAGAGACTCAACTTACCTTGAGTTTGGTTGCAGCTGTGGCCAGATGTGCGGAAGAAATAGATGCATTGTGGAAAGATTTTGGCTTTCAAACTATGTGGTTGGTCCCCTTAGAAGAGATGCACAGTTTGTACTCTCCCTTATCCTAAGACATTATTCCAATCTTGTCAAAATGCCATTTTTCATCTTTAATGTACTAAATGGCTTGGAACCAGGTTATCTTTCATCAGTTCTTGGAGTGGTTGCTGACACATCACTAAAGAAATGTGTACCGGAAAGAGTACACATTTGCAAACACATTGGTGCATTTAGAGAAAGAATTATGAGAGGTTAAATAGAAGCAGAATAAGTCTCAAAATAATCAAGAAGAATGACCAGACAAACAGTGTACTTGTTCACAGTTCTGTCAAATTAACTCTTCCTGATTGTGGTCCTTGACTTTGAACCAGACATGGACTGGACAGTGTATCAAACAGAAGACATCTTCTAATGACTTCTTATAGACGGTCTTCTATAAAGTAGGACATTGGCCATGCGATGCGCCTTTTCAAACCTTAAGGCCTTCTTCAGGGGGTGTGCTTTGCATGTCACAGTGAATGAACTGACTTAGTTTCCTCTAAAATTCCTTCAATGTTAAGAAATGAACATGCTGTGGGCAGTAAGTCCGATGCCTGGAGGGGCAAGGGTCCTAAGGAGAGTTGCTCTCCCCATAAATGGTCCCATTCTTCAAAGCTTGGGGGTACTTATGAATTCAGTGCTTAGAATTTGTGCTTGGCTGCATGAGCAGTGGCTCTGGAGGAACAGGAAACCCCTGGCCTCATGATTCATGCACTGGAGGTGACTGCCACATGCCCCCCAATGGGGCGGTCTTACAGGGCGGCTTGGAAACTTTAGAGGCTGTGAAATGCAGAGACTAACCAGGAACCAGGACTGGCTGAGGAGAATGCATCTTGCCAGTTTGAAAACAGCTGGAGGATCCTAAGTACAGTCATTCCTAAGTACAGTTCGAAGTGCTGCTGCTTACCTTCAGAACCCTAATGGCTTGGGCCACAGTCATCTGTCCATCCAGCTGTCCGTCCGTCTGTTTTACAAACATTTCTGCAAAATCCATGGGTGTGCAGGGAGGGCAAAAACTGGGAGGAAGTCAGAATATAGAAAAGAACAACAAAATTCAAAATTCATTCCAGCTCAGGGTAGTTTCAAGGGCAGGGGGCCTACAGTTTTAGAAGCTTGTAAGTTAGTTGCAACTATTCCTTTTTTAAAAGCAGTACTTTTTAGAGCAGGTTGCGCTGTGGTGGGAAAGTGATGACAGCGATTCCTCCCCCGTGGTCTTGGGCTATCCCTGCCCAAAACGGATGATGGAAGTGACATGTCATGATGTGGGATCCTTTGCGATGAACCGTAGGGGAGGAAACGATCTACCCACCACCACTCTGCTGCAGGCAGGATGCTATGTTGTAATGACCGAGGGTTCTCCAGATTCATTGCAGATAAGCATGGCCCCAGGTTTTTTTTGGGGGGGGGGGGAGGGGAGCAGCAGGATTTATTTCTTTATTATATCTATGATTCATTCATTTGAAGCTTTTATATACCGTTCAACTACTAGTGTCACAGGAAAGTCTTACAGTAAAAGCAGCATAAAATGAAAAGAAGCTCAGCATCCAAATAATTCCTGATGCCCAGCCTGAATCAGGGTTGTTACCACTTGAACTGATTATTCCGTGTCCTACACTCTGGTGGCAGCAAGAAGAGATCTTGACCTTCCTCTTTGTGACAGCCTTGAGGGACTTATAGAGGAATATCATGTCCCCCCTCAGTTTTCCCTTCTCAAAGCTGAACATGCCCAGATCTCTCAGTCTCTCCTCACAGAGCAGTGTTACCAATCCCTGGACCATCCTTGTTGCCCTCCTCTGGACACTTTCCAATTTTGCTGCATCTTTCTCAAATCTTGGTGCCCAGATCTGGACACTGTATTCCAGATGAGGTCCAACTAGTGAGGTGTACAGGGTGACAAATTTCTACCCCAAGCCAGATTCATCACAAATCCCAGGAAGTTACCTTTTCCACTGTGGCAGTATAGTGGGGTGGGGTGGGGTGGGGTGGGGTGGGGGAACCTGTCTCTTAAAAAAATAAAATCTTATACCTGGCCCAATGGACTTATTTTTCCATTTCAGAGAAAATGTCTTTTTATGTCTCTAGTATTTCTCAGGAGTAAATCTCTTACTTTGATCTTCCCGGGTTGGAAAAGCATTGATGGCCCATATTCCCAGGTGCTCTTTTTTCTTGGTGTTGACTGTACCATGTTTCCTTGCTGCTCCTGATTGGAGGATTCCCCACTTCCTGTCAGCAGTCCTCCCCTGGGTGTACAGGGACAAACAAACAAAAGCAAAAAAAAAATTATAACTTTTGCAATTTGTCATTCTTACATACTCAGCAGAACCAGATGGATGATTCTTGCACTTTGCACTAAATCTTGGAATCTCTCTTTAGGATCTGTATAATGGACTGTTGAGAAAGCAAACTGCATTATTTCCTTTTCAGACATATACCTAACTGCTGTCTCCCTCATCCTTAATCTTAATTATATTTTTTAAATTTGGAGCCTGACTGTACACTTCTGACTATCCAAGGGCTATTCTCTTGCATAGCAGAGACTGTTTCCATGCAACTTTATTTGTGTAAAGGAAGAGAAAATAAGACTGAGTGTGAGAATTTCAGTTCTGTTCAGTTGTGGTAAGAATTGACCAAAATTTGCAGGGTTCTCCATATCTGAATTTGATCAAGTTGAGAAATGAAAATGGTTGGATTTGTGGGTGCAGTGAGGATGTGCAAAGAATCTGCCTTGGGCAGAACATCTGCTGGTTTCCCAGACTTCAGACCGTTTTGCAGTGGCTCAGAGTTCAAGTTCCCGGTGAACCCACCCAGGTATGGCACTTGCCAGGAATCAAATCAGCAGCAGCAAGTGGCGATTTGGCTGCTAGGAATGGTGGCCAGTGCACCAAGACCCAGTTTCACAACCAGCAACCTTTTTCTGTGTCAGCAGCAGCAGCCCAAAAGACCAACTATACCTGGAATGGAAGACAGAGGCTGGAGGAGGTGGATGAGTGCTTTGAATCTGAATTCAGCCATGTGGTATTCAGTTAAGGTCACCACCTCTTTTTTTTAGAGGTTCCTTATCTTTAAATGCTGACTGGTAGGCAATGTATCCTGCTTCTCACCATGCCAGGAGTAGCTGTCTTGTTTGAATTTGGCTGGTGAGGGTGGGTGAGAATTTCATTTCAGTTTGGGTTTGGTAAGAATTAAACAAAATTCACAAATTCTTGGCATTCAGGATAGCAGGAGCTTGATATTATATATATATATATCTTCCTGAATGTGTCAGAAAGCAAAACGGATTGATTCACCCACCCCTGAGGCAAAGGGAAAACTGGTGAAGTTCACTCATCAGTAACTAGGAAATCAGCTAGAAGCTGTCCTGATTTCAGAGGTAAAGCATACACAGAGTTTGCAGTTCCTCTTACTTCAATTTTAGGTGGGTATGGAGGGATGCTGGCAGCAATAAGAATGAATGAGTGTTCCATACTGCATGATCCCTCAAGGTTGTTGAGAGTGGCAGGAGCTTGTGGTGCTCTGCAAGGTGGGTAGGGATGGGGTAGCCAGCAATTTCTCAGCACACCTAATTTTTTTGAAAATCATGTTGCAGCTCCTTTTGGCTTGTTCCCATTTTGATTTTTGACCTGCTTTTTGAATGTACTTCTGTGCATAGTTTTCAGAACTGCATACCTCCTCCATTGACAAAGGCATGCAAATGCATATATTCTGGAAAATGTGCATTTCAAACAGGATTTTTTTAAAAATCACATTTACAAATAAATGTACACATTTACAATTTAAAACATTCACAATTTAATAATTGGCAAACCCTTGAGTATAAGAAGGGGTCCCTGTTTGTGTTCCCAAATGGGAATGCAAAAAGGATGTGTTTGTATGATTTACAAAGCCAGATAAAAGTGCCATACCTCTCTGAATGAACGCATGACGTTTTGCGGTGACGGGAAAGCAGGACATGGAAATGGTGCCCTATGATGGAATTGAATGTGAACTGCAGAAGAACAGAGCAGTAGGGTGCAGCCTCTTTGAGGGCGAACAATGTGGTGTGATGTACACATGACACTGATTTATTGTGGCACAGTTCAAGCATTGGGCTATTGCTACTGGGAGTTTTTGTTTGTTTTTTGGATATATTTAGAACTTGGGAAGTTCCCAGAAGCCCTTGCTGGGCCACTGACTGAAAGAGCAAGGGAGGGAGGGAGAGAGTGTGCATTTCAACTTCCTCTGGGCGGACGCTTCAATTTTAAATAACGTTCGGAAAACAAAGGCTTGAGCTTGGGGGATGTTTTAGAGAGTGGAGCTCAGTTTGTAGCACAGAATATTCTGATATGTTGCTCTGCCCAGTCCAGATAAGTGGGGGAGGGGGAATGGCACTTGAGGCTGTTGTTATAGATGCAAAGCAAACAGTGTTCACAGCTGGGGTGGGGAGCATGCACCTTATGCAGCCTTCAGCATCATCTAGCATGATCATCTGGTGTATGGGAAAGGGAAAGGAAGAATGGGATTGCATGCAGAGAAAAAGAGATACAGAATCCTGCCATGCTGCAGACTCCAATCGCAGTGGCTCAGGGTCCACCCATAAGCAGCTCCGTTCCCTAAATTGATTTTTCCAGTGGCCTTCTAGGCAACACTGTGCATAAACTAGGAACTGGGTGCGTTATTTCCTCTCTTCTGGGTTACTGGATGCTGACCACCTTCAAAATTTTGGACACTGAAACCTAAAATTGTAGGCATAGCACAGGGAAGGAAGTTGGGTAGAAATAGAGGCTTCTACAGTATTTTAAGTTTCCCTTCATTCATGAAACAGGATAGTTGTTCTTGTCTCTTCCTTTGTAAGCCTCATCATACGGTCTGTTCCTGAATGTTGTGGGCTTAGTACAGGGCAGATGTAACAAGGAGGGCATATTGGCAAACATTTCTGCTTCAGCCATTTCCAGTCATGCTAGAGCACCTTAAGATATATGCCTTTATAGACCAAAATTCCAGGAAGATAATATCTTGTTCTAGCTTAGCGTAGGCCTAGGGAAGAATCAGTTACAGGAGTAATACTGCCTGGAGAGATGTGCCAGTTCTCATCAGGAAAGGCACAGTAGGTGTGTCAGTTCTTATCCAGTGAAGCAAGCTCAGTTCGATAATGTAGATTTCCAACATGCAAAACCAGGCCTGTCAGGAATCTGGATGAATCACTGGCTGAAATTCACAGAGAGCTGTTGTTTCAGCAACAGGCAGAGGCCCTCTGCAACTTTATAAAGGCTGACAGTTCGGCACCTGCTGTTAACGCCTCTTCTCTGGTGAAAGGTCTATTTCTTATAAGACCACTGTCTGCAACCAAAGTCTCCTGCAGCATAGAGGTGGCAAAGACTGTATTGGAGGAGTAACTTGAGTGTCCAGAGAGTCTGGTAAAACCTAGTTCTCTTACCTGGAATGTGTCAGAGCAGCAGATGAACTGATGGGTTTAATAGCCTCCCCCTCTAAGTCCTCCACAAAATAAGAGGAGGCACTGAGGTTGGAGAACATGGAAGATACTAGCTATGCTTCGGCATGCCTCCGGTGTATTCTTCTTCATGTGAAGGCAGAGAGCATGTGCATGCTCAAGATGCTTGGGTTCTGAGGCAGGGATTCTGTTCTAAATTTGCAGGCTCCCTACACAAGTGCCAACCATGATCATGCCGAGTTTTTAATTGTGCAGACAGCTGGCATGTTGAGTAGGTTCCCGGATTGGAAAATTCATTTACATTGCGGAAAGAAACTGCAGCGAGCCCTACCACTGGGCAAGGTGAGACAGCTCCCTGGGAGGCAGCAGCAAGGTGGTCAAGGAGAGAGATGGGTACTCACGAGAGCACAAGCATGACTCTTGCAGTGTGAGCCTCTCTGGGAAGATCATTTCTCAGATGGGGTGACACCACTGAAAAGTCCCTCTCTCTTGTAGCCACTAGCCTTACCTTATTCAGAGGAGGTACTTGGAGAAGAGCTTCAGATTCTCTCTTCTGAGTTGGGGTAGGTAAATATGTGAGGAGATGCTTCTTTGGGTAATTGGTTCCCAACTCATTTAGGGCATTAAAGGTCAAAACCAGCAATTTAAATTGAAGCCAGAAACAGTTAAGTGGCTGATGCAGAAAAGGCTTCGGCAAGGGGCGGCATAGAAATGTTCTAACAACAACAACAACAACAACAACAACAACAACAACAACAACAAAGGACTGACTTAGTATGATGCCATTGTCCAGTCTCAATTAGCAGTTAACCTGCCCTATTTTGGACCAGCTTGAATTGTTGGACCATTTTCACACATTGCAATAACACATTGCAAAAGTATCTCTGTCCAGGTAGGACCGTGATCAGTCTGAAAAGACAATGAAGGATTCAGGGATCCTGAATCCCTGAACCTGATCCTTTCAGGGAAATGTGACCCTACCCAGAAGAGGATGAATGCCACTTATCCAAAGAGATGAACAACCCACAAGTAACTCCATCTTGTCAATCCATTGCCCTGTTCAAACACTGCTTAAGAACTTAATGGCCCTACCTCTGTCACATCAGGAGGAGAGGTATGGCCAGATATTTTCCATATGCTGGTGCCACCTTGCTTATATTCCTAGACAATTTCTCCTTTGGGTTGCATGGAGATGTAGAAAAGCTTGGGGGATAATGCAGAGCCCTGAGGCATAAACCCAGTATAGAAAAAGTCAACCTCCCTCCAGTTAATCCACATCCTTCAAGTTGTTTTCAAATGGCTTCCTTCAAAGCAGGGCCATAATCTGCCCCATCATGCTCAAGTGCACCCAGCCCACATCATTGCCTTCACGTGACTTCAACAAGGTTACACAGTCAGAAGCAAGCACATTGATAAGATCACCCCCCTTTCTAATATCCCTCTACATATTCACTTATGGTTTCATTCTACATCTATTTTCCTAAGTTATTTCTGGAACATTAAACAGGGGAGGTATAAAGCTTTGAGCATTGCGAAGTAGTTAGTTTAATCATCAGAGCTTGTTTTGGCAGAAAGCTGCTTACATGCTCGGCTTGTGAAGAGGAGAGGATTCCATAAATAGTTGTGGGAGGAAAGGGGATAGGACAGCTTGCATCACAGATCAGAAGCAGGTGGCACAAATCCTGATCTTTGACGCAGAATGTGTACAGTTAACTTCTCCAGTGGCCTTTAGACCTAAATAAATGTTTATCTGCAACAAGATAAAATTAAATCAAATGTTTGCCCTTTCTATGGGCTCCACCTCTTTTCAGTAGCCAATAAATACTACTTTTTCTTCTCCTGTCCTTAAGGAAATGGATGGTTTTTAAAAAAGAGTTGAAGAAAGTAGATTTCAAGTAGATAAGCACAAAACTATGGGTATGTCCATAGAAGAAGGCTTGAAGATTTTGTCTGGTCCTTATTGCAAAGCAACTCAACATTATTCACACTCCCCAGCCTAATTTGGGGGTTGGAATGTAGTTATCCTTTGAATGTTTGATTTTTCTGAATTTTGTAAGGCAGTTCTTGGCTTGAAAGACATAGCACAATGCACAGAAATGCATATTTTAGGATGAAATAAGTTTTGCAATGCACATTTTGAGGGAGGACATGTTAATATTAGTACAGACATGTGAAACTAGTATGGACTTAGCAGACTAAGCTGTCTATCTCTAGTGTATACCTCAGGGCTGAAGCACAAACTCTGAAAGCCTAAAGTTTTAGATTCAATTACTTTTGCCTTCATCTTCCATTTTATGTGTTCATTAAGTTAACTTTTATTTCACATTGCTGCTATAAAATAGCACTCAAACTGGTAACAACATCTTGCTGCACGAATACAATAAAACAAGACTAAACCATCTAAACAATTTTGTACCAGAAAAAGAGACATGATGCTGGTAATTACAAAATATCCAGGACTAATAAAAAGCCCATTAAATGTTTTTGCCTTTACTAGTAGGAGAAGACTGAAAGAAATAAAAATACAGTGAGGGACCATGGGAGAAAATTCAACTGGGTTGTGGCCACATAAGTTGTTCCTTCACAAATCCTGACCATCTTGCGCATAAGGTGAGAATCAGCAGAATTCAAGCCTGATGAAGTTCTGCAGATTACATTTTAAAGCTGGTTCTGACCGGAGTCCATATTAGCTCCGTACTGCTTGAAAGAACTATCAAAGATAGAACCAGTGAGCACACAAAAAGACAAGCATTGCTGGAAAAGAATCTCCATGGCTTCTTCAAGGAGAAGTTCAAACTCACCAACCTATTGGAATATTGGTAAGCACATAGACAGGGGCAATCCAGTAGACATTGTCTCCTTGGACTTCCAAAAGATTTTTGACAAAGACCCTCACCAAAGGCTCCTGAGCAAACTAAGCAGTCATAGATTAAAAGGGGGTAGGTCCTCTTATAGATCACTAACTGGTTAAAGAACAGAAGACTGAGAGAGGGAATAAATGGCGATTTCCCCCAGTGGAAATCAACCAGGTGCAAACAGTGGAGTCCCACAGCATTCTGTATTAGGACCAATGCTTTTCAACCTGTTCATGAATGAACTGGAATTAGAGTAAGCAGTGAGGCAGCCAGGATTGCTGATGACACTAAACTATTTAGGGTGGTTGTGAGGAGCTCCACAGGAATCTCTCCAAGCTGGACATCAAAATGGCAAATGCAGTTCAATGGAAACAGGTCTGGGGGCAAAAAATCTGGGGGCAAAAAACCCCAACTTTGAGTATAGGCTGATGGGATCTGAGCTGATAGTGAATGAATAAGAAAGAGATCTTGAGATAGTAGTGGATGACTCCATGGAAATGTTGGCCCTGTGCACAGCTGTTGTGGAAAAGGCAAACTCCATGCTATTATAATTAGGAAGAGAACAGAAATTAGAACTGCCAAGCTCTTACTCCCCTTATATAAATCTTTGGTATGACCACACTTAGAATATTGTGTTCAGTTCTGGTTGCCTAACCTGAGAAAGGGCATTGTTGAGTTGGAAGTATAGAGAAGGTCAACAAAAATGATCAGGGGGCTGGAACAACTCCTGTATGAGGAATGACTACAACAGTCATTTTCTGTTGTAGTAAACATTTTTCCTGTTTAGCTAGGAAAAAGGCAATAAGGGGAGACATGATGGAGGTGTTTAAAATAATGGTGTGGAGAAAATCTCTCCCTCTCCCATAGTACTAGAAACCAAAGGGGTCATCCCATGAAGCTGATTGGTGGGAGGTTTCAAACAGATAAAGGAAGTACTTCTTCACACAGAATATAGTTATGTCCATGGAATTCATTGCCATGGGAAATGGTGACGGCCGCCAATCCGGATGGCTTTGAAAAGGTTCATGAGGGAAGAGGCTAACAGTGGCTACTAGCCTTGCTGGCTGTGGCACCTCCTTGACCAGAGGTGGCCTGCCTGCACACCCCAGTTGCTGAGGAGCTTGGGCAGGAGGAGGTCTTGCACCCATCCTGTCTGGGAGATCCTGTGGGCAGATGGTTTGCTACTGTGAGTGCAGAGTGCTGGACTACCTGGATCTTTGGTCTGATCCAGCATGGTTTTTGTTATGCGCTTATCAGATTGTGAGCTTTGCTTTTTTCTTTTGCATGTCAGACCATGGGTATTTACATGCATATTTTCCTGCATGCATGCATTTCCTAGATGTATACAACTCTCTTGCACATCTTTGAAGTGTATGCATTCTTTTCCCATTGCTTAAAGTGCATTTGTGCATATTTCCAGTGTCCTGTTCTGTAAATCATATTACAAGCTTAGAAATGCATGGACTTGGACAGCAGGTTTCATCCAAGTCTATGTTCAGTATGGCAAATGTAAAGTGGATAAAATTCTGATTAATAGGAAACTGAAACAAATTTCTAATTCATGGCTGCTTCCAAGGTAGCATTAAGCCATGGTGGAAGGCAGAACAGTTGCTCCCTAGAGCATCCCAGTGCCCATACAAACATTAATGTTTCTGTGTTCACACAGAATCATTGAAAAACGGAAATTGGAGGGGGCTATTTAAGCTCTTGAATTCAGTTTTACTCTGGAGTAGGAAAGGGGCCTCCAATCTGGTTTAGAACCCTACTGTGGAGAGTGGTGGTAGATTGGCTTTTAAGCCAATCAGACACCAGCTCTAGCCAACACAGCAGCTGGGTGCATATTGGAAGTAATGCCTGGTTCGGCCATTAGTGTGTGTAGGCAGGACAATTCGGGAGCAGGAGATCCTTTGGGGAGCCTGGACCCAAGCTGGGTAATTTGTCATAACATAATTCATCTGTGAATTCTGCCTGGAAACACACTGGTAACTTCTAAAGTCATTTTGGAAGGGGACTAACGTGGGCATGTAGCCAACACCTTGATGAGGAATTCACTCAAAGCAAACTTGTTGAGCCTGGTGCCTTCCAGGTACGTGGGGCTGCAGATGCCCTCATCCTCAGGCAGCATGATGGTTGCCCTTGGTGGATGCTTTCCAAGGGCTGCTAGCAAACTTTGGAGAAGGCGTGATTTTTCACTAGCGCTGAAATGAACAGGGAGGGTTAATTCCCCTCTTCCCACACTGTGGTCCTGATTCTCACCACAGCTATCATTTAGAAAATAACGAAATTTGCAAAAACGCTTCCTCCACCATTTTCTTTGGGCCATTCATCTCCCGTGAAAGGCTGGCACTTGGGAGAGTTTCAGAGGTGTTGCATTTTCCCCAAACCTGATGGATAGGCGGCGGCAGAGGAGTGTGGTTTGCTTCAGCCTTCTTTTCACTGTAAAAAGGAAGAGGTGCCATTGCGTCAAGCTGTGCTGGTGTTGAAATAGGAAGCAGTACCTGGCTGAGGGCTCCTTGGGGATGGCCCAATGGGAACATTGCCATGTCATGCTGCAGCATCATTCCTAGGGGTGTTCTTGGTTAAAAAAAGGGAAAAGACAAGTTGGCTCCCCCTAGGAAGGGACACATCTCTCAGTGTCCCATTTTTCCAATCCGAAATTTCATTTAAATTTAAAAATTTAAATTTAAAAACTGGCATGAAAATTCATGGATTTGTTTTTACAGTGAATTTCAACTCATGTATAGGTGTTTATATGCATTTGACCTAATATACACTTTGTTTCAGATATTTTCATAATATAGTCCATGCATTCCCTAGGATACACATTTTTGCAGGTACTTTTTGATCAACAACCCCATTGTAAACTTGAAAAAAAGTGTGCATTTCAACAAATAACTGAATTGATTACATTTTTGATTGCTGAAATTGGTCCATTTGGTGGTTTGAAAGGGTAAAATTAGGCAAATTGGCATGAAAACACAAGCTGAAGGGATTTCTGCCCCATCCCACACTCGCAGGAGGGCTCTTCTGAAACTGAGATCTGGAGTTCCACCCTCTACTTTGACTTGTCATGTCCTGGGTCATGTGGCAAGCAGATGGAGCAGAGCAACCTCCCCGTCCCCCATTCATCTCGGAGATTAGACTTTGTCATTCCAGATCTACATTCTGCCTTTGAATTCCTGTGGGAACTTAGTGCTGATCTTCCACTGCTGATTCACAGACCAGAGATTCAGAGCAACCAGCTCTGCTTCTCTGGGACTTGGAAGGAAGGCTTCAGACTAACTGCTTGGCTGAAGTTTTAATTTGCTCATCATCTTTGGCTGATGTGATTAGCAGCCAGGGCTAATTACCTGTAGAAATGCTCCCTTGCTCTTCTTCCAGCACACACTCCAGAAGAACTGCTTGGAGCCTCTTGTGAAGGAGAGAGGTATATAAAAATGATAGGGGTGGGTGACAGCTGAGCTCAGAGGAAAGGAGAGTTCTCCTACTTGTACTGTTTTGGTTTTCTTGATTGCATCTTTGATTGCTGAAATTAGCATTTTAAGTATGCCACATGTGAAATTTCATACTCAAAATGTATGTTGTTACTTGGATCCTAAACACATATTTTCTGTTTCTTTTTTGCTGCTGTTGCTGCCACATATAACCAACAAGGCCGATCTCATGGCTGTTGTCACCTTGCAGCTACTGGATGTTTCATCACAAGGAATCTGCAGAGTTGCCAGTGGTGATGATGGAAAGCACTGGAAAAGCATTGGAAAGGGGGAAGGGTGGACAGAAGGAGCTCTTTCATCCTCTCTCTGCCAAAAAGGCCCTTCTCTTTCCCCTGTAGCTCCTCTCCTCCTGGCCGCTTCCCCCTCCCCTCCACCTGGGGGCTTCAAGAGGTGTTTGCCAAGCAGGTTTGGGAGATTGATTTGAGCAGGCCTGGAGAACTTATGGAGTTGAGTCAGCTCCTGAAAGGATTGGAGCTTGTAGGCCCGTGGAGAAAGGCCTCCATGGAGGCCATTGGAGCTTGGAGGCCTAAGGAGAAAGCCAAAGGTGGTGGTGGTGAGGATGATATAAAAAGAAAAGAAAAGAAAAGAAAGAAAAGCAAAAGGTTCCAAGAGACAGAAGTGCAACTTTCAGAAGCTGACTCAACTCTATAAGTCAAAAGTTCTTCAGCCCTGCTCAAATCAATCTCCCAAACCTATTCAGCAAATGCCTCTTGAAGCCCCCAGGTGGAGAGGAGTTGCAGGGGAAACAGAAGGACCTTTCTGGCAGAGAGAGATCTAATGAGCTCCTTCTGTCCACCCTTTCTCTGAGCATACAGACTAGTTTGTTGAACCCAATCAAGTATTCACCTCCAGAAACTTGCCTTATGAAGATGCCTGGGCTCAACCTCTGCAAGGGGGGCCTTCTGAAAGTGGCCATGCCTCTTCTTCAAGCACTGATCCTGTAGCTGGGCCACCCTCCTCTGCTGATGCCACCTCAGGGGCTCAACAGATGGGGCTGCCTTGTGTCCTTCTGAGAAACTCCCTGCAGGGTCCTCTCCTCCCTGCTGAACATCTTGAATAATCCATGAGTTGCCTCCTCACCTGAGTGGTCCAGCCTTGAGATAAGCACCTCCACTTCTTTCATCTCCGCCTACCTGCTCCAGTCCCCTCATGTGCTCTTTCACATTCTGATTCGCGTTCTTCTGAAGTCCAGCCAGCAGTCCTTGGGAATGGATGCCCAAAGCCCTCAACCCTCTCTCTCTCCCACCAGTGCTGAAGCATGTCTGTTGAGCTCAGCTGTAGCACATTTGCATGTCAAAGGTCCCAGATTGACTCTCCAGGCTGGGCTAGAACAAATCCTGCCTGAAATCACAAGCAGCTAGTGATAGACCAGTGACCCACGTTAGTAGAAAGCAGTCGCTAAAGGGGGCAGGGGGAGTCTTCTGGTTTTGATTTCCAAATCCAGTCATGCAGCATTAAAAAAAACTATTTTATTTAGGCCTGTTCTACAACAACTGACCCAGGGAGGGAGAGAAAGCAGGCAGTGGCTGAAACATTGCTCATGTCACCCTGTGGCTTTTCCAGAGATTTTACCCTCTGTTTTTCTGAACTGCAACTTGATTGATTTCATGTCTGGATGCAACACAACTACAGGGGGAAAGTTTATTCAAGACGAGAGCAAGGCTGCTTTTCAGCAGTCCTTCTCTGAGCATCAGTTGCTCTTAATCATTTCTGTTTATACCTTCTTCAGTGTTTTTAGAGGGGCAGTACTGGAATTATGCCTTTATTTTGTCCATGTAGCATTGCATTAATTCATCAATGTCTAGTCTAACCATATTTTGAGCAGTCAGAAAAGTGACAAAGCACAGAAATGGGGATCCCAGGGTACTGGAGCTCCTTTATCTTAGGACTAGATAATTTCCAATATGCAGTGTTTAAATGCACCTCCCCATTAGAAGGAAAATTGGACCACCACGTAGAGGTAGAGCACAAGTCCAGCTTGCAGAAGTTCCCAGCTTCAGTCTTTGGCATCTTCTGTTAAAGCAGACATGTTGAAGCTCAGACCCGCTGGTGGGGATGGAGGCAGTCTGTTAATTCTGCCAGTTCTGTTCATGCTGTATTTTGCAGATTTCCAAGCATCTTTCACTCTTCCTCCCACACCTTGATGGGATCAGATCTTTTCCTAGGGAGATATAATGGATTTCATTACATTTGCGGAAGACCACTTTAATGTGAGCGCACATCACTACAAATGTGCATTAACGCAAATGCACTTTAGTGCTAGTGCATACTTGTACCAGTGTGCAAAAGCACAGGTGCAGATTTATACAAGTCCACCCCAAAGGGGGAAAAGGCACAACTCTGCAGAATCCCTGTGACTTGGAAAAGCCAGTTTGCTGCAGAATCTGTAGGTCAGATTAATCACAAGCCATACTTGAATCCACATTGGATTTGTCGCAGATTTCTATAACATCCCTCGTTTGTGCCAGACCCAGTCCTCCCAGAGCCTCGGTGTGATCCTCTGGGATTTCCTTGAAAGCAATAGCCCCATAGTATGGCCTGTACCCCTTCCTGCTAACTGCCCTGTGATTATTTCTTTGCTTTTGTATTGTCCCCCCTTCCCACACATACTTCTAAGAGGCTCCTAAGGCTCAGTTACTGGCAGCCTGAGCTTTAGGCTAAAGTACGTTGGCATTCTCAGTATTTCAGCCCCATGGCCTGCCTTTGTCCAACCTCTCACTGGAATGCAGCTTGCAAGAGCCTCCCTGAAACGGGAGCTGAAACAGGCTCTCCATACCCGACTGAAAGGATCCTTTACAGTTTAGGCTTTCATACTCCTGTATTTTGCATGCCCCACACCTCCCTCTCTCCTCTCATGCCCAAGTGTCAGATGCATTCTGAGTAATGTGCTATATTCACTCCATTTCTAAAGCTATTTCACCTTAGAGGAGGCCTTTACACTGTGATTCTCAGTGGGTGATTGCCTCTATCCAACAGTAATGGTGTCACAATTTGATTGCACTCGAATGTTGATTTAATTAAATTTTGTCCTTGTTGCATGCAGTACGGTGAACGGGTCTCATCTTCAGACTGTTTTTAGAAAGGCCCTCTCTGGTTGTTTTTCTGAACTTCTTCATCCGCTTATCATGCACAACTGCTTGAAACAATTTCTACCTTGAGAGCAGCTGCAAATAATACCTGAAAGGAGAGGCGGGGAGAGAAACCATGACATGACAAGCAAGGGTGGGGGCTGTCACAATGGATGGCAATGCACCACATTTTCCCTGACAGGTGATTGCAAATCCCATCCTCTCCTGCCCCTCCCCCCATTCTCCTGTTCTTGCCATGCATCCATCAGCTCCCACAAAAGGAATACTGTTCATTGTTCTACTGTTCCCTGTCAGATTCAGTTTGCATCTGCTTCTTCCTGATTGGTCCACTGAGGTTTTGAGGTGGGTTCTCCTTCCCCTTCCTGATTGTACCTCCATCAGTCTAATGCTTCCTCTCCCAAAGGGTTTTTTCTCCAAATTAAAATAAAGCTTTTGCTGCAATTCCCACCTTCTTTCCCCTCCATATTTACCCTGTCTGGGAAAGTAAAATAAACAGGGTGCTGGGCCTGCCAATAAGAACAAACCAAGTGATGATATGTATGTTGCTAGGATTCTGTGGATAGTAGAGACCAGGTGCTGGAGTGGCTGTTTCTGTGGCCACTCTTTTCACAGCACTCTATGGTTCAGCCTAAATGGAAAATTGGAGCTCCCAGGTCTGGTGTTGAATTATGGTAAGCAGAAGCTGTACAATAGACCATTGTTTCTTACTGTGTTTTATAAGCCTGAAAAAAGACTTAGAATATATTACAAAAAGCCCACAATGGTAAACAAAACAGAACATGATTGCATTGCTTGTTGTGATATGCAAACCCTGTCAATGAAACATCAGCTGTCAACATTGCACTAAAAACTTAGACACTGCAGATCCTCTAGTAACCATTAGCTTTGAAGGGGAATACTCTACAGTAAATTGTTTGAGGTTCTGCACTTCAGCCTGGAGAGACCCCACGATTAGTTTGGAACTGGCACATTCATACTCTGCCATAGTTCTTAGTTGTATCTTTAAAATTTACCAGCAAGCACCAACATGTACATACACTGAACATAGCCTAGTAAAAATCTTGAACTGATTGCACAACTGCATCATGATTCATTTGTATATTGTGATTCACGCTTTTAAAGAGCAATACTTTTAACAAGCTTCTGCCTTCTACCTAGCAAAAACTTCTGACTGCATAAGCTAATTGTGCACCAACTGTAGCATCATGGCTAGTATAAGATGATAAAGCTATGCTGTAGGGGAGGAGCAGGAACTGAACGGGCCTGGTCTTTTCAGTGAAGATAACAATAGGTTAATGCAAAAGTAGAAGGGCGCCTTGTTTAATTACGACTCTTTCCCAGTCCCCAAGGACTTCTTCCTGGTGGCTGAATTGCCAGATGTCCTGATTCCTTGGCTGCCCTCCCATACTGCACAATATCAAGCTACACGGTTTGAAATGCCCTCTTGTCCCTTATTTTGCCAAATCAGCAGTCGCAGCATTAGCACAAAACTCAGCCTGTGCTGTGATAGTGGCTCGGTTGAAGGCTGTGAATCTAGAGGCAAAACGTTTAAGATTTGGTCTCAGTGATATAACAAAGAAGAGCAAAGATAGAAGGAGGACCGATGAAGTCACGCAGAGCCCCTGTTGCACACGCATGTATAATCCCCGTGCGTGATCAGGTTTCTATGCTTCCACTCTGTTACTCTTCCAGGGATGCTTTGCATCCCAGAATTCTACTTGACACGGTCTGCAATTTAACTTGGAGAAATTCCAGGATTAATTTGGAACTGGCACCATTTATACTTTGCCATAGTTCTTAGCTGTCTCTCTGAAGCTTAACAATGTGCGCCAAACATGTAAATGCACCGAACACAGCCCCAATAAAAGTCTTGATCTGATTGCGCAACTGCATCATAATTAATTAGTATTTTGTGCTTTCATCAAAATCCATGCATAATAATACATGTAATGCAGTATGGGCAAGCTATGGCCACTTGTGCGTTATGTAGTCACTGTGTGAAAAGGAAGCTTGGTCTGACTGTGTGATCTCTTCCAAAAGGAGATGTTCTGAGTTTAAAAACAGGTGCTTGAAAAAGTGTGCATCCTCTTCCAATACAGGATCCAGGTGACTAGGACAGGTCAACCAGGTTGCCACTGCTGGCTTTCTCTCCCCCTGGCCAAAGTGGCCAGTTATGTATCCTGGGAGAGAGATGAGACAAGAGGTCTGGTCAGAAAATAATGTTCTTCGTATCTGTACCAAGAAAGATGGGATAGATCATTCTGCAGCATAGAAACACCATCCCTTTGGTCTGTAGATCAGCGGTGGGAAGAAGGAAGGATCTCTTGATATTTTGGACTGCAAGTCTCAGAAGTGCCTGACACATGGCCAACAGTCAGATTGGAAGGTGGATTGTCCCTCTGCAATAGACAATGGTTTAGAGAAGGGGGTTGTAATGCAATGCCCACTAAAGGGTTCCTATGTCATGCCAGTGACACCCCATTTTTAAATATTATTTTCACATCCACTTTATAAAATGTATGTATACAGATCTGTATGAAATGCATACATCTTTCTAGTATCTAAACACAGCCTTCAACAAAGGCAGGCCAAATATCAGAATAAGTATCTGTTTGAAGTTCGCATCTACATGCCAGCCATTCATTATCAAAAGCTCTGTAAGAATTCCAATCCATGCCACTAAATGTGTTGAGCATATATCCTTTCAAGTTTGTGATGCTAGTCACTTAGCTACCAAAAGGCATGTCCCCTCCCATTTGTTAATTTCCATGAAGCAAGTAAATACATTAAAATGAGTGCACATGAGTGAATATTAAAAAACAAACAAACCACTGTGTAATAGCCTCCTTCCCGACCCCCAGATAGTGCAAAATAATATATTTAAAAGAAGCATCAGCTATATGGTGCTATCATCAATTAGATGAATTAGAATATCCCTTACTAATTCCTGCATTAACAGAAAACTAGTTGCATTTAGGTCATTTTTGACCCCAGATGAATAGCCCCAGGCAAAGGAAATGCTGCTTTCTAAAAAGCCTTTGTTCTGCCTAAATTTTTCCCCTCAGGGCATTTCAGTCAACCTTAGAATGGCTTTCAGCTCTGAGCAAGTACAGGTAATTTAAGGTTCAGTCCTTCTGTAGGCTATGCAAAACAAGAATATCTGCATAACAATGCCTGGGCCATTGGCTTTTTTGCTGCATAACAATAGCTTGGCAGAGTGACTTTAAAAAAGCTCATAGCACAGTTTTCCCATAATGGAGTTTAATTCTCTTTGCTGATTTTTTTGCTAAGAATTTTAGCTTTAAAGATTGGGAGAGGGAGGGCCTGCTTCACCACAGGAAGCACCAGAACAGTCCAAAGTGCCTTGCTTTGGTCCAAACGCTGACCAAACCTCTTGCATGCTCTTCATAAGCACAGAGTTTAAGCAAAACTCAGAATTCAGAAAGAGAAGAATGGAAGTTCTCTACATGAACTGTGCCATCCTGGAAATATGAACAAGGCATTGGAAACTCCCAAATCCAAGGAGAAATTAAGATGGCCAGAATTTCATAATCATTCCTAAATGATGCCCTTCTAATCAGGTATGTGTTGTGTTTCTGTTTATACTTTCCCTGGGCTCTCAGTTTTGCCATGAACTGCAAGTGGAAGGGGGTTTTTTTAGCTAAGCTACCTTGAGCCTATAAATGGTACCTGCAGATATTGACAGAGTGTTTTTCTTAGATTCAGCAAAAAGAATGCATTCGGTTAAGGTCCTGCTTTATGTGATTTATGTTTCCCTGCAAAACACCACTGTGATTACGGTCCTGACTCAAAGTGGAGGGATGGGAAGTCATGGGGCAGAGTTATTTTTCCACATGTAGGCTTCAAAAGCAAACTATTTATTTATTTCTGTGTGATTTTTTCAGTATCATTTCAAGCTGGCTTTTGCAGATTTATTTATTTATTCATTTATTTTAGGCTGTGCACTACAGTTCATTTTCTGGCAGGGTTCCTTTGCTGGAATTGCTTTGCAAAAACACTCAGTGGACATTGTCTGTATCCTTGTCTCTCAGGATTCTTTTCCCATGATGTGATTTTGTTTCTACACTTATGTATTGAGGAATTGCTCCTGTTTAACCAGCGAGCCAGCCAGCCAGCCATACCTTCAACCAGGATGCTCCTTTCCATATTCCCTTCCATCTGGTTTTCCACTCCTATCTGTAACAGGCAGACAATATTCTGTGATCAGGGAACCAGATTAGTTCTCAGGGCACAGTTTCTACTTCCATTAGGGATTCCCCCCTCCCCCAATACTTCGTTTACTCTGGGGAATCTGCTCCTCAGAGAGGTCCGCCTGGTGCCAATGTTATACTCTTTCTGGCGCCAGGTAAAGACCTTTTCATTCGACCATTATCTTAATAACCAATGCTTTTAGATATTTTGGGATTTTTCCCTTCACAGTCGCACTTTCTATTTTTTCCTCCTTTTTCTTAAGTTGTGATGTGTATTATATTGTTTTAATGATTGACATTTTATATTGTACTTTTATATTTTATATTGTACTTTTATATTTTGTAAGCCGTCCTGAGCACTTGGTGATAGGACGGGATATAAATGCCTGTAATAAATAAATAATAAATAATAATAGATAACTTTGGGTTTTCCTATGTCTGTGCACACTCATCTTTGAACTTTGTAAAACAAGGAAATAATTATTTACCTGGGGGCTGAAATGAACTGATCTTCACTCCGTTTTTCCCCATACTGTGCCCGTTTACCTTGTACTGAGCTTTCAGAAGCTGGGATTCTCTGTGTTTCCATCAAATCTATGTGAGTTGCACCCTCACTCCAAACATGGATGCTACTGAGAAGCTGCTACTTCTTGGCGTGTGCAGTGGCAGTACAATAACAACACCACATCCTAGAAGAATGAAAGAAACTATAGTATTGTCATTGCTAATGGTAGTCCCACCTCTGGAAGGAGCAGAACTGTTGGAGATTGTTTCCTCCCTCTGAAGGAATTGGGGGAAATGTTCTCCCTGATTTCTCTGTCCACCAATTTGTTGGAGAATTTCAAGGGATCATGTGCAAAGGTTATAATGTTTAAATGCTAATGCTACAGAAGCACATATGTGGTATCCTAGCATTTAAATTAGTGGTATGGACTGACCCTGCCTTCTCCACAGCTTTGGCTGAGAAGTTTCAGAAGAATGGGTGAAGGATTGGGCAATTACGTTCACTGAAATCTAGTTTGTTTGTTTGTTTGTTTGTTTATTTAAAACATTTTTATGCCGCCCCCATCGCAATGAAGCCTCGGGGTGACTCACAACAGAAACAAAATACATAAATAATAACAATATAACAATAAAAAATTATTTAAAAACCCCTGGTGCATCTCGGCTAAAAATTTAAAATCCTATGAATACAACTAATTTAACAATTAAAATAAGTTTTAAATAAAAAGTTCTTAGCCTGGCGCCGAAAAACAAATAACGACAACACCAGGCAGACCTCTCTGGGGAGTGCATTCCATAGATGGGGCGCCACCGCAGAGAAAGCCCTCCTCCGGGTGCTCACCCTCCTAATATCATTCACAGAGGGCTCCCGGAGAAGGGCATCTGTTGCTGATCTCAAGGGGCAGGAGGGCATATATGGACGCAAGCGTTCCTTTAGATATCCAGGTCCCAAGCCATTTAGGGCTTTATAGGTCATAACCAACACCTTGAATTGGGCCCGGACTTCAATCGGGAGCCAGTGGAGCTGACGGAGAACTGGGGTTATAGGAGAACAACGCCCAGTCCCCGTCAGCAACCTGGCAGCTCTATTCTGCACCAACTGAAGTATCCGGACCATCTTCAAGGGTAGCCCCACGTAGAGCGTGTTACAGAAATCTAATCGGGAGGTCACCAACACATGTGTCACTGTCGCCAGGCAGTCGTTCTCCAAGAAGGGACGCAGCTGATGTATCAGCCGAAGCTGAAGGAAGGCACTCCTCGCCACCGCCGTCACCTGAGCTTCTAGAGACAGCTCAGGGTCGAGGAGCACTCCTAAGCTGTGAACCCTGTCCCTCAGAGGGAGTGCAACCCCATTTAGGACAAGGCCCAAGTCCCCCATCCCGAGGCCCGAGCCACCCACCAACAGGACCTCCGTCTTGTCTGGATTGAGCTTCAGTTTATTGGCCCTCATCCAGCCCATTACTTCGGCCAGGCACCGGTTCAGCACAGCCACTGCCTCACCTGGATTGGTGGAAAACAAGAGGTAGAGCTGGGTATCATCAGCGTACTGATGATTCCACAGCCCACACCTCCTGATGACCTCTCCCAGCGGTTTCATGTAGATGTTAAATAGCAAAGAGGACAAAATGGACCCCTGCGGAACTCCATGGCATAACTGCCATGGTGCAGAGCCATAGTGCCCCAGTACCACCTTCTGAAATTGGCTGTTGAGATAGGAGCAGAACCACTGCCATGCGGTGCTTCCAATTCCCAATCCCACTAGCCTATTCAGAAGGATACCATGGTCGATGGTATCAAAAGCCACTGAGAGATCCAGGAGAACTAACAGGGACGCACTCCCCCTGTCTCTCTCCCTGCACAAGTCATCGTACAGGGCAACCAAGGCAGATTCAGTGCCATACCCGGGTCTGAAGCCGGATTGAAATGGGTCCAGATAATCAGTTTCATCCAAGAGTGCTTGGAGTTGCCTCACCACCACCCACTCTAGCACCTTGCCCAGGAACGGAATGTTTGCCACCGGTCTATAATTGGCGGCCACCTCTGGATCCAGGGATGCCTTCTTTAGGACTGGCCGGACTACTGCTTCCTTTAAAGGGGCAGGTACCCGGCCATCTCTTAAAGAGGTGTTGACCACCTCCAGGATCCAGGTCCCAATCCCGTCCTTGGCTTTCTTAAGTAGCCAAGATGGGCATGGGTCTAGTAAGCAAGTGGTAGGGCGTACTTGTCCAAGCACCTTGTCCACATCATCAGGCCGCAACAACTGAAACCCATCCATTAATTGTGGACTCGATGGTGTCGATGGCATCTCCCCAATAGAATCTGATTCAATAGTAGAGTCAAGCTTGTGGTGAATCTGAGCGATTTTCTCCCTGAAATGCTTGGCAAAGTCGTCACAGAAGGCCTTCGAGGGTGGCACAAGATCTTTCTTTGGGCCCAGATGTACCAGCCCCTGCACCACCCGAAAGAGCTCTGCTGGACGGCATTGTGAGGAGGCAATGGAAACGGAGAAGGATTTCTTCTTCACCATCCTCACTGTCACAGCATAGGCTCGATAGTGGGCTCTTAAGTGTGTTCGGTCAGAATCACCCCGTGATCTCCTCCACCTACGCTCTAGAAGTCTCCCAACCTGCTTCATAGCCCATAATTCAGGTGTATACCAAGGAGATGAACAGGCTCTGCCAGGTGGGAGAGGATGCTTGGGAGCGATCGTGTCAATAGCCCTGGTCATCTCCTCATTCCACAGTTCAACCAGGGCATCGACAGGATCACCAGCCTTGTCAACCGGAAAATCCCCCAGAGCTTCCAGGAATCCATCAGGATCCATCTGGCTCTGGGGGTGGACCAATGCAATCAGGTCTGCACCCTTGCAGAGGGAAAGGCCACTCTCAAGCATAAACCTTATGAGGAAGTGATCTGACCGTGACAAGGGTGTCAAACTTAAATTCCTCACCCTCAGATCACCCTCTTCCTGCCCTGTCGAGAAAACCAGGTCCAGAGTGTGTCCATGTTCATGGGTGGGGCCAATTACTTGTTGAGACAGCCCCATGGCTGCCATGGAGGCCATGAAGTCCTGAGCCGCCCCGGTTGGAACCGTCTCGGCATGGAGATTGAAGTCCCCCAGGACCAACATCCTGGGAGTCTTCAACACCAGGTCTGAGACGATCTCCATCAGCTCAAGCAGGGAGTCTGTTGGGCAGAAGGGTGCACGGTACACCAGCAGAATCCTCAGTCTGTCTCGGTCACCCAACACCAAGTGGAGGCACTCCAGCCCCGGCCTCAAGAGGACAGGAAGCCCCATAATGGAAATAGAAGCTCTATAGACCAGAGCGACCCCCCTCCCCTCCCCTCCAGGCATGGTCAGTGCTGCACCAGGTACCTGGGCAGGCACAATTGTGAGAGGGAAACATTCCCCCCCCTCACCCGCCCAGGTCTCTGTGATGCAAGCCAGGTCGGCCCTCTCATCCATGATCAAATCATGGATGAGGGTTGCCTTATTTTGGACCAACCTGGCATTAAGCAGCAGCACCGACAGGCCCGGAGGGCAGTTGACAAGTCTACCTGGAACCTGCTGGCTGGGGGAATAACCAGAAAGAGGGACAGGTGTTAACCAACTGTCCCTCCTTCTATGCTGACCTGTTAGACCCCCAACGCCATAACGTCCATTGCCCATCACCACCCCTATGGCGGCGCCCCTGCACTCCCCAGGTGACATCATAGTAAAGCACAAGATGCACCAATTAAAAGCAATCTGAAACCAACAATTAAAACCATTAAAAACATCCTACCGTAATCCACCGTAATCCACCGCTAGCCCACAGATAAAACCAAACCAAACCAAACCATAGCCAAAGCCCCTGGCCAGCCCAGCCCCCTGAATGGCCCCCGAACAGTTCCCAAACGGTGACCGCCCTTAGGCTGTCTCCCTTTGGCCACTGGCCCGAGGCCACCAGCCCTGGCCGCTGCTGGCGCTTTGTGGCCCATAAGGTCCCTCTCCGTGCCCCACCCCATCCCAGTGCGTCTCTCACATGCGCTGGGGGAAGCAGGCCAGAGCAGGGTCCTGGGCTGGTGGTCCTGGCCTCTGCAGCAGGGCAGCGGCCGCAGCAGGCAGCAGCGGGCATCGGAGCAGCGGCAAGGTCCGGGTGACATGGGCTCCGGGCGGCACGGATGGAGGTGGGGCCGTCCGGCATGCTGGTTTCCTCCCGGGGGCTGGCCTGGTCGCCGCCGGCACTTTGTGGCCCGCAGGGCCACTCCCTGTGCCCCACCCCATCCCGGCGCGTCTCTCACACGCGCCGGGGGAAGCAGGCCGGAGCAGGGTCCTGGGCTGGTAGTCCTGGCCTCTGCGGCGGGGCAGCAGCAGCAGTGAGCAGCACCGGGCGAGGTCCGGGCGACATGGGCTCCAGGCGGCACGGATGGAGGTGGGGCCATCCAGCGCGCTGGTTTATGGCTTTCTTCATAGTGAAGTTTGGTAGCATAGGAAGAATGCCCACATCGTGGTCCCATTCTTATCCTCTCCTAAAGAAAAGTGACTAGATTCCCAGGTAAATTATGTCGTGCACTTCCCCTGCTCATAATTAGCATTTAAAGAAATGAAACTAAAATATAGCATTTGCAGGAGACATTCAGTCTCTGCATTTCCAAAATATGAGTGGTCAGTGAAGGCTTATCAGGCTCTGTCTTCAGGTCTGTGGCCTTCAGGTTCAGAGGAAAGCCCACTTTTCCTTGGGAAGCAAGAAACCCAGGCTGAAGCATGACATTCTGCTCAGGTGTCAAGATTTCTCTGACTCTAATGCACATCCATAGTCTAAATTCCTTTTCTAGATGTGTTCAACCAGGTCCTCTTAAGGGGATGCCTATCAAGGAATCTTTGCCATTATGTCCATGGGATGAGGGCACAAGCTTCATAACCAAGAGTAGATGAAGTAAAGGATACTAAACAGCTGTTGAAGAGGCCCAGGCTTAGATCACTTTTTTTAATTTAAAAAGAGATTTCCTGCTTTCAAATAAATAGCAAATGGGTTGTGCAGAAGAAGTTTCTTTGGTGCTAGCATTGGCCAAACTCCATCAGAATTGTTTTGATACTCTTGAGTTAGTTTACCATCTGGACAGATTAATCTGATTTTTCCCCCTTTTAATTGTTGGCCTCCAATAGGGCTTCTTTAGTATCCAACTGAGCTGGTTTTCTTCTTTTGCTTTTATGTGGATGAAACCTTTTGGTATGGTTCATAGCGTTTGAAGATTATGTTATTTCTCTATGTTATAATAGCCCATGGTCTTGACAATAAACTTTGAACTGGAACAGATAGAATCCTGCCAATCTGCAGAGCCTCATTTGAGCCAGAATTCAGAAATCTTTTGGCCTGGAACCAGTTTTCATTGGCAAGCTTCTCCAGTGGAGCATAGTAAACAATAACAAAGAAAGGATGCCTGCCTGTGAGAGTGTTTGTGGTGCTTTTCATAAAGGGGTAACTTGAAACGAGACATTCTGTCTATATAGTTTGAGGGTGCAAAATCTCTCCTTTTGTCAATTTCTTAGCTGAGACAATAAGCATAGGCACAATTTGGTCATTCTATTTGTAGGTAGCTTATATCACCATGCAGGGAGAAAGGCAGTGCTGCTACTCAGATGGCTAGATAATGCCAGGACAAAATCTCCTACCTTATGCCACAGCATGGAAG